>NW_008825167.1:7398141-7414322 GCF_000699105.1 Pygoscelis adeliae
GGGAGGCTGTTCCTGTGGACGCGTCTGGGAGTGCTGCCCGCTCTCTATTTAAGTTTAAGCTAGGAGTAACTTTCTGGGCAAGCACGTTTGAAAATACAGCAGTATAGGTAATGAACGGGAGATACAGGAACGCTCTGTGGGTTTCACATGCTGGTTCTAGGAAGTAAAACCTTATCTTCGGCTAATACACTGCTGGAAAAAAGGCAAAAACCCCTAAGCATAACTAAGCCTAATAAAGTCTGAGTTCTGATACATCTGGGGGAGTTGATGTGGATGTTTGTTTATGACAAACTTCATTTAAGTCTTGTGCTGTGACTTGCTGTGCAGAGACCTAAGAGGAATTAGTTTAAATATTTCAGATACCCTTTTGCTTTCTTAAACCTCGGGGGCAAAGGCCTTACATCCATGCGATGTTCAGGTTTCCCATCGGGAGGCATGACTGGAGGGCAAGGGCGAGGAGCTGTTCAGAACCACAGTGCTGCCCCTCACATTTGCATCCTCTAAAAATAACTTTAATTGAGCAGGTGGAAAGGCACTAAGATTTTTACAGAACAAATACATGAGTCACACTATTGCTTTTTCTCCAGGTATTGGAGAGATAGGAGAAACAGAAGGGTTGAGGAGCAGGTAACTTCTCAATAGGCAGTTGCATAGTGTTTTGGCAGAGGATGCTAAGCAGTGGAGCTGGGCTCTTGGCCACCTGCTCCCACAGTACGTTCCGATATGGATGCCAACTAAATTATCATGGTTGATACCGTTTGGAGAGTGTTGTCTCAAACAATTTAATGTGTTTTCACACTTTTGGGGCATAATAGATGAAAAAACTCATCATCTTAATGAGCAAATTGCTTTTAGATGCCTTACTGGTCTGCAGGGTCTAACTGCTCTGTTATGTGCATTTTTTGTGCTAGTATTTTGTGTGACATGGAAGATAGGTGGCCATGTATTTCCAGTCTTCCCTATATGTAGTTGAAAAAATCTGTCTAGAAAGTTACTGATGAGATAGATCGTGGTATTTCAAGAGAAAGTCCTGAAAGCTATTTGTGATGCTTGCTGAGGGATGTTTGGCTTGGTTCGGGGGTCTGAATTTAGGCATACTCACCTCAAAGCATTAAAAAATTGTTGACTTTGTTTTGCATTTAAAAATATGTATGTTTTCAGAAAGCTGACGGTATTGCATGCCTCCAGGAGCCATACAAATTCTGTAACAGCACTAAGTCTCGTAAAAGCCTATGAAAGGATATTGTGGCAGTCTTTGCTGAAGCTTCCAAAACTTTTAGTGAAATACCAGGTGACATTTTGAATGTAATTCACAATACTGTCTGCATAGGTTTTTTTTCCTGTTTGTAATGGACTGGAAAGGAAAACTGCCTCTGTGTTTTCCTTGCGTTTGGGGAGAGGTGTTCATCTTCGCTGTGGTTTTCTACAAATAGCACTTAAATATTTTTTTTAGTACTGTGTGGTGACTTCCTATTGTTCTGTCTGTTTACTGTTGTGAAAGGATGCAAGCTTACCTGTCAGTAATGAAAGAATAAATTAATTGGCAAATGTCATAGCATAAATGCTACTAGTTTGCTCTTTAATTGTTTCATTAGATATCTATTTGACATTGTCCATTAAATCAAAGTTGTTTTGTTAGACAACTAAATTAGACAAGTGATAAGCTGTCATTCCTCGAGTTATAGAGTAATCTAACTATTACAGGTGGTGGTAGACTTTTTTTTTTGTTGGACTTTTTTTGCTACAGTAAAAGTAAAACTAACTACCCACCTCTACTTTTTTTTTTCCTCCCGAAATAAGCTACCTTAAATTACAAGTACACAATGTTACTTCTACATGATTAAAAACAATAACTAAAAAAAAAACACCTTTCCTGTTGGAGTAGGCAAAAATGGCCTTTTAAATATTTTTGGTAGAAACTGAGCATTCTACATCTGGTTAGTGAATGAGAACTACTAAGGACTGTCTGTCTCCTGTTGTGAAATGTTTTAAGATCACAGAGGTTGGGGTAGAGAAGACTTAATTGTTTGCACAACATGTATTGACGTTTTTCTTCGCTTTATTGTAAGACAATGACTTCTGAACTCTTGATAAAACTGATATTCTGGCTTTACTTTTTTTATTAAAATATTAGTTGAATTCAAGCTTTTACCAAGAAGGTTAGAGCTTTTTCTGTTTTGAGAGATTTTAATCAGCAATAATCATGTGTTATGCTTTTATTATGCATTACAGTCAGATGTCAGTTTCTGGCCCCCTCTCTTATCTCTTGCTGTTTTTTGGTGGTTTTTTTTTTCTTCTATGAAAACTTAGGTTGAGCTCTCTGTCATCGTATTGCTTCTATACACTTCTGCTGAGGCACCTTATTTTCCTCCATATCTATTTTTAGCTTTTTCAGACCCTTAAATTTTGGGATTTGGTGTTTTGTTTTGGACTACAAAGCTCCCACTAACTTAAAATTTTATTAGTATGATGTAAAAATTCAGAGTGAAATTAAAAAGCAGATGGGCTGTCACACAACATCCTATATTTTACGTTTTATTCATTTTTACGTCTTATCAGTGAGTTGAGAGAACAACTTGCTAATGTTTCTTCTGGAAAAGTATTTAGCTTTGATTTGATTAATCCAAAGGTGGATTCTTCACCTTTTCTCTTGTTAACTTGTTCTAATAGTTAATTCTCGTAATGTTTTGTCATCGTGCTCTATTTCCAATTTTATTTTTTCCCTTACATTTGATTCTAGCCAGTACCTTTACAGCAAAAGGTGCTGCAACAGCCAAAGGGCTCTCCAGCAATATCCATTTTTCTATACTCGTGAACTTTTCTGGATTTTTTTTGTTTGACTGAAGCTGTGGTCATAGGTTGGTTTCATGTTTCATCAGTGCTATATGTAGAGGTATCATGAAGTTTTTGCTTAACTGAAGACCACGTGAACTGTGTGGATAATACCTATTGCCCTGCTTGTCAGTGGTGGTTCCTAGATGGTTTTTTGGAGTTACCATTTCTAGGGTGTGTTGTAGACCTGTACTTTATTTGACTATCCATCATTGTCTGTGTTACTACATGTTGTTTGAAGTGTCCACCATGTTTAGGCTTAGTTTATTTCTTAATCCACTCATATTTCTGTTTGTTATTAATAGAATCTTTTGAGTTTCCCATTACTTTTCTCAAGATTAATGCCAAGCCGTTTGGCTTGACCCTTTTTCTTAATGCTGGTTCAGCTTTAGAGCTTCTGTACTCTTTTTACACATCCTTAATTCCAAGGCCTAATAAAAATTAGCATCGATGAGCTGCATCTCTTTGTAACCAGCTCATCAGGACCCGGAATGAAAAATTATCTGGGCTTGCTGGTTTTCTTATTTTGTTTATTAATCTTCTTGGCTAGAGATTGTCTGTAGAAGCATGCAGAAGATGAAACAGCTCTGCCTGTGAGATGAAGCCTTCCTGTAGATAACAGCTACTTCCAATATCTCCTGCCTTCTGTTACTCATCAAACTGAAATGACCTTACACTTGGGGCTTGCTACTTCACCTCTCTTCCAAGAAATATGTGATGCTGTTGTTGTCCCCCTGGGTATGCTCATCAGTAGTTTGCCTGAGGACTTCATAGTACTTCTGAATAGAGCTTTTTTTTTTAAAAATAAAAAATCATGTGTTCTATCTCCAGATACTTTTCTGTTATTCTTCTCTCTCTGTAGGCACAGAAATTGTGTGCATGCACACAATGTACATTAAGTGTTTGTCTTCACCTTTTCTTTCATTCCTTCAAAGGCTGATTTTTTGGAAGTTGAATAACCAAATGGCAGATGAAAGGTCCAGTACAGCAAACTCGGTTGAATTCTTGTTGTTCTTTTCCCTTTGGATAGTAACTGACAGTCTAGTTTCTGTTATTTCGGTTTAAATGGTAACTTGGTAACTATATGCATTCCTTTTAAGTTTTCATATTAAATTTTCTCTGTTCAGGCCTTTTAAAATTTATTTGAAGTTATTTATTTCAGTGAGGTGGTAGATTCAGTGTTAGGTGAGCTCTCTGTTCACATAAATCTGCTGAAGAGGTTGATCTGTACTAGTCTGAGTAGTATTGAACCCTACTGCCTGCCTTGCTCAGGGCTATATTATGTGTAGATAATAAAGAACTTTATTCTGAAAGCAGTCTTATTGAGCAATATCTTTAATGTGTTTTGTATCTGAAATAGTGAGCTTATGAGCAAGTTCAGATGCGCCCGTTCTATTCTTGGGTTGAATGTGTACTGAAAATGGTGCTCATATAAAAGGTGTGGGCAATGCTAGGTAAAACTACCGTAAAAGTTGAAATTATTTGTTCAGTTTCTTAGGTGCCTGTCCATATCAACAGTACTTGACATTTTAGGAAGTATTTGCTGTTTTGTTAGAGGTGATCTCAAAGTGCTGTTAAAGGCTCTGCGGCGCTTTTTCAAGATAGAGAGAAAGATGGCGTATATCTTGATCAAATTCAGATTGGCTACTCATATTCTGCCAGTTGCTTAAGAAGGCAAGCCAAAGAAGAGATCCTCTTTGAGGAATGCTGAAGCTTACCTGAATAAAATACTACCAAATTATAATGGGAAAAATGGTTTTGTTCAGAACTATTCCTTAAACTTTTAAAAAGGGAAAGCATTTCTGGAGTGAGATGAGAGGATCCTTGGGAGAAAAACTGAAATCTTGGGAGCAAACACTTTTCAACCCCTCACTTTCAATGGGAGAAAAAGGACAGGGGTGCTTGCAAAGAATGACTTTTTTCAAAACCAGTCATGTTACTTGAGCTAAAGCTCTTAAATATTACAGTTTAATTCTTAAAAATTTTTGTCTAATAATGTATTTTGAGTTAGCTTAATTTAATGTGCTTATTGGCTACTTGCTGTTGGTCCTTAATGCTGTGTTAACTATATTAATGTATCTCAAGGCTGTTCACGGTGTTTTCCAACTTCTAGTTCAGAAACACTGTTTTGCTGTTTGATGGTTTTGCTAGTTTTTCTAAGACAGAAAATTAAATGCTAAAGATACAGATGATCAGTTTTCACTTGGAAAACAAAAGGGAAGATTCTTTGTGAATGTGAGTGAAGAAGCAGGTACCTCCTTGTTGTGAAACACACCCAGGAGAGGTACCTTTGGGTGTGTAGTTTGGCTTCAGTATTGATTGCTACTGGTTAATTATTTAAAAGTAACGTCTGCTTTCCTAGAAGTGATTTTATGTCAGTAAAGTTAAGAGTAGGAGGCTCTGCATACAATGAAATAAAATTTCAGTCATAGTTGTGAATCTCTCTCACTCTCCTTTTTTGAGTTCCTTTGTTGGGGGTGGAGCAGGGAAGAAGGTTCTGTTCTAGACTGGGCCGTAAAGGGCTATAGAAGCTTGTATCATGTTGAAATGAACGTTAAACAAATTTTGCAAAGTAGAAGCTTTTCATATTGTGCTCTGCATCACTTGTTGATACATGTTCTTTGATTCTGTAAATTTTATTCTTTTTGTTTACGCTCATTTGCTGCAAGTTGATTAAGCTTGGCCTTTCCTGGACTATACTAAGTGTTACTACAGGGATGTTATTCTTGACGAGCATAGACTGTGCCTAGAGCTTTGCTATTTTTATAATTGCAGAACCATTTGGAGGAATGTGGTGTATGATAGGATTGCATCCTTTCCAGCTCAGATAAAAAATGGTTGATTTAATAGAACTCTAAGTTTCAAGAACTTGCCAGACAAAAAAAGTCTAAGGTGGCTTAGGAAGTCTAATGTGTGAGGAAGATCTCTTTAAAAGTGGTATTTTTCGGTCTGCAAGGCTTGTTCTCATGGCTTATTTTCCCCAACCTTTTTCTTTCTATCAGTTTCTTTATTTTAGTTTTGTTCTAGGTCTGTTCCACTTCCTTCCTTTCCCTTTGCTCCTCTTCATTCTTCACTTTTGTTTCCCAAATATTTTCTCAGTGAAACTTAAGGAATTAATATGATATTCCCTGTTAAATGGTTCATTCTTTTTCTAAGTTTATATCCTTCCCTTTGCCTGTGTGCCTGCATGCTCTCAACAGTAGTTAGTGTATGAAGTCCTGGGCCTACAGGTAGTTGGCATACAGCTGTTTATATAATGACCAGAAGAGTGCATCTTTTTCTTGTATAATCATTAGATGCTACTCTAACAAGAGTGTTTAAATGGTCACTGCTTACTTTTGAAGTCTTATCTCATTATCATTGTGTTCTTCTTTTAGAAAGAAAGAACTTTCAACTACAAAGAAAGATCGAGTGAATCATTGCCTAACAATATGTGAAAACATAGTTGCTCAGTCTTTAAGGTAAGACAATGTCTTTAATTTATTGCATTACTATGAATAGCTGCTTTGTAGTGTTAGTTATTTGGAGGTTTCCTGATAATTGCTGATTTTAAATGTCCAACTTCTGTTTAAAGCTGAAATGGCACAATATTTTTTTTTTCCCAACCCAAAATCTAAGAAGTAATTTTGTTTAAGCCTTGGTAGAGTTGGCATTATCCTTCTACCTCAGACAGAGACACTGAGGCACAGAGGTCAAATACCTTGCCAGTCCATGTAGGAAAGAGCAGGGAAATGATTTCCCAACTCCTAAGGAAGTGCTTCAATCCACTGAATGTCTTCTCCTCATGTATAATATATTTGTAGTTGGATTCTGAAACCCTCTCAAAAATAGCATTGCTGTTCGCTTTTCATAGTGCACATTGTAATTTTCTAATGTTTGTTTATTTAGAAATTCTCCAGAATTTCAGAAACTGCTGGGGATTGCTATGGAACTCTTTCTCCTCTGCAGTGAGGATGCAGAATCTGATGTCCGGATGGTTGCTGATGAATGCCTTAATAAAGTTATTAAAGTAAGAACTTTCATATACTGTACTACCAGATTTTACCTCTTCTTGATGCATTGTCCTGTATGAATTCACACTGATGTTCTTTTAGTTGCTTTTCTCATTGTTGATAATAGCTCATAATGTAAGAGGCTAAGTAAGCTTCTTTACTAAATTCTGTATGTGCTCTTAGGAGAGCTTTCTATGCCCAGATCAAGATACTTAACTTGTCTTCTGTCATTCATCATTCTAATCTATTCTTTTCTTCAGTCGTTTAGTAACTTTGTTCTCTTCAAGTTAACCGAAACAAGAACGTGGACTTTTCTAAAATCATCTTGTTGTATGGGAGGAATACACTATTATTGTTCTGTAAACTTAAAGATGCTTAACGTGAGGAAAGGTAAAAATATGATTAAAAAGCTGACTGAAAGATGTAGTGGCTTTTCATTCCAGACTAGTAGTATGCTGTCACTCAGGTAGTGTGATTTGCTGAGACTTGGAGGAGGAGCTTTTAGGCAATAATTAGGATAAATATGGTGTTCTGGAGATTATTACCCTACTGTGATCCAGAATGAAGGGCTTGTTGGAGAACAGCAGGTGGGCATTTGTATGAGGTCAGGCAAGGTCTAAATCTCGATTCAAAGTACCTTAAAATGAACCTCTTGAGTAATTGCTGTGAGCTGCTGCTTCCAGGACAGGTTTATCTTCACCTGCCCTTTCTTTTTTTTTTTTCCCCTGTTTTCTGAAATACTTGACCTTTGAGTCAATGTAATGTACCTGCATAATTAATCTAGTTGATGCAAAGTTTAAGTGCTTTAGAAATATACAAATAATAATTTTCTTTAGCATGAAGGGATGTGTAGAAGCAAGCAAATAAAACATCCCTATTTCTGTAGGGATTTCTCTCAGTTAAGTTCTGTTTGTTCGATAGATATTAATAAATGAATATCAAATAAATAAAACAAATAATTATCAAATGATTTAAGTTTTGGGCATTGAGCTTGTGGCTGAAAGTTGTATGGAGAAGGCTTACTGATTATGTAGTGTATTCCGTAATGATAGGGAATGAGGAAGTGCAAGTGTCTTTTGCTTTTTTTGCTTTGCCCTGTAGCACTTTGCTCTATTCATTCTGATTTAAATTTGCAGGAGTTTAGCACTCTATGAAATGCATACACCAATAGGTAACTTAATTTGCTTTAAAACATGCTCTGAAACAGTTCTAAAGAATGCAAACTTCCTTCTTTACACCAAATTCTTCTGTAGGCTTGGTATAAAATTGACCTCTTTAATTCACTGATCTAGTTAATATTGTTGTTTTCTGGCATGTTTCAAGGTAACTTGAGAAACTTTAATTTTTTTTCAAATCTTTGTATGGTACTTCATTTTGTTTTAAAGATTAAAGTGACTTTAAATGATGGAGCCTTCTATCAGTCATTAAGCTTGCCAGTTGGTCACAGCTATGAAATGGTAATAGTTGTGATATTCCAACCACATGGATGTATCGGACTGTTACCAAAGCTGGTCATAGTTTGCATTCTGTTTCTATATTTTATGCTGTCTGGAAGCAACTTAGTCTTTAGGCAGATGCTCTCTCGTGTATAAATGCAGAGACAAAAAGATGTGCAGTTTTATTTTTGGTTGTGCAAGTTAGCAGTGATGCTTGTGATGAGTGGAACAGAGGCGTCGGGCCCCTAAGCTTGCATATTAGTTAATGTTCAGCTGTCTTTAGTATCTCAGGCATTTTAGAGACTAATTCTGTTGCTAGAAAGATGCTTTATATTTTTTCTCTTTAAATATAAGAATATAGATGTAGGCATTACTTGTGTGTCTGGAGTTTATGCTCATTAGTATTAAAATGCTAACACTTCTGTGTGGACAAGGCTGTAAATTGAAACAGCAAATAAGTTTAGATAACACTCTGTAGGTCATCTTTAATTATCACTACACTTACCTGTCAGAACCTCACAGACAGCATAAATGGCTCAAAGTTTAAACAGCTTTGGTGATACCTTTATTTAAAAGAAAAAATACGAAGTTTGGTGTTACCAGATTCCTGTGGGTAAGGTGTTACTGTTTCTTGTTTCTGAAGCTGATGTATGATGTAGTAGTCTCTGTGCTAATGATACTGGTGGGACTGTTCGTGCAGATTGGAGTACAGTTGGTCTCAGTAATTGGGATTTATTATTTGTAGTAATTTAGGGTTGACTGTGCTTGTAACTTTTTCTGATTGGGATGACTTTTTGGATTCTAGCCTGCTAAAAATACAGGTAGACACTAGTAGAAAGAGTTGATCCAGTTGCGTGTGTTGTAAGGACAACCTACCCTTGAAGCCAAAATAGTAGCTGGTGCCTTTTTGTGTTGCTTGATATCCTTATATACAGGGGCAGTGAACTTCCCATGAAAATTAAGTTGTGTGAAGTAAGTGAGATTTATCCCTACCTACTGTCATCTAGGCACCTGCAGTTAATAGTTGGGATGCTTATGACAGTATAAAGATACAAGCCAGGTAAGATTTTTCTGGGGAAGGTAATACCATTTTATTATAATGCCTGGTATAATTGGGGGGAATGAAGTTTTGGGGCATACAGTTTTAGGCTAGGGGAATCATGCTCTGGAGGAGCCACAGGCACTTCACTGACTATGCTTAAGCGGTTGTGGCCTCTACATCAGCATGTGCTGTGTAAGAGTAATCCTGTGAAGATGTGATCTTAATGGTTGGTAGTCAAGAAGGCAGATAGAAAGTTAGAAATTATTACGTTATAGGACAAGGAATAAAGAATAAAATACTAAACACTATAGCACTCTATAAATACATAATGCAGGCACTTGCACATTGTATTAAGCTCTCATTTCATCTGACGAAGTGGTGGTGGAAATGTTCATAGATAGTAGTATGCACTAGGAAAAAAAATGGAAGAGAGAGTAATCGTAGGTATACAAAATATTCCGTAGGAAGAGATTATATATAGCGGAACTCTTTTCATATTTTTTCTTCTCTGCCATTTTAAAGATGGAGGGAGAATGATCAAGTTGAGGTGAACAGAAAATTACTACTTCTCAGTGCTTACTTTCATTTCATGTACCCTAGTTCTTAGCCAGGCTGCAGGTTCAAACTACAATGTATGCTCTGTTGCACTATGCTTGATTAGATCCTGGGATGCGATACTTCTGGTGTCCAGAACACATTGTAATAAACGTATGCCGAAAATAGGCTAATTCATGACAGAAGGGTTTTTCAAGGGCTGTTAAAGGTAATGGTACAAATACAGCCTCAGTTTGAGAAAGAGTAGGAGGCTACTTGATGGTGGGGATGTATAGCAGGGAATACCTGTCGCTGCTTGTGAATACTATTTTTGTGTTTTAATATTCTATTCATGAGTACCTATTCCTGGCGATTGCCAAAAAGCATGTTAGGTTGGCTCTGCTTGTAGTCTGATCCCATATGGCCTTTTTTAGGTAGAATGGGTAAAGCAGTCAATATTAACTGCAAATAACTGTTAGAGTTTGTGGAATTTGTCCACATTTGTTTTGTGTTTGTGTGAAACATAAAGGTGTCTCTTTTCAGTATTTAGCACTTTCCTGATTATAGATCAAATATGGGGGCAGTTAGATAGTTCTGTACCATTTTTGAAGCTGTTTTATTGCAAGTGTAACTTATTCCTGTAAAGTGCCTCCCCTCTAATACAGTACATTCTCAATGTGTTTTATTGCAGGCTTTGATGGATTCCAATCTTCCTAGGTTACAATTAGAACTGTATAAAGAGATTAAAAAGGTGAGCTTCTTACTTTCATGTCCTTTTGAAATATGGTATTTAGTAAGTGTTTTAGTGTATTGGAATGTGGCATTAGTGTAAATAAATAGCATACGTCTTTTAAGATCACGGTCAAAGCTTCACTTTGGAAGGATCTGTGACTGTTTAATGTATTATTCTACCTGTTCCTCACTATTGGTCCCATTGTTTAGATTTAACCACTCCTGAAAGCTTATCTGGCAGAAAATGTGTGAGCATTTGGTGTGAACAGCAGTCTGAGTTAACCTTAGTGACTCTGCACCCAAATGAATAAGGCATATTCATCATGTTTGCTCCACTGACTGAGCTGGAAAGAATAACTTCAAGCAAAAGGGTGGTGAATAGTAGGTGGAGGACAGTGATGTTCTTAATTTGACGTAACTTCTTGGAGGAGTCATTTGATCAAGACCTGAAGTGACCTGATTCACAAAACAAAGTAGTTAAAACTTGTATGTGATGTGTAGTTACAGCTTCTGTAAGAAGCATAGGTAAAAATGCTGAAGCATCTCTCTTTGCACCAAAAGTCACAATTTAATTATGTCCATGGGAAGAATTTTAGTAATAGCCTTTTTTAAGTATATAACTACAAAAGAAAAATGCTGTCTTCAGGACAGTATCACTGAAATCATGTCTCTTGCATCTATAAACATACAGCAAGGCTTGTATAGAAAGAAAATAGTAGGTGTTATTTGTCAGGCAGTAATGCTATTGCTTTTTGTTACATTTCTTTGGGAATGATAGGACTCTAGAAAATAAAGTAAATAACAAAAGCAATGTGGATAGCTTTTCTGTCAGATGTGGACTACTTGTAGGCCCTGTATGAATATCTTACTGTATTGTTGTACCTTAATGTCATGCAAAATTTTCGAGGGTATAGAAATGGATGTCTAGCTAACTAATAAAAAAACAGCCAACATAAACAAAAATCACTCTGAAGTTTCTGCATGTTATGACCAGGTGCGGGGGGAAATACTTTGTTCAGGTGGCATGTGCTTCTTGAATAGTTGCTCTCAGATTCATGGCAGAGGTGAGAGAGAGGTAGCAAGCATAACAGAAGCACCCAGCAGACTGAATTTTGTTTGTGCATCAGTTGGATCACTTTAGGACCCATGTCAGAATCTGTTGTTTGGCTCTGAACCTGAAAAATGCACATTTTGTAATTCAGGTGCAAGGTTTTTTACTTGTCATGCTAACAAGACTGTGAGCCTTTGATATACTAGCTAAAGAAAATAAGAAAGAAATGACAGTTTCTAAACATCTCAGCTCTGTCTTCAGAGGGACTTGATTTGACAAGCATTTTGGTTAGGTTCGAACTACATTAGGTACACAATTTCTCCTAGACATCTATTGACTTCCATAGTTTTCTGTATTTCCAACAATACTGAGGAGCTTTACTACATCCTTAGACACTGGGTCTAAAGGCATTCTGGCTCAAGTCAGGTGCACAGCTGAAGGTGTTAATACAGACAGATATTAAACTTCAGCATGTAAGCCATTATGAAGTGAGACAGATCAATACGTGGATTTTTTGGTGCGCTAAGGAGCTAAACATTATTTATTTGCATATCTCCACCACTGTCAATTTTATGCTGCATTTGTATCTCTGCAAGTGTTCCAGTGATTTTTTAGACTCTCATATATCATCAGTGTTTCTTTGTTGGTTGATGACTTTCTCTGTGGTATTTTAAGCTGATTTCAGCAGAGTGGAGATCTCCGATACTTCCTCTTCCTTCTTGGTGTTCCTCATTATTCATTTTGGGTCACTCGGAAAATTCCAAATACCAGCTAGAAAAATAAAGGCAGTCATGGAGCTGACTTGACTTCCTTCTGGCTAAAGGAGGTTTATGGCTTCCAAACACCTTATATTTTTTTTCTGTTTAAGTAAAATGGTATAAAACTGTATGCTATTGTATAGGTATGTTTGAGGCAATAGTTTTGCTTGATGAAATGTAACAACTATACACTCTGTCTAGAATGGTGCTTCCAGAAGTCTACGTGCTGCACTCTGGCGATTTGCTGAGCTTGCCCATCTAGTTCGGCCTCAAAAATGCAGGTAAATGCATCCTAGTAATGAACTTTCCAAAGAACACTTAACAAAATATAGATGTTAACAAAATGTTACTGTTCTCAAGTTTTAGATATATAACTGGGAGACTGGAAGAATTCCTATCACATTATTCTCTCTGAAGTAGCTTTATTTGATTAGCTGGTTTTCTTTTAGCGGAGTTTTAGTTCTGTGCTGTACATGACTTGGGGAGAAAAGCTTGTGAAGACAATGACTTGTATTTTAAGTGTATTCTTCTCTTTAGTTCTATCTTAATGTCTGCAAATTGTGTTCAGAAGACTATTGTCTTTTTTCTACATTCTATGTAGCTAACAGGTACATTTTTTTTATGATTTAGTAATACCACAGAATTTGAGTGCGAATTAAAAATGTTTAGATGGTTACAGTTGTTCTGGTCTCAAATTAGTTTTTCTCCTTTGTCATATTTAGGCCATACTTAGTGAACCTTTTGCCCTGTCTAACACGAATAAGTAAGAGACCCGAAGAATCGGTACAAGAGACACTAGCTGCAGCAATACCAAAAATCATGGCAGCGTTCGGCAATTTTGCAAATGACAATGAGATTAAGGTATCTTTCTTTAACCTATTAGTGCTCCCTGTTATATCTCAAAGCACAGTAAGCTATCAGCATTATCAATCAGATGTTACAGAAAGCAGTGTCACAGCTGCATGTCTGAATTAAGGCAAAAGTTGCCCTTGCTTGATGTACATTAAGTAATGCTTTGAATGAAAAATACATTTACTGACTTAATTCACTTCTGTCTCCTTTTCTTTCTCATAAAAAGTTAAGTAAGATATCTTTTGTTTTTAGGTTTTATTGAAGGCTTTCATAGCTAATCTTAAATCCAGTTCCCCTACTATCCGTCGAACAGCGGCAGGATCAGCAGTAAGCATCTGTCAACATTCACGAAGAATGCAGTATTTTTATGCCTGGTTATTGAATGTACTTTTAGGTAAGATTCAGGAAAAAAATGAAATTTGCTTCAGGTATAAGTAAAATGAAATTTTTTTCCACGTAAGACACTTTTCATATGTGAGAGGTTTTCAGGCTAAAGCAAGGATACTTAGACTACCAGTTACACTGCTAATGCTTTCTCTATTTTGTATTAAGTTAGATGAAGATATGACTAAAGCTATTCGTATCTCTGTGTGTGCTGCAGTGCTAATTCACTAATGTTGAAAAGAAACATCCAAAGCTAGGGAAGCAAGTAGCCTGTTGGAAAACGAGGAGATCCAGGGATTTTGGAAGAACTTGCTCAGGAGTCTGTGAAGACTTGCATTGTTCAGCAGCTTGGTTGTTAGTGCAGCAGGTCTGAGGTGGAGGATATGACTGCTGTTCTCTGGGTTGTGAACACATACCCTGTAACCTTTTTTAGAAGTACCACCATGTAGATTCTTTATTGAAAACCTAACTTGGACCAGAAATGGAATTTTTTTATTTAAAAGCACACAACTTTGCATCAGGTACTGCTTCCATATTTCTTCATGCAAACTTCCCAGCTGGTCTTTGGGGTGTTTTGCAACTCATGGTGAGATGCTTATCTGAACTGTAGTGGAAACTTTTGCCTCAGTTTTGTTACTGACGAGGGGTTCTTTACTATGCAGACTATATTGCAAAAGGAGAGGTAAGGAAGACCAACAGATATATAAAGCATTATCCTGTTAGCCTTGCTGTTTTTAAGAACGGGTGAAAAATTCAAATGCCATGTAGTGACTTTCCTCACTCTGTGTGACTAGAAAATGATGTAGTTCTGTGCACACATTGTTCTTTTCTGCCTCAAAGGTGGTGTTTTATAATGTCCTGACAATGGTGCTGAATTTGGACAGGAGCACTAATAGGAACACCATTAATTGATTCTGATCCCCCCCGGCCGCCCTGCATAGAACGCTGTGTTTTCTTACATAACATACTTGTTCTTAATATGTTTTGGGTTTGACTCTGTGATTAGCAGGTAGGTATATGGAACAAGGTTCCCAATACTTGAGGGAGGAGGCAAAAGTGTAAATGTTGTTCATTAGGATAGTAGCACATGTGTGAGGGGAATTATGTTTGGCCTTAATTAAGCTGCCAAGTGGAGAGAGGAGGCAGGTGAGGGGAGCAAGAGAGTCTAGATCACTTGGTGAAAGCATCAGGTATTATGAAAAAATTTTTTTGTTTTTTTATTGAGCGAAAAGAGGTAGGGAACAGAAAGGTGAGACAGGGTCCTCTGATTCTCCCACATTGCTTAAATCATTGTCAGGAATATTAAACAATGCATATTTTCAAATGTTTCTACATTTAGAAAGCATTCTTAAGTTGTTGCTAGGTTTTGTTTTGTTTTTTTTTTTTAAAGAAGCTATTCTACGGACTGCATGAAATAACATTCGTGTTGAAACTAACTACTGTCAATAAGTGATTTGGCTGCTGCTTTTCTACCCCCAGGCTTGTTGGTTCCTGTAGAAGATGATCATCCTACTCTTTTAATTCTGGGTGTTTTACTTACGCTAAGGTATCTCATACCTTTATTGCAACAACAAGTAAAGGATACCAGTCTGAAAGGCAGTTTTGGCGTAACAAGAAAAGAAACAGAGATTTCACCTTCACCAGAACAACTTATACAGGTAAAATAAACCTGTAAAAAAACGAACCAAACAAAAAAAAAAAAACCCCAAACAAACCAACCCAAAAAAACCCATTAACCTGAAGACTACTAATTGGAAGGGAAAGAAATAAATCTTGCATATAGTATGATACAGCACTAGCTTGATGTTGAACATTCTGAATTCTTTTCTCAAATTCCTATTCACCTTGGTAAATGATAGTTGGTCCAGTGACTGGAATTATTGATAAATAATGCTAATAACCAGAAATCCCAGAAATATTCATCAACAGTACTTGTTAGGTGTTCCCAAAGGAGCTAAAGAACTTCATAATCATTATAGTGTTCTTTGATGTGATTCCTCCTTCTATAAATAACAGAATAAATAAACAGAAACACCAGAATTCCACCGAAAAGGCAGTTGAATGGCAGCAATTAGTTGACACTTTCCCCTTGGAAGACAGTGGTGAAGATTAGATATAGCAAATATCAGTTACTTTTAATGTATCACTGAAATTTTATGTGGTATATGAGAAGAAATATAGTATATTGTGTCTTCATAGAGACTTACTCCAGTACTTTGTTGGGTTTTAGGTTTATGAATTGACTCTGCATTACACCCAGCATCAGGACCATAATGTTGTGACTGGAGCTTTAGAATTATTACAACAACTCTTTAGAACGCCACCACCTGAACTTCTCCATGCCCTGACCGCTTCAGGGGGCATTGCACAGGTCAGTGTATCCAAAGATGAATCTGCCAGCAGGATCCGCAGTGGGAGCATAGTGGAACTTATAGGTAAGCTACATTTTTGGTAATTCAAGTAAAAGGAGATGAACATACATCACCAACTCTATTTCTCAGTGTTAGCCAAAAGTATGAAGGGTAAAATGAAATGTGAGAAGTTAGCATGACTTTTCTGCCCGCCCCC
>NW_008825167.1:7414423-7435537 GCF_000699105.1 Pygoscelis adeliae
AAAGTATGAAGGGTAAAATGAAATGTGTAAATTTAGCATGACTTTCCTGCCCGCCCTGCCCCCCCCCGCCCCGGTTTTACTGTACCCCCCGGTACAGTAAAAGTGTTTTCCCCTCCCTTCTTTAAGTGGGTATACCTTCATGGAATAGTGACAAACTCAGAGTATTTTTTTTTTTTTACAGTTTGTGTTGATAGGTTTTTTTGGTTATGCAGAGCAAGTTAACTGTGGTGATGGATTTTTTTTTCCCTCCCCCCACAAAATTAATGTTCTTCTCACCAAGCATCTGACAACTGTGATTCATAAGAAGCTGATCTAATCAGAATTTATATTAACTGTTAGCTCCTTGCTGAATACCAAAACCAGCATGAAATTAAAGCATGACTTAAGTTTTTCCATAACTTTTTCCATAACTTTTAAAATTGGCTGTCAGTGTTCTTGTCTGTGAAGTGCATGTTCTTAAAATTGTCTCTTAACTGCTGCTTACCTGTTTCAAAAGAATCAATCTCTGATTGGATTTTTGTAAGGACTTCTATATTGAACTAATGGATCATTCTAATATTGCTGCTGTTAGAAGGTAATTCATTAGCCGGAAACAATTATAGCAGTGAAATTTAGAGCATATCTTTTTAAAGGCAAACTTTGCACAAGTGGCATAGAAAAATAAAAATAATTTGAAGGCAAATAATCCAAAAAACTTGGACTTCAAGCAACAAGTTTGCTATTTCTTCCTGGCTTTGGGCTTTTTTTCTTCCCATTTGTGGCTATTAGAATTCCTTCATGGTTTCAGCAGCTCTGTCTTTGCCCTGATGTGTTACTTTCTGTGATTTGCAGCTGGAGGGGGGTCTTCATGCAGCCCTGTTCTTGCGAGAAAGCATAAAGGTGATTATTTTCAAAAACAAATCTTCAATTGCATTCCTTTCTGATTTTTTTGGTTTTTTTTCTTCCCTCTCCCTACTTCATTGTCTTGCTGAACTTCAGTCTTCATTCACAATTGCCTTTGTTATCAGCTGAGCTTAATCACTGTAAATCTTAAAAGAACTGTGATTTCTGATATTGCAATCAACATATTCTAAAATTATTCAAAACAGTATAATTCTTATTTTTGCTGTAGTTCACTGGCAAAATTATGGTGATGAATATTGATGCAATTTTCACTTTTAAACAGCATATCTAAAAATAATCTCTTGGAACAGGGCATTCTTCCTTTTGATGGTAATACTTAACCTTTAATGAAACTCACAAAATAGTTAACCTTCCTGGTTTTGTTAGGCCTGGGGTTTTTTTTCTTCTTTCACTAATACATGTGTATGTTTGCATGCTTTGATATGATGCTTTTTTATTTCTTTTTCTGTTCTTGATTAATGCTATTCATTTTGTGTCTTACTGTGTATATTTTCATTTCTTCAATAGATAATTCATTTAGCAGGATTTTAAATAATACAATTTGCTCTGAAATATTATTTTCCCAGTTTGTGCATGGAAGTACTTCATACCTAGTTATATGTTTACACTTTGCTTAAAACCAGTCATATATTGGTACTAGAATCACTCTAGATACAGCTGTGTAACAGTTTCACGTCCTGTTTTAGGTGAGCAAAATCTTGCTACTGCAGTGGAACTATGTGTGAGTGTAGTGCAGTCAGTGCAAGCATAGTAAGCAGAGAGATGTGCAATACTGAAAAGAAAAAACTTCAAGGAAAAATAGTTTAAGACTAAGATTATACAAACTTTTAAGGACCATTATAGCAACTAGCCTACACTTTTTCCAAATATGTTGTTGTGGTTTAACCCCAGGTGGCAACTAAACACCACACAGTGGTTCATTCACCCTTCCCCCCGATGGGATGGGGGAGAGAATTGGGAGAGCAAAAGTAAGAACTTGTGGGCTAAGAACAGTGTAATACTTGAAATAATAGAATAACAATAATAAATTGTATGGAAAGTAAAACAAGAAGAGAAAGAAACAAAAAAGGGGGGGGGGAAGGCAGAGAACCAAAAAAACAAGTGATGCAACTGCTCACCACCTGCTGACCGATGCCCAGCCAGTCCCTGAGCAGCAATCACTGCCCCCTAGCTGATGCCCCCCAGCTTATATACTGAGCATGACATCATATGGTGTGGAATATCCCTTTGGCCAGTTTGGGTCAGCTGTCCTGGCCGTGCCCCCTCCCAGCTTCTTGTACACCCCCCTTGCTGGCAGAGTATGGGAAGCTGAAAAGTCCTTGACTTAGTATAAACACTGCTTAGCAACAACTAAAACATCAGTGTGTTATCACATTATTCTCGTGCTAAATCCAAAACGCAGCACTATGCCAACTGCTAGGGAGAAAATTAACACTATCCCAGCCGAAACCAGGACATACGCCCTCCCATTTTTGTGTGCAAGGAATCCCATAATGCTTAAAGAATATTTCTGTATGCTTTAAGAATATACCTAAATGTGAAATAGTGGGTAGAGCTGAATGAAATAGTGCTTACGGATGCAGTGATAATTTCTAGTTTAGAAACAATAGAGTGAAAGAAAGGATGTCCTGAAAGTAGATATTGCTGCAGCATCCAAAGGTGAGGCAGAATGCAACAAATCAGAGTAACAACACATAACACTTTTAAATGAAAAATGGTAAATCATCATTTTGATACTTGGAATTGTTAGTAGTCTTCAGTGTAACTTTGAAGTATTAATAATAGTGTAAATTCAGTTGAAGTACTTCTTAAAACACTAACCTTTCCTTCACTCAGTTGGAAAACATGTATGAGTCATCAGTTTCCATCCTCTTTCAAGATCATGGTATGAAGATTTTGTGGTCTAAAAAAATGGCATAAACAAATTTGAAGAAATCTGTTCATGATTTTGTTTTATACAGGTTTAATTTCAAATTGTGAATTGTTCATTTCCTGCTGCTCTACATTGTAGAAAGGAGGGAAAAATCAAGCCTATTCCCAGTTCCTACTTGAAGTCGTTTTGCAGTCTACTACCATATAGAGTAGTAGGCTTCTGCTGTTGGCCGTGGGTGAAACTTCTCTAGCTGTAATACTCCTTTGTGTGTAGGGGTGTAAAGTGAGGCTGATCTACAGAAATCTGTGACTCTAATCTCAGAACTCGGCTATTCCATGTCTTTCCAGTCTTACTGCTTCAGACCAACTTTAGTTTTGAGCAGCTGGCCTATGTTGGTTTGTTTATGTTGCAGCTTCAGAAAATTACTTGCAAAAAAGGCTGAAAACTCATTTCAAAATGAAAGCCTATGTTCTGCATCTTAATTGAATTTTTTTTCCAAATAGTGGAAAAATGTCCTGCAGCTTGTTTTATATACTCATTTAAATGTACAAAGCCTAATATGCCTAATAAGTGTTTTTCAGTGTCCTTCCTCTCTCACTTACTTTTAAAGGTGATCAGCTGTGGAAAGCAGAATATCCTGGTTTGTTTCAGTGAAATGGATATAAATGTGAGAAAGAATAGAGAAGAATATACTATCTTTCATGCTTTTTGTTGGGAACTCTTAGCAGGATTTTACTCATTCTTTCGCAGGAGTGTGTAGTTCTCAATTAGTTACTGTTATTTTACATAGAACATACATGGATATGTCATGGTTTCTTTTCTGCCTTCTGGCAGAAACCTTCTGGGTTTGAATAGCATAAAACATACTTTTTGGGGGAAGACAATTCTACAGTGTTACTGATATGTATGAAAGCAGTTGTGATAGGGAAACTAATACAAAAGTCTGCCGGTGGTAAAAAAGCATTAACAACTTTAAATGAGATGCAAAAGAATTCACCTAGAGTTATCAAAACATTGATATCTTGCATGGTGAATCTTAGACTACCAGTGAAGCTTATTCTAAATGGCAGAACAGGCTTATCTCAAAGCAGTTGTAGTGGATCCCTCTGTCTCAGCAAGTGACTTGCAAGATCCAGAAGGATGGGCTCAGTAGCTCCCTCTGCGCTCTGTATCCTGTCCCATTTACAGACTTTTCAGTGCAGTTATGTCCTTGGTTCACTCCCAGGCAGCATGCATCTGCAGGTGTCTTTCCACTGCCTCTATTTAAAGTAAACATTACTCTGTGAGCAAGAGAACTCTATGATGATTGTGTTAGGTTATAAGTGGTTCCCATTTTTCCTATGGCAAAAGCCTCTCTGAAGATTTTTGCCTTAGTAGTCCCTGGATCTTAATGGCTGTTGTCCATGGTTGATCACCCTGTCCCACTTGAGTGGTCTTGTGCTTCTAGCCTGTGCTACTCTTCCCCCTAGGCATTTTCCATACTGTTATCACTGGAGTTCCAAGCCCCAAACTGCAAGTAGCCTTTGATAGTTTTCATAGCCTTAAGGAGGGAGAGGTTGTTTACTCTATTACTTGTGGTGCTTTAATGTCCTTCTGAGCTGAGGGCAGATATCCAGATGCGAGGTATCCAGTCCTTAGTAACAGGACATACTTGGCAAAATTAGTGGGGTCTTAAACATAGTCCACAAAAATAAACTAGAATGAATAAGGTCATAAGTAGTTTTCTGAATGTTTACACTGTTAAATAAAATTACTTAACTGTGTGTTTCCTTGTCACTGCTGTCTGTTTCTCTCCTGATTAGATAGTGAGGGACTGGATATTCACTTTCTTCATTCCTTTTTCTTTTCCATCTGTTGCCTGTCATAGCTTTGAAAAATGATTTGGATAAGCTTTTTAAAAATAGACTTCACATCTGACTGACTTCAACTGTTCAGCACTTCAAGTTGACTGTAGTTTTGGAAAACTGTAAAGGTTTTTCTTATATCATGTCTCAGGTAAAATACTTCTTGGTGAAGAAGAAGGTTTGGAGGATGATCCTGAAACCCGATCAGATGTCAGCGCTGCATCATTTGCAGGTAGCTGGCTTTCCCTTTAGCAGTGCAATCAACCTGTGTTACTATACATTACAAATCCATTCTTTTATTGCTTTATGTGAAATATACAAGTGATGTGTTATGGTGACTAGGAAGTGGATGGGCACTCAAAAGACATGCTAACAAAACTGAAACCATAAATACTCCTGGGTATAAAACTTACACTTACCTAATGAAGTTGACTGCATTTTTGGTTTTTAATGGATAGGCTGTCATATTGAGCTACTGGTATAGATGGAATGGCATCTTACAGATGCTTATTTCCCTAACTGTAGTTTAATTGCTTAGTTATACTCTTTCCTCAGCCTAGTTTAATATGTGGCTTAGTATGTGGTGTCCATATCAAGAGTGAAACACAAGTTTAAATGCTTGATTGACTCATAAATGTTTGTGTTTTGCAGCTTCTATGAAGGGCGAGATAAGCGGTGAACTAGCTTCTTCATCAGGTGTATCGACAGCTGGGTCAGTAGGGAGTTCAGCTGCTGATTCTACCGGACATGATATCATTACTGAGCAGCCACGTTCTCAACATACGTTGCAGTCAGACTCTGTAGACCTGACAAGCTGTGATTTGACAAGTACAGCTGCTGAAGGGGAAGAAGATGATGTGCTTAGTCGAAGCTCCAGCCAGATCAGTGCTGTCCAGTCAGATCCCACTATGGACTTGAATGATGGTACACAGGCTTCCTCACCAATTAGTGATAGCTCTCAGACTACTACAGAAGGTCCAGACTCTGCTGTAACCCCTTCGGACAGTTCTGAAATTGTAAGTGTGCAACGGGCAGAGGGGGGATCCCCTTCTACTGAGGGGCCCGACATATCTCAGAGCTCTTCCATGGAGGGCCCAGACTTGGATTCATCTACTTACTCGTCTTCTACTTTTCCATCCTCAGCTAGTAACAATGGAAAGGTCAGCAGCTCACACCTCTATTGGAGAGCTTGACCTCCTTTTAACACTTTCACTTCAGCAGTAAATAAAAACTACAAAGCTGTAACCAGTGTGTTCACGGGGTAGGTCATATGAAGGCATTAACAGGTTGTCACTCACTGGAAGAATGTCAATGTCAAAGTCTTGACATAAATATATCCTCTTAGTAGAATATCATTTATTTTGTATAGGTGTTTTAATTGTTTTGATGCAGGAGGACTAATGGAAGTGTTAAAGGGTGAACAGTCTATTTGGAATGATAGAGGACTACTTTTGAAACCTAATGCTTCACATTGTTTTCTGCCTGTGCTTTTTCACTTGGCAACACAACTCATTTTTTTCCTTTTTATTCCATCTTAAGGATTTCTCCTATACTGAGCAAATACTGCATGATTTACTAATGTAGCAGTTACATATCTAATAAGCACCTGAAATGTGTATACAATATAGCTGTTTTAAGAAGTTTGTCTGTCTTAGGCAGGTGTATTGTGAGGTTGTAATAAAAACAGCAAAAATATAATTACTGGGAGCAAGAGCAGAAAATGCAAAAAAAGGGAAAACTTAGAATTTCTTAAGTTCTTTTTTCAAACATTATCAAACTTTTGACTTATGTCTGCTGATAGTAACTTTGGAAAAGTAATAGTCTCTTACCACTATAAAAAATGGTAAATTTACAGTTGATATGCAAATATTCTTGCAAGTGTGAGGATTCAAGAACCAAAGGAGTGATGATAATTGCACTGTGTCTGAATTAAATGTAGACAGTGCAGAGCTCAAAGTGAGCAGGCATTTATTGACAAATTGTTTATTGACAAGATGCATTTCTTGCAAATTCTTGTCAGACTGTTGCGTATGCCAGTTTGCATACTGTTTACAAGCAGTAATTACGAATAAAACTATTTTTTCCTAATTGACAGGCAAGTGGTTGTCCCACTTACCCACACGCGGGCTTTTTAATGAACAATTTCCAGCTGCTTATAAAGTCAGGGAGTAACTGAAGAAGTATCTTGTCTTCTGATAAACTTACAATGAAATGCTTTTTACTGTCTTTTATTAACGTTACCAATTTTTTTGTCTTTTATGGTTTTTTTTCCATATACCTACTGCCTATATATTGCATTGGTACCAAGGGTCAAACTCTTCTAGAAGTGTCCATTTTGGTAGTCTCTGGTTTCAAATGAAGGAATTAAAATATGTTCAAACTTATTTGTCCTTTTTTGTCCTACACAGTGTTTTCTCAGTTCGCCTTTACATATCCAGGACAAGTGAGATTATGGGAGAGTTTGACAGCAATGGACAAGTTCAATTTGTGACAGTAAAGGTGTTGGTTGTGATTTGTGACTGCTGAAATAGAGAGATAGTGTTTGGAATAAGGGAGCAAGGAGAGCTGCAGCAGAAGCAATGCACTAAGTGTTCGACTTTCTTACTGTTAATGTCGAAGTTCATGGCTCAAGTGGGAGACTGTCAGATGTAGCTATGGCCTCTAGCCCAAATGCTGGAGGAGGAGGGAACTGCTTTGTGGCCTGCACGCAGCTGTACACTAATGTTTATCAGGCTCATATTTGCTTTCAAATTATTTCTAGATTACTAACACCGCATGTTTGCGATTTAATACTGTGTGTTAAGCTAAGTTATTTTAAGTCCTGTCCTTGTACTGTGTAGGTTTTGGAGAGTGCTGAAGGACAGTATTCTGGAATGCAAATTGGGCAGCTGCAGGATGAGGAAGATGAGGCTGCAAATATTCTCCAAGATGATTCATCAGAGTCTTTCAGAAATTCTTCTATTGGTATGTTGATAAATGTGGGGCGGGTGTGTGTGTGTGTGCGCGCTACCAGAACTGGTGACACCTTTAAGACAGGTGTTACAGGTGCATCTGCTGTCTAACTTAGAATCATAGAATCATTAAGGTTGGAAAAGACCTCTAAGATCGAGTCCAACCATCAACCCAACACCACCATGCCCACTAAACCATGTCCCTAAGCGCCTCATCTACCCGTCTTTTAAATACCTCCAGGGACGGTGACTCAACCACTTCCCTGGGCAGCCTGTTCCAATGTTTAACCACTTTAACTTCCAAGGCGCCGAAGTCTCATGTAATGGATATGAAAAACAAATAACTAGATTGAAATGTAAAATAAGGAATACATTTCAACACTTCTAGTGAATCACTTGTTTTGATCACTGCTAATTTATTTTTCATGTTTGTGTGATTAAGTTCAGTTAAAGTGCTTTTAATTTGCATCTGAAATGGTATTTAATGAATTGCCTCTTTCTAAAGCTCTTCAACAGCCTCACCTGTTGAAAACCATAAGCCATAGTAGGCAGCCTTCTGATAGCAGCGTAGATAGATTTACATCAAAAGAAGATGCAGCAGATCCTGGTGATCATGAAAATAAGGTGAGAAGTAGTCAAAGGGTCTCATTTAAAATTTAAAACAACTAAGTTTGAAAAAAAAATAATTACAGTTATGATCATGTAAATTAGTGGTAAATGTGGGTAGCCTGCATATGTGGTGTGCTTCATTATAGGTCAAAATAACTTAAGGTTGAATAGTAAATCTGAGTTACAGCCTGAATTTCATTTAACATAAGGTGAATACACAAATGTTGATATCTTGAATGCAATTACCAGCAAAACCATAACAGAATACAAACTGCTGAGAATACAACCCCCTTTTGTCTGTGCATTAGTAGGGTACGTTGCTAGCTGTGTAGGTAACTTTATGATCTCCTCAGAAGTTACTATGTCTTACTCTTTGAGCCTCTCTTTCTGCGGAGAAGCTCATGCCATTCTAACCACAGGTTACTGATTTCCTCTTATGGTTTTTGACTTTAGCTTTGGACCTTGTTCTCAGCTGGGGCAAGAGGAGTTTGGTTTGTGGCAGGCAGAGTTAGATCAGCTTGGGTTACTGGGGAACTCCAAATGTGAAACTACAGAAGGTCAGCCTTCTTCGGAAACAACTTTGGAAACTTTGTATGAGAAGTAATTAATTCCTAAGATCATTGTTTGGTGACAAAAAGTGGTTTATCAGACTCCTTCAGATGCAAACAGCAAGTCTAGGTAATTCAGAAAATCTACAGAATGATTGTTGCTTCTGTGATAAAATTAAACCAATTCTGACACTGGATACAAACTTCCCGAAAGCATTACATTCAAAAGCCTTTTTTTGGAGTATGTATTAAACGCATTTTATATTACAACCTTTATACATTTGGGGATGTGCAGTATTTCCAAATCTTGTTGTGCTTAATACTTTATTTAAATTGAAGATTAATTTTTATCTCTACGAAATTTGTTATTTGCCTTCAATAGCCCTCCAGGGTAAAGGGAGACATAGGTCACTATACCGATGGAAATTCTGCGCCTTTAGTGCACTGCGTTAGACTTCTGTCAGCCTCTTTTCTACTTACTGGGGAGAAAGGAGGTAAGTTTCTGTTCAAGACTCATTGGTTCATTGTGTCTCTCAACGTACAAGGTTGGAAATGTGATCAGTTTATCTGGTTTTTAATCTCACTTTATTGGAGTTTTCAGGGGTGGGGTTTTTCTGTGACAGTCCTGATCTAAATGATCACACCAGAGTACAGAAGAAAACCTAAAAACACTTAAAAATTTATGCCATTTTACAATTAATCCTGTTTTGAACCATTGGGTGTCTAAAGAAGTGTTATGGTAACTTAACCCATAAGTCAAATACTTAGTCGCGTTTACAATTTGTAAGTTCTCATGAGACTTAACCTGTGGGGCCATGATGGTTTATAGATTATATGAAGCTACGAAGACAATCTAATATCAGTATTTCTTTTTATCAGTGTTGGGTACCCAGTTTGTCCATGGGAAAAGTATCAATACCTCAGTAAGGAAACTGTTTTGTGAGTTGCAGTCCCTTCTGTGGAAACTCCTAAAAACAAGTTCAGAAGAATATAGTTCTAATATTTTTACAGTTGATTTTGTTTACAATGCCTAATTTGTTTTAATTAAAACAAGATTAAAAGTATCTCTTTTAGCTTTATCACTCGGTTGTGTTTGAATTCTGTATTAATGTTTTTGAATGTACTTCAGGTAGAGGAAGTGCTGTTGTATCCATATGTGTTTGGGAAATGTAACTTCAGTTTTTAAATGATTCAGCTGTAGTAAAGCAGAGAATTGACCTAAGGTTTTCAAAGACATAGCTGAAATCTCAAGTTGAACTTTTTTCTCCTCTTTTAACATCTTATAGTATTTGCGTCAGTTAGTGTGGCCATTTTTCATGTGTTTTTTCATGTGTGACTGTCAAAGAGAAGCATTTTGACAGTAAGTGATTGTTAGAGGAGGCTGTTGGGGCACAAAAGAGGAGTTATTTACCTTTTCAGCATAGTAATAAAACTTTAGTAGGGGTTTTGTAGAAAGCCTTTATGGCATACACTGCTGCTTCCATTTTTTTCACTGGGAAGTCCATGTCACAGGCATGTGTGTATCTGTCATTATATGTATGGCTGAAGTGAGCATTTAAGATATTCATTCTTTTCCCCTTTTCTAAACTTATTTGTTCATGTGGTCTGCTCATGTAGTATTCTTGGAAAGACAGTGTAGTAGCTGTATTCTCAGCAATGAAGGAAGTGAGTGTGTGGGGTTATTAGTTATTTATCTCTTTTCTTTTTTGAAACAAAAAAAGCTGTGTATAACTGCTGCCTCTGATAAACTGGAACTACTTGCTCTGCCTTCATATTTTTTTGTCCAGGCTAAGCTATTTATATCACACAGAGTTATTAATTAACTCAATTCAGGAAGCTTTTAAATACACCCCCCCCTTTTTTTTTCCTTCTCCCCAGCTTTAGTTCCTGATAGAGATGTGAGAGTCAGTGTAAAAGCCTTGGCAGTAAGTTGTGTTGGAGCAGCCATTGCGCTTCATCCTGAGTCTTTCTTCAGCAAACTGTATAAAACACCCCTTGAAGCAATGGGAGAAGAGTATGGTATGTTGCACTTCACATATTCCATTTTAATAGTGTGTTTGGGTTTTCGAATAAGTGAGGCAGCATCTATAGTGAAACCTCTAAATCCAGTTCAGTATTGGCAAACGAAGGCTGCACCAGTTGGAATGAACATGCTGCCTGTGCTACTAGCACATATGGTGAGATTTTTTTTGTAGTAAGAGTTAAGTTTCAGTGGATGAGCTTGTACAGCTTCTGACAAGTTGAACCTGTTTTAGTAAAACTGCTGTATAGGGGTGGTTTGTTTATCTTATAAATGGTTTCTTCTAATTTATTTCGGGCCATCTTCTAGATGGTTTCTAAGCTATTAGGTTCATTTTTATGAATGCTGGAATATGATCAGCAGGGACCTGGAGTATTCAACTGGTTTGATACTGATAGTGGCAAAGGTGGAATGTTGACCAAAACTCTTAAATTTCCCCAGAGCACTTTGTGTACAATTGAAATAAATCATTAATATGTGATCATTGGTCTGGATGGTGTGAATGATCTGTAGATTACATGCAAGGGATTTCTGAAAGGTAGAACTAAGGCCGGCGCATTGTGAATATGTTGACATTGATTGTACAATAATTAGTACCTCCACTGAAACATTTTTAGGGATCAGTTAAGACTAAGACTAGTATTTTTAAAATAAAGTAGTTGTAACTTACTTTCATAGAGGAGCAGTATGTATCAGATATTCTGAACTACATTGACCATGGAGATCCCCAGATTCGAGGAGCTACTGCCATTCTGTGTGGAACAATTGTCAACTCCATTCTAATTAAATCCCGCTTTGATGTGGAAAAATGGCTAATACATGTCAGAAGCTCAACAGGTAACAATTTATTTTAAGGGTGTCTTTTTTTAACGCAACCAAAATTTTCTCTTGTTTCATTGCTCTAAATTCTTTTTTTGTTAGGAAATCTCTTTTCCTTGGTAGACTGCATACCTCTGTTACAGAGAACGCTGAAAGATGAGTCTTCTGTTACATGCAAACTGGCTTGCACAGCTGTGAGGGTAAGCAGAAGTAGTAATTTATTTGCACCACGACAGATCACAGGGGTGTTATTTGTTGACTAGGATCCTGCTATGCTCAGGTGTATAAACATGGAGCAAAAAAAGACTTCTTCCCCAAGAACTCTGTTGTAGAAAACATGGATTCAGGCACAGAAATGGAGAAACAAAACAGCTGGAAAATAGTTATGTTGGTTAGATTAAGTAGCAGTATAATCTAATCATATTTCTAGTCATAAATGTACTGGTATGAGCTGTAATGTTACATTAACCAACAATAGGATGAGTGCATTAGGTTGTCTAGCCGAAACAGGGAAGTGTGAACATGTAACACCTGGTTGTAGCCTGTATTTGGAGAGCAAAAATTAAATGTGAGAAATGACAAGTAAAATAGTGATTATTTTCTGAAATGATAATTTCTAAAAGTGAGGAAAGTCTCAGGAAAGTGTGTGTTTCAAATTGGGTGAAAGATCCATCAGGCAATTGTTAAAATAGAGATGATAGCTGAATTTGTGAGTGGAACTTAGAGCATGTGAATTTTATTTCTTTAATAAAATCTATCGAAGGTGTTCTGTGAAAAAGCAGAGGGGTGAAGGAGTGAGCTTTTCCTTGAGGAATTTTCAAAAAAAGTAGAATGACAAGGACAAATTGGAGGGCAAGGGAAATTAATTCCTTGGGGAGAGGCACAGGGTGTCTGACTCTATTGCAGCTTATGGGTCAGTGAGGCAAAGTCTAACTTTAGTAAAATGCAGATAGTTAATATATGGAAAGTATGATTTCATGTGTTAAGAGGAGGGGTCTGTGATGCAGCTGAGGGAAGGAAATCCAGTTTGTTAAATGATGCTATCTTTTTAACTTTCTGTTCCATGATCTTATTGTTTGTATATAGTGGTTTCATGTATGATTACACTTATAATTATGGCTTTTTAGAAGACTTCACTAGAAGTGTTCAGTTTAGGCAACTTATACTGTCCAATTTTGTCTTTTTCTTTCTCTCAGTATATAATGTAGCCTGACTTCATAACTTTCGGCATAAATGTTCAAAAGCATTTTGGGTTGTTAATCTCCAAAGAAGAAAGTACATTTTCATGTAGTTAAGACATAGAAGTGTAGTATAGATTTTTATAACTTTTTCCAAAGATTACACATTCTGCATATAGTTGAACAGTCATTAAAATGAGGAGGTATGACTTTTTCAAAAACTTCTGGAAATCAGAACCAGGTGTCTAAAAATACCCTGTGGAAATTAGGAGAGACTCTTTTTGAACAGATAAGAGTATAGTGCTTGTGGTGTTTAAGCCCTGTGAGTTTTAGACCTTACTCTTTGGAGGATTGTCATCTGGTCCCTGAGGCGTTTGTTCCTCTCCAGCACTTAAATTCAGCAGCAGGTTTTAGCAGTTCACGTGGAGCTAGTGTCCTAGCCTTGCAAAGTACCTAGCTCTGGTACTTCCTCCTAGCTCTTAAGCAATAACTTTTTTTTAGTATTCTAAATAAAACAGATTTTTATGATCACTTACATACTTTGATTCAGAGAACCTTTTCTGTAATATACCTGAAAGTTTTTTATTTCTTCTCAGCATTGCATCATGAGCTTATGTAGTAGCAGTTACAGTGAACTAGGTTTACAACTGATTGTTGACCTCCTTACACTGAAGAACAGCTCATATTGGCTAGTAAGGACGGAACTTTTGGAAACGCTTGCAGAGGTAGATTTTCGGTAAGTGTTCACATTTTTCTGTGGGTGTTGTAGCTGCAGTGCAAAGATGCTGTGTATAGGAAACTGGAATCAAAATGGAGCTGTTTCTTCTGAAATACTAACGAGTTTCATAAAACTAATTCAGACCAATCATTCATACAAGGACTGTATGAATTCCTTTGTCAAGTTACTATTGTCTTCACTACCTAGCCTGATCCTAGTAACACTGTATAGAGTTTCTAGTTCAGTGGTCTGTATCAAGTGTTCTGTAAATCTGTGATCAGAGACCATATAATCTGGACACTAACTTGATTTCCAGTTGCGTGGGTTTTTCTTAAAGAAAAAGTCCCTGACTTGTTCTCCATTATTGTCAGCTCTCTTCTGTTGCTCAGTTTCTGTTACACTGAAATGAATGACTTCCTTTTCTTGCGTTCTCTCATTCTCTACAGGTTCTTCCAAGCTGAAAGACAAAAGGTGTTGATATAAAAGTTCTTCAAGTTATCTTTAGTTATACAAAATTGGACTCTTTCTGAATAGTGATATTTGGAATATCTTACCATCTTTTCAAAACAGTCTGATTTTTACGTGCATGGGGAGAAAAAAATACAATTACAATCGCAATGTGTAAATAATGTTTTTTAACTAAAGAAAAGTAATTCTTCTGTTACAGTAGCCAGATAGTAGTTTAGCAATTGCTTACCTCTTCTAAAAGTGTGTTTACTTTTTACATTTTCCCTGCAGTGATGTTTTTAAAAAATAAGCAAATAAAAAGAACCCTCAGAGCAAACTAATGTACTCTAAATTCTATTTTACCATAGGCTAGTCAGCTTCTTGGAAGGAAAAACTGAGAGCTTGCACAGAGGTGTTCATCATTATACTGGTGTAAGTAAATTATTGAATCAGTATATTGTGTTTCTTGATTAAGGTACCAGTGCAATTTCAGCACTTTATGTTTAAATTCTGTCAACACTGATAATTGTTGTAAGTATGTTTTGTGTAAGTAGGCTCATGTTCTGAGACTTGTTACAATTGGAAAGATACTTTACTACTGAGATTCAGATATCTTAGTGTTCTCTGGTGTGTGTGTGGTTTTTTTTAAACTAAAAAATGTTGGCATTTATGTATTTAAATAGGGCATTTGGTAATGTTAAGGTAAAGATTGTCTTAGACTTGTATGACAGATGAAATCTCACTTGTTAACTATCTTAATCTGGTGAAATGATGAAAATGTTTGAACTTTACTGTGCTAACTTATTTTCTAGCTACTAAAACTTCAGGAGAGAGTGCTTAATAATGTTGTAATATGTCTGCTTGGAGATGAAGATCCAAGAGTGAGACATGTAGCTGCAGCTTCATTAATGAGGTATATGTTTGTTTTATTTTTTAAAAAAGAAAAGGAGTTTAGAAAGATACTGACATGTTACTGTGTACCTATAATTAAAATAATCCCTTAGTGGGTTTTTCATATTTTTGTTTAAATGAGGGACAGGAGACAAATGCAGCTTTGTGGTACCTGGAGCATGCATCATTCTGAATCATCAGGCAATTGTGCTTTGCTTTTCATTAGCACTACAATTACATTTAACTGTATTACATTCTGAGGGTCACTTTCAGTTTCAACTTGGTCGTTAGTTTTCTGCATGCTGAAGTGATTTGTTCAGTCTCCTGACAGTAGTTGGATTTAAAATGTTGCTCTTCTACCGAGTTGTCCTAACTCCAACCAAGTTGTTGGTTATAAGTAGTGTATCTTAAAACTTCCATGCTCTCTGATTATAGTAAAGTAGCTAATCTTGTTTAAAAAGCAGCTGTTTGCTGTAACCTACTACGGTTACAATTGCTGTCCAGATAAATGCACCAAACAGTAAGGATTAGTTGGTAGTTTATTTATTAGAATTCAAGGACTTAAGTTTTATGTCTAAAGAAGTTGGGAGCATCTAATACTGAATTCCTGGAATATTTTGTTGTCAGAGGAGTCTCTTTCCTAGTTTTTCAGACTATTAATTGCCATCCATTCCTAATAGCAAATAAAGGACAATGAAACCTTAAAAATTCTGCCACTTAAAAGCATTTGTATTGTAGAAACAGCTCAGCAGAGAAATCATTAACTGTTGTGTCATAGTTAGTATTTGTTGCTTTTATTCAGCAACTAACAAGTTGGAGTTTTTCTGTATCTTCATGTTGACTTAGTGACAGCATGTGTGTTAAAGTTGGAAAAGACTTAACTGCCCAAGAAATCTGCTACAAGCTTGCAGAAGCCCCTTGAAACGTCCAGTATGGGCATTCATTGGATGTACTGTCAGTGAACTTCTAAAAAAATGTGCACTGTAGTTTTTCACTGTTGTCTAAGTTGAAAATGTTTGTTGTTCAAGAAGACTGGATCTTACTGTATGTTTAAGTTTTGCTGCTTAGAAATCAGGTGGTGAAAAATTTTCCTTTTTGGGTAGAAATTAGTTTTCAGTTGACACAGATATCCATGGGGAAAATATCTGGGGAGATAGGAGAACACTGAGAAACTCTTTAGCAAAGTGGTCATTTTAGTGTGTATAGGTATGTATGTCTATAAAATATTTTTAGCTACCATGTGTCTAGAGCAGTTCCTTTGTTCTGATTTGAGCTCCTTGATTATAATGAAGAGCAGTTGTGTAAAAGTGAATTCAGCTTAACAATATGAGTTTTAGTAATGGTTTTTATTTACAATCTGATATGTCTAGTGTATGCAGCATTCTGAATTGTATATGAAATGTATTTTAAATGTACTTTAAATTGTATATTAAATAACTTCTGAATAATACTTTTCCTTTTTGACAATTATCATTAAGGCTTGTTCCAAAGCTGTTTTATAACTGTGATCAAGGACAGGCTGATCCAGTTGTGGCAGTAGCAAGAGACCAAAGCAGTGTCTACCTGAAACTACTAATGCATGAAACGCAGCCCCCATCTCACTTTGCGGTGAGCACTATCACCAGGTATGTTATGTGACTTGTCTTTCTTTAAAAGGAACGCGGACCCAAATTTCAATTCATAATGCCTAGAATCATATTTAAGTCCTGCAAATCCATGTGCTTATGAATTCTTTTTCCAACCTGTAGGAGCATCTGTGGTAGTTCTAGGCTCCACAGAAATGCTGGTATTTAAAGGACAAACTGGTGTGTGAGCTACTAGTGATGTGCTCACACATTGATGGTAGGGAGTCACTGTTCTGTGATAAACTTTCTTTTCATTGTGAGGTCACCCTATTTGTTTATTAAATTGCACACAAGTGAGTGCAGCTTTGCAAGCTAATCATATGTATACATTATTGTTCTTCAGGTACGTTGATCAGGATTTATAACTGTTCACATCCTGTTTAATGATTGTGGTTGCAGAAGTCTGTACTGCCTTCTAATTTTGGTAGTGTCATCTTGTCGCTGTATTTCTACTGCGAACTATAATTTCCTAAACTCCTCTGTTTAGATGTCTTATAGACAGTATGAGTTGTATATATTTATGGGGACTCTTTGCTTCTATCAATTTGTCATACAAGGTTTTAAATTATGTACCTTTTCCATACATGATCTCAATCATGTCACTGAAGATTTATATGCTGTAGTAGAGAAACAATAGAACTTCGTGGACACTGTGTTATTTCAAGTACAAAATTACTATTTTTCTACATCAGTAATCTTTTTACAGCAATAATCCAAAGTTTGTCAACATGCAAAAATGTTAGATGGATTTGAGCAAAAGCAATGACTAATGCTAAATTGGTGGTGGTTTCTAGAGCACCTAGTTAGGTGTTGAGAGTTGATCTACTGTTTCTGTTTGCTAACAAAGAGATTTGATTTATAAACTAAATTGCTTTTGCTAGTACAGAAGCAAAAATATCAAAATATACTAAGGTGGTATTTAGAGTGTTCTCCAATTTTGTATTTTATAAGTGGCCTATAAAATATGTAATAGTAACTTAAGCCATAATCATTTGTGCTTGAGGTGTTTCTTTTTTTAAGTACGTGTTTTAATGGTATAGATATTTGTATTTCAGAACATATAGAGGTTACAATATGCTGCAAAGTCCAACAGATGTCACTATGGAAAACAATCTCTCAAGGGTTATTGCAGCAATTTCCCATGCATTGACAATATCCACTACAAGAGCACTTACAGTGAGTTTTCTTAGTTGCTATAATGGCTGACTCTTTCTTTTCTCTTTTTTGCTTGCTTTATTTTTAATTAGTTCCTGGCTATATTGGTATCTGCAGCTTTGGTACTGTGGCAATGGCATTAGTAATATATTTAATTCTCACTCTTAAGATACCTTGTTGTTGTTGCTAACTCTTCCAGTGATGAAACTGATTTAATTCTTGGTTTTAACTTTTTCAGTTTGGCTGCTGTGAAGCTTTGTGTCTTCTCTCCACAACATTTCCAGTCTGCACCTGGAGCATGGGATGGCACTGTGGGTATGTTCCCGCATCTGTTATTCAAGCTTCTAAAGGTCATGTTTGTGAAATGAAAATACGCTTGTTTAGGTATCAGAAGTCCTGGTTTAGATATATGCTGTTAAGTGTATCTTAGCAGTTATTTAAGAACTTTATACAGAAGAATGTAACATCAGGTTGTCATGATATTAAGTGTCAGCACTTTGTCATCTTTGGAACCACAGCGTATATCACAAGGATTGGCTGCAACTACTATATAAAAAGATACATAGGATCAGTGTCTATCAAAATAAGTAATAGGAGAAAACTTCCCATGCTTTTGAACTAATATTCATCTTCAGGATATTGTCTTGTAGTATCTCTTTAAAATCAGGACATCATTTTCACCTTGATCTCATGTTTATGTTGGAAAAACAGTGGGTAAAAGAAGCTGGTTCATAATTGCTCTTATAACTATAAAAGTGTCAGATGCATTTAAATTGTTCTTATTTGGCACACTGAATGGGAACAGCAAATGAAATATCTATAATAAAGTGTTTTGTAGGTAATATATAATAGCCTCAAAGTACTTACATTCTGAAGAGTTTTTTCAGAATGTAGCTGTGCAGTTGGCAACTCCAAAGCTTTGATCTTGTTTCTGATTATCAATGTGCTGTGCCACGTGAGCTGTAAAACTAGCTACTGAAGATGTGCATGTGTAGAACTGTTTAGTTTTTAAATAGATATAACATCATTTGTGTTGATTTTCTTCATTGCTGTCATTGTCTCTACTCTTACTTTACTCTTCTGGTATCCTGAAACTCTATTGCAAAACTTTCTCTTATTTTAAAAACAAAACAAAAACCTAACAACAAAAAAAAACCCAACCCTCCCCCAGCAGCTTTTATTGTCGACATGCCCTTTCTTCCCTTGCCAGCCATAAGTGTGGCGTGCTCTGCATATGCATTCTAAAAGATGTCTTTTGAGCTATAGGTCATTTGGTTTTAACAAATGAAGTAGGTTAGGATGTGAGCAGTACTTAGCTGGAAAACAAAATGAATGCAGAATGGCAACAATGTGTCTTCTGCTCTTCCCAGCTTAAAAAATGCTGTCTTTAAGATGCATCTAATAATCATCAGTGATGCAATGACATAGCCTTTGCCCTTTCCTCTAATTCCTTCTTTACAAATTTTCGGCCCATGTTCATACTAATTTGGCTTGTAATTTTATTTTTATGGAATGATACAAACATCATTCTGGGTAATAAGAATAACAACATGAAAATTTTGCAAAAATTCTTTTCTGTCTTAAGTATTGTCATTCTTATGATTAAGAAGCTATTGGAACTGCTGCTTTCCAACTCTGTACAACTCAGCATGGATTAATTCATGGGTTTCTAACTGTATGTAAAGTAAGCAACACTTGCATATGAAAACTTTTTTTAAAAAAAAGAAGGCACTGTAATTACCTGTGTACCTTTGTCAAAATAATAGCTACACTTAGTGTAAATTTTATTTTCTGAAATTGCTGTAGCTGTATTAGACCAGAGTGACTACATTAGAAGATATTTTTTTAATTAAAAAAACTTCTGAAAGAATACCTTTATTTAGAGGTTGCATAAAGTCTTTTCCAGAAAGGCAGTTAGTAGTGTTGTGCAGGTCTTACAGCTTTGAAATGATGTGTGTAATTGACATAGTATTGTGACAAACATCTTTTGGTGATCTCTAACTGCTCTTTTTGAAACTTGAGTTGTGTGAGAAAATCTGATTTTAAAATTATTGTAAAGGAAAATATGGAATGCAGCAGCAAACTACAATCTTGGATAGAGTCCACCCATAAATCTAGATGATTTGATGGATTACAATTGTTTGTTTAAATTCTTGTCACTTTAAAACAGTATCTTGTTTACATTGCAATACTACAGCTTCTCTCCCATCCCTACCTTGCATATGTGTGAGACTTTTAACTGGAGGTAGTTCAGGACCATACTGACTAGCAATTAAATACAGCATTCTTCAATTTATCAGTAGATGTCACTAGCAGCTTTGATATTTGCTATTTTAAAAAAAAGTAACGGCTCTTCAAGAATGCGAAGTATTGTCAGGTCTCTGCTGCAAATTGTTTTTAAGTCCTACTTGAGTGTTAAATGTGTATTCTGTAGTACTGATTTGGTTTTTTTTTTTAGATTAGCGGTCTACTTGACTGTTAGTTTTCTTAAGAATTTAAACTTACCAAAAGGGGGGAAGAAAAGTCATGACATTCCAAAATTAAACTTCCAGTGTTTCCCAGCCAAGTCCTTCAGATGAAGCTCAGAAAGGCTGCACCATTGGAATGGCTGGCATGGTCCTGTCTCTCCTTTCATCAGCATGGTTCCCACTGGACCTCTCTGCCCATCAGGATGCTTTGATTTTGACTGGAAACTTGCTTGCAGGTAAGGCAGAACAAGAGAAGTAGGATTGTCCTGATATTTTTACCATCAGCATCGGAAGGCCCATATTTCACCCTATTCTGATTACATGCAACAAAATACTTGCAAGATTCAGCAGAAGAAATAAAGAAGGAACTTCTTGCACCCAGGAGTATTGAAAAGATACTGCCTCCTAGTTGCCAAAGGGAATGTGCAGTATGCTTAGTACAGGCTGGGTACAAGGAATTAACATTCTTTGTTGTTGTTTAAAACTGTGCACCTACTGCTGGCTTTGAAAATATAGGCTCACTTTTCCCTATTTGAATTCCTGTTCATATAGAGATGATATCCTTCTAAAATTTTCTAATACTTAATTCCAGGTTTTTATCATCTTTTTCTTTAATGTGATTCCTGTTGCAGCAAGTGCTCCCAAGTGCTTAAAGAACCCCTGGAGTGCTGAAGAAGATTCAAACCAAGGTGCTGCAAAGCAGGAGGAACCCTGGCCGGCTCTGGCAGATCGAACTCTTGTTACTTCAGTAGAACAGCTCTTTTCTCATCTGCTGAAGGTCATTAATATTTGTGCACATGTAATGGATGATGTTGCTCCTGGCCCAGCAGTAAAGGTATGTGTTAAAAATAAATACAATTGTGTGACTTAAATACTGTTGTGATACAGACCTCTTCCAGGCTCTGCATTTTAGAGTTGATACAGGTATCTAATACCTTGATAATATGAGTCCACTATGTGTTGTAGGAAAGCAAGTAACAAGAAAAGAACATGCATATTGTTCTTCCATGTAACAGATTTTTGTTTAGTTCTACAGTGTTTGTAATATTACCTTAAATTTTGAAC
>NW_008825167.1:7435612-7445610 GCF_000699105.1 Pygoscelis adeliae
GTTAATTCAGTGAGGAGTGTATATAGTAAATGGAATATAGGATTGCATACTCTGGCAAACATCCGTTGACTTCTCATTGGCTGGCTGTAGTGCACTGAGCTCCTTTTGGGGCTTAAAATAACTCTTCTGTCTTTTGAATATCCTGCAAAATATTTTGACTTCTGAAACAGCTCATATGAGGTACTTCTGGGTTTGGGTTTTTGTTTTGAGGCATCTACATTTTGAGACCGATTTTGTGACTGTAAGGCAATGTTACTAGGATTAGTGACTTCTTCGTATTGAAAAAATGTGAAAATATTTTTTTGACACTCCTTTGTCTGGAAAGAAACTTTAGTCATTTGAGCTCTAATTCCATCTCATTGACTTATGCTGAAGTTGAGAAGGAAAGTAGGGAATATATTCAACTTCCTTTTCACTCAGGAAATTCAGGTTCAGGGCATGAGTTGAGACATTTTAATTTAACTGACAGTCAAATAAAGGGGAGTTTAAACAGAAGATGAATATACTTGTATTTATGTAGAAGAAGAAAAGCTACTTGTGCATACAAAATTAATAAAGCTTCTTTTAATTCTAGGCAGCATTACCATCTCTCACAAACCCACCTTCTCTTAGTCCAATTCGGAGGAAGGGGAAAGAGAGGGAGTCTGTTGAACAGGCATCTGTGCCAATGAGCCCTAAAAAGGGTGGTGAAGCGAGTCCAGGTAAGCACACTTACTCCTGTTAACCCTCCCACCGAAGTATGGTTATGGCATAGAGAGGAGAAATAAAACTAACTTGTTTTCTGAAGTTGTAGTTCAAAAGGCTGGCAGACCTACTGTCAGAAGTTCTTTCCAGTACTGCATTGCAGGAAAGGCAGCTGTGGGTGGGAGCTTGTTTACTGTTTTGTTTTCTGAAAAGTACAGTCCATTTTCATAAAGCAAGGTACTTCTGAATCCTTTTCCTCACTGTTTTTCTGAATCTACTCACCTATTGACTAAAATGAAGTGATTTTTGCATGTATTTTACTTAAAAGAAGTTTGAAAGTTGCTTTGCAACTTTTGGCAGGAGTAGGTTACCTTGCTCTTGGAAACAAGACTCAATCTTAAACTTTTTTTTTCTTAGTAATGAATGAAGGAAATGAGTGTTAATTCTGTTTTGTAAATTGTACTTGCACTTCAATAATAAGCCCTCTGAGTTAATTTCTCTTATCCCAGAGGGCTAGTTTCTTGGAATGCTAGTTCATTTTCTAGTTGTACAGCATGTGTTTTTGCAGTTTAAAATACGCATGCAGATTGAAAAATTCATGCTGTCTAATAATTCACATATGGTAAATTATGTTGAGTATACACATCGTGAGCACCCTAGAAAAAGTATGTTGTTCTAATCTACGATACATTTTTAAGCTACTAGGCAAACTGATGCTACTGGGCCTGTTCCAACAAGTAAATCATCTTCAGTAGGAAGCTTTTATCATCTTCCATCATATCTGAAGTTATATGATGTCTTGAAAGCAACCCATGCTAATTATAAGGTACTGCATGATATCATTTGATGGAATTAGAATGTGGTTGGGCAATCACTTTGTGTTTCTTTTAAATATGGCTCTGCTTGTATTGAGACTCACTTGTTTGCCTGTATAAACAGTTTATCCACCCCACCCCCCCAAAAAAAAATTAAAGAAAAATCACAACCACCACCAATAAAAACAAAAACCAGCCAAACATAAAACCCCTAATAGTCGTTGTCACCCTATTGCTTGTTTCTCTGCTGTCACTAATGCTGGTACCAAATGACCCTTTGCTGGCTTAGCAGTGCCGAATGGATCCCAATGTCTGTTCTCTCTGCAGTTTATTCCAGGATGGGTAAGCTTTTTCCTCATTAGTTCAGGTAATAGAAGATGCATTCCCTAAGGGCTTGGCGATCGCCAGGGGGTGTATTCTTACTACATCTACCATGTTTCGGAGGAATACATTATCCCTTCTCTGTTACTTGTTAACATCCTAGGCCTTCCCAGATGCTGTAACTTCCTAAAGCTAGAAAATATCTTTCTTTTTCTTAGTCAAAATGAAGTCCTACCTTTCCAGCAATTCATAAGGGAGTCTAAGCTGTCAGTGCTGTTGATTGAACTATGCTGAAATTTTAGGCAAAAGATCATGTTGTGTCAATACCCACTTCTTTCTGTAATTTTTATCCCCTTGTCAAGTAACTGTTAAGAAAAAATGTGGTTTTCACTTTTTGGGACCAGGTTACTTTGGATCTCCAGAACAGTAATGAAAAGTTTGGATGTTTCTTACGGTCTGCCTTAGATGTTCTGTCTCAAATCTTGGAACTTGCTACTCTTCAAGATATTGGAAAGGTATAAGATTTGTGTGGTTTTTCTTTTGTAGTTAGGTTGTCCAATATCTGTGGTCCTTACTGGGAAAAAGCATGTATTTAAAATTGGTACTGTTGAGAGACAGTGATCCTAGAAGCATTGTGCTGCCACAATGTTGGGTTAAGTGCTAAAGCAGATTTTCCGGGTTAAATTGTTGCTGCTGAAAACTAGAGTAACTTTTTTACTGTCTAAATTTCATGTTGAATTCCTTCCAGCAAAATGGTTTGCCTTCAGTCATTCTTACTATATTAATATGTTTAAATATACTTATGTAAAATATACAAAATGTCAGAAGGCATGCTCTTCTCCTTCCTCTCCTGTGTCTCTTTTTTTGTTTTCTCATTAACTGTGGTGTTAGGCACTGTGGTATTTTAAGACTAGGAGGCAGATCTTGCTTTTTTATTTCTTTACATACTTCCATGATTTCCCTTAAATTAGTGTAGTTCTACTTAGTAAAAAAAAAACAAACCTGTGCTACTGTCTAGTTTTCATAGTAATGCTTTATATAATGAAGAAAAATACAATTAGATGCACTTGTTTTTCTGCTTTTCTAGTGTGTAGAAGAAATTTTGGGATACCTAAAATCATGTTTCAACAGAGAACCAACAATGGCAACAGTCTGTGTACAGCAGGTAAGGAGGTAATTTTTTGTGTATTACTGGAAGGCTAATCCTGATGTCCTGTGGTTATCAATTGGCCAAGACTGGCTATTCTTTTAAGGGAAGCAATGTGAGGAAACTCTAGCTCAGGTGGAGCAAGCAGGGTGTGTTTTCTTTAATTTTCATGACTTGTTCTGAAACTTGAATACCATCTGAATAATATAGTTATTTCTTGAACTGCTTCCAATTCAAAGAACTATATTAGCTAATGCTCAGAAAACACGTTTGTTTCCTACCTTCCCAAATGTGTTCTGTAGCCAGTTAACTACATCAAAAACCTGGAAAGCAAAGAACTGCCTTACTGATGCATTTCTTGCAGGCTTCCAGTTAAACGTTTGGGTTCAAGTCATCAAAGCTTAATTTTGGTGGGAGGTGAGCTTTAGTAGACTATTTTGAGTTTTCACAAGGAAATAGCTTCAGTTGCAAAAACAATCATATCTTTTTGGGTGAGGTGTGGGTTGTTTCTTTTCTCCAGCTTTTTTCTGTTGTCTTGTATTGGACTACGTGATCCACAGGTTGCACTTTGACCTCTCCTCTTAAGTCCTTTGGGAGGATGAGGAGTCAAGTTTCTTTTTCCTGAAATGTTAACTTTTTTTCCTTCCAATTTTCTTCTCTAGTTATTGAAAACATTGTTTGGGACAAATCTGGCTTCTCAGTATGATGGCTTGTCTTCAAACCCCAACAAAGCTCAAGGCAAAGCTCAACGCTTAGGTTCTTCCAATTTGAGACCTGGTCTCTATCATTATTGCTTCATGGCACCATACACACATTTTACACAGGCCCTTGCTGATGCTAGTCTAAGGAACATGGTTCAGGCTGAGCAGGAACACGATGCTTCAGGGTAACTTTCTTCCCTTATGATATAATGTTAACTTGAACTAGAATCTCTTTTTATTGTTTTTCATAAATGCAAGTATAGGGGAGCTAAGTAACTTGAAATTAGTATTGTGTATTATTTATTTCTTGTAGACTTAAGCAGAGTAATTTGTCTTGGTAGTGAGGTCCTGAATGCAACACTGTATTGATTATCACTAATGTGTTTTCCAAATCAAAGCTAAATCATTAAAATGGATATTACTTAAGTTGTTTTAAAAGCATAATGGTTTTAAATGCTTGTATTCAAAACTATTTCATTAATTTGCTAATTATAGCAAATAGTCAGTAGTCTTAAAGGAAGGGCAGAAGAATGACTAAGCAAAGACCAGAAATTCTTTCTCTACTGGATGTTCGTCCACAAATCTGTGATCTGATCAAAGTGTGCTGTAGGTTGTCTCTCCTCTTCTGTTTTACTAAGATTCTTGAAGCAGTCAAGTAGATAAAGAAAAGTTGGCATTGGTAAAACAATACGCATTTAAGGAGACTGTGTTTGTCCCTCCATTTTTTTTAATGTGTATGGTTTTTTTTATGACAGATGGTTTGATGTGCTGCAAAAAGTTTCTACACAGCTGAAAACTAGCATTACCAGTGCAGCAAAACATCGTGCTGATAAGGTACTTGTATCTGTGTACTCCTGAAAGAGCTGTACCTTAGATTTAAAACTTTGTCCTCCTTTTAAAACATAATTTGGTTTTGAATCATAGATCTGTTCAGATATTAGAGTACTTTAAAATCTCTCTATTACAGAATGCTATTCACAATCACATTCGTTTATTTGAACCCCTTGTCATAAAAGCATTGAAACAATATACTACAACAACATCGGTACAGCTACAAAGACAAGTTCTAGACTTGCTTGCTCAACTGGTTCAGCTACGAGTTAACTACTGTCTTCTGGATTCGGATCAGGTTGGTACCTCACCATTTTTGCAAATTTGTAATACAGGAATCTCACCAGCAGGCTTAATATTTACAGCAAAAATACTTGTAACAATCCATTTATTGTACTGTAGGTGAAAACAAAGACTTAAAGGAGGGTGAGACTCAATTCCCCCCCCAACCACAAAGAGCTTCAGACTTCTGGTTTTATATTGCATATAAATTACTTGTTGCAGAGCTTAGAAAGTATTTAGGAACTGTTCATCAGATTGACTTTAGGAATAAGATGATGTGGACAATACAATCAGTGTTGTTTAATAAAACTTCATTTACAAATAGAAATACCTTACTTCTATATTGAGAGTATGGACTTCCATATGACTTCTAGTGGTAAGCATCATGGTTGACAACCATTATTTGATTTTAATGGTGGGGGGAAGTTAGTGGCAAATACAGTAGTCTGTGTGGTTGTCCACATAAGCAGTAAATTTGTAACTTAAAATGTAAGCGTTTGATTTACTACAGTATTTTTGGGTTTATAAACTAGTATGAGTTGCAATACATAAATTTCCTGTAAGTTCATACACAGATAAACCTTTTTCAATGCATGAATACTTTGGATTTTATCTTGGTTTGGAGCTAGATTTTTGGTTGATTCTTAACTTCTTGACTGTAATGCCTCAAATAGTGTGTTACGGATGAGAGAGAAAGTTATACTTAAAAGTATATAGACTGTAGGTAAAATGTGGCGTAAGTTCATGCAAACCATAATAAGCTCTAATGTCAACAAGATTCTCAAAGATCTTCTATAACTGTAGGGGGAACACTTCATAACAATTAGAATGAACTATAAGTATAAATGATTTTCAGTGCCTGTCTTTCCTTTCTCTCCTTCCAAAACATGCACTTTTATAACTCTGTCAAAATGATTTCAAATGGGAATTAATGCCTCTGTATCTGTTGTACACTTTATTCTCTCTTTAGGTGTTTATTGGATTTGTGCTAAAGCAGTTTGAATACATTGAAGTAGGACAGTTCAGGTATGAAATTTGCAAAGATCCTTTGAACAGTGCAGGTTTACAACTGTCTTATTCTGAAGCATGTAGTGATTAGTTTTGCTGGTTATTTCTGCCTTATGAGAAAGGGAGAGTTACATTCTGGGCAATGTGCTTGTTTATTCTCTGGCTCCAGTGGTAGCTCTTTCAGATGATTTAGGTTCCATGTGGCTGAAGAAGTCAGGAAGTAGCATGGAAGAAAAAATCTTAAGCGATGTTGTGCTGTTTCTCCATTTGGTATTGTAAAACCATTCCTTTGGGATCTCTCCAAAGCTATGCTTTCAGGAATCAGCACTTCATTGCTAGGACTCAGTTGCTGAAGGGAGAGCTGTTTTTTTCTATGGTGGACTCAGTGTGAATCCATTTGTATTCTGATCATCTGGTACATTTTTTTGTAGTACCTAATAGATCATAAGCAATGCAGTGGAATTTTTATTGTCAGCTATTTCTGTTTTTTCTCACACTTGAGTTTTTATGAAGAGATAAGTGGGTTTTTTGCTCTGTGGGTCTCCTACAGAAATACTCCAATTGTGTCATATGCATTAGATAGTATGTTATAACATGCATAACTGTGTAATGATCAAAACTTGAAAGAAATCCCTTGGAAAAAAAAAATAGTAAAGAACAAGGCACAGAAATTAGAAATACTGCATGAAAGCAGAACAACACATTCTTTAAAAAAATCTTACTGTAAAAAGATTCATTTTTACTGAACAGTTGTCCAATTCAAACTTGACACTTTTAATTTTTTGTTTTCAGGGAGTCTGAAGCAATTATTCCTAATATCTTTTTTTTCCTGGTGTTGCTGTCTTATGAGCGATATCATTCCAAACAGATAATTGGAATTCCTAAGATCATTCAGCTGTGTGATGGTATCATGGCCAGTGGGAGGAAAGCTGTTACACATGGTAATTAAAAAAAAAGAAAAAGGGGGAAAAAAAGGCACCAACACTAACATTAGTAATAGTTCAGCAATAGAAACAGTATTGAATACTAAGCTATAGAAAACTGTAATCATACTGATTGTTCCAGAAGACACTAGCTTTTAAATTTTTAATACGTGAAATAAGTCTCAGTTCCTTCAGGAAGTTTATTGTACCCTACTAACACTGCTACCCCATATTTTGCATCGTACATAAAAGCAACAGAGCTTTTATTTGAAACTTTATTAGGTAACAAGTTCACAACATAGCAGTACTTTGAAGGCTTTGATTTTAATTTTTTGTCCCCTTCCCTTTCCCTCCACTTTCAGCCTTTAAGTAGAAGCATCTGTCTCATACCTTCCAGTGATTCTGCTGAGAAATACTTTATAAAAATATTTATTTTAGCTCTATGAGAATGGGCAATGTGTCCATAATATAAATTTTCTACTAGAAGTAAAAAGATAGACATCATTATGCATGATAAGTTTGGGTTTTGTTTTGGGTTTTTTTAGGGATGGGTAAAACCTTTAATAAACTAAAGCACAGTTTACTTTTAGTAGCTGAACTGTTAGAACAAGAAAACAGTGTTCAAGAGTGACTTGTCTCATGCTAAAACAAACAAATAAATCTCATTTCAGCAATACCAGCTCTGCAACCCATTGTTCATGATCTCTTTGTGTTAAGAGGAACAAATAAAGCTGATGCTGGAAAAGAGTTGGAAACACAAAAGGAGGTGGTAGTGTCAATGCTGCTGAGACTTATTCAGTACCATCAGGTAAGAGAGGAGGACAAAGTGTCTCTGTTCACGGTCTATAGAAGGGTAACATTGCTTTGATTGCTAAAACTGCGTTAGGCAATATTAATGATTTCCTGTACAAAACTTGAATAGCTGGACTCTGTGATCTTTCCTTACCTGGTGTTGCTGTCTTATGAGCGATATCATTCCAAACAGATAATTGGATTCCTAAGATCAATCAACCGGGGGAAGGTATCATGGCCAGTGGGAAGAAAGCTGTTACACATGGTAATTAAAAAAAAAGAAAAAGGGGGAAAAAAAGGCACCAACACTAACATTAGTAATAGTTCAGCAATAGAAACAGTATTGAATACTAAGCTATAGAAAACTGTAATCATACTGATTGTTCCAGAAGACACTAGCTTTTAAATTTTTAATACGTGAAATAAGTCTCAGTTCCTTCAGGAAGTTTATTGTACCCTACTAACACTGCTACCCCATATTTTGCATCGTACATAAAAGCAACAGAGCTTTTATTTGAAACTTTATTAGGTAACAAGTTCACAACATAGCAGTACTTTGAAGGCTTTGATTTTAATTTTTTGTCCCCTTCCCTTTCCCTCCACTTTCAGCCTTTAAGTAGAAGCATCTGTCTCATACCTTCCAGTGATTCTGCTGAGAAATACTTTATAAAAATATTTATTTTAGCTCTATGAGAATGGGCAATGTGTCCATAATATAAATTTTCTACTAGAAGTAAAAAGATAGACATCATTATGCATGATAAGTTTGGGTTTTGTTTTGGGTTTTTTTAGGGATGGGTAAAACCTTTAATAAACTAAAGCACAGTTTACTTTTAGTAGCTGAACTGTTAGAACAAGAAAACAGTGTTCAAGAGTGACTTGTCTCATGCTAAAACAAACAAATAAATCTCATTTCAGCAATACCAGCTCTGCAACCCATTGTTCATGATCTCTTTGTGTTAAGAGGAACAAATAAAGCTGATGCTGGAAAAGAGTTGGAAACACAAAAGGAGGTGGTAGTGTCAATGCTGCTGAGACTTATTCAGTACCATCAGGTAAGAGAGGAGGACAAAGTGTCTCTGTTCACGGTCTATAGAAGGGTAACATTGCTTTGATTGCTAAAACTGCGTTAGGCAATATTAATGATTTCCTGTACAAAACTTGAATAGCTGGACTCTGTGATCTTTCCTTATAGGGAGAGTATGCAAAGATTTTCGGGGGTAGGGAAAAGGTTCTGCGCTACAAATCAGTATTTCAAGTCAAATAACATGTCTGTGGGATTTTATAGTCAAGTCTAGGTAACAAAGCACTGAAAAGCTCCAGTTAGGATCACGATCTTGGTTGTATTGCAGATTGAATAAACAGAAGGTTAGTAGAAGAGTTGAAGTAAATTAGGATTCAAGAAACTTAAAAGAATGGGGGTAAAAGTGGAAGAGAGGACAGGATTAAAAGTAGGAAACATGCTGCATAGAGATGATTTAGGTATTGCTGTACAATAGCAATATCTTCAATAACATTTTAAAATATGAACTATTTGAATAAGGTAATGAAACTGGTAGTTAGGCAGTTGTTAGCACTTACTACTTTGCCCCAGACCTCATGGGTCTGGAAAACATGTTTCTGCCTTGTGGGAATATAAGAATGACTTTCCTCAATACACTTTGTTTAAAAGAAAAACACAAAAGTAATTTTAAGAGAAGTGACATAATTAACATGGGATCTTATTGCTTATTCAGGTGCTTAACAAACTTAATGTGCTTTTTCTTTCATCATGTGAAAATGCAATTCTAGTGTATGCTAATGTAAGCAATGTATTTTCTGAGAATAGTTGGAAAAAAAGTCAGTACATCTTGTCAAAATAATTTGTTAGAACTGCATGTTCAGATTGGGGTAATTTTGTGTATCCACATTTTCTTTTGAATTTGTAGTTTTATAATCATAAAATGACTAATATAACTATATGAAATGACACTCCGTAGACACATGATGTGAAATAGTGAATAACTTTGTGTTACATAAGGTACTGCAATTGCTAGCAGATCCCCTTCTGACACACTTAACCTATTAAAGACCACCCATGCACTGCTCTTCCCACACCGTCCCATTTGTAGTTCTTATTCTGTCCTGTTCTGCTGGTGCAGTATGTATAAACTAACCCTTGGGCAGTTCTGTTGTTCCCTGGCTGTGGCTGGGAAGTTCTGCAGTGGTGTCCCTGTAATTTGAGAGGCTCCAAGACCTGCAACCTTTAACTTTTTTCTGTTACAACTGTAGCTACCATCCATGGAGCTCCAGAGTTCAAGTCATTCAGCCCAGAATTGCTCCTATCTCCTCTCTCATGAGAAAGCTTTTTGGGAAGAAAGTCATCTGGTGATCTCTTTTTCTTTTTCTTTTTTTTAATTGGCTGCGTTTCTGAATCTGAACTACTTGAATGTCTTTTACAAGTACTCTGTCTAACTGGTTTTCTGAACCAGATTCTTCTGTCCCGCTTCCCAGT
>NW_008825167.1:7445642-7465271 GCF_000699105.1 Pygoscelis adeliae
TCCTTAAAAGTGTGGCCCCTGTAACCCTCAAACTGATAACACGTTCAGCTACTAGAAGTGATCCTTGCTGTTGGTGTGCTCCATTATATGCTCTCCTGTAAACTTTTATATGAAAGTGATGTCTCTGGTGAATGAACTCCATAAAAATGTCTTCTGTTTCCTTGACCAAATTTAAACTTTATTCGAGCTAGAGTAAAGAAAGAGTATACATGTGGGAAATTGCTCTCTTCTTTTCTCCCCTTTTTGTTGAGTATGCGATGCGGCATTTAGATTTACTGTCCTTTTTCCAGGTGTTTGAGTAGTCTTTTGACAAATGCCATTTAAAAAGGACCAAGAAAGCATTTTTTCCTAGTTTATAAAAGTAACTGGAAAATTCTTAAAGAAAAAAAGTCATAATGAAGAACAAGCTTTTAACCTGAAAATGGGGTTTTAAAAATGTTGTGTGATTTCTCATGTGGGTTTTCTTTTCTTTTTTTTGCTTTTTGGCAGATGGATGAAACAGTAAATATTTTTCCCACTACAGTATTACTTAAATGTTTCCTGTTAGTGTGGGTGTTTACTTGCATTCTTTGGTCTTCTCCTCAGGTGCTAGAAATGTTCATCTTAGTATTGCAACAGTGTCATAAAGAAAATGAAGACAAATGGAAAAGATTGTCCCGGCAAATAGCTGACATTATTCTCCCAATGCTTGCAAAACAACAGGTGATTATATGACTCTTTAAATCTATGAACATCTAAAATAATTGTTATAATGTATCTATCAATAATGGCTTTGGGTATTTGGGGGTTTTTTAATATGAAGACAGATTTTCTTGAAAGTGTGGTTGCCATATCTGAAAAAACAATTACTGCAAGGTAAGCTAAGTCTTTGAAGTGATGAAGGTCATATTTAAATGCAGAAAGTATGTGCAGTGTCTTCGAGGCTGTTTCCAGAGGAAGCTCATTCTACTTCTCTTACATACATGATTATATCAGAGCACTTATTAAATGGTGTGAAGATTCTCCCATGTTTATAGAATGTCAAAATTATTTTTTCGTAACTGCAGTGGATCTAATTGCATTTTTTCTTAGTGAGGAGAATGAAAAGACAGTCTGAAACGGCATTAATAAATCACAGAATCATGGAATAGTTGAGGTTGAAACGGATGTCTAGAATATTGTCTTCCCCTCAAAGCGGGGTCTACTGGAGCAGGTTGCTTAGGACCATGTGCAGCCAAGTTTTGACAGTCTCCAAGGATGGAGCCCCCATAACCTCTCTGGGCAACCTCTTCCAGTGTTTGAGCATCCTCACAGGCGGAAAACAAATAAATAAAAACTGTATTTAAATGGAATTTCCTGCATTTCAACTTGTCTATTGCCTTTCATCCTGGTACTGGATACCACTGAAGAGATTCTGGGTTGCTCTTCTGTACTTGTGTCATCTCCTCCTCCCACTTCCCCTGGTCAGATACTTGTACAAATTGATAAAGATCCCCCTGAGCGTTCTCCAGGCTGAACAGTCTCAGCTGCCCCTTGTATGACAGATGCTCCAAGCCTGTAACCATCTGTGTGGCTTTCTGCTGGACTCCCTCCAGTGTGTGCATTTGTCTCTTACTGGACTGTATATTGGGGGAAGGAGAGTAGGTCCTTTGTATCTGGGAAGAAAAGAAGATTCCTTTTAGGAGAAAGATTTTTCAGTGCTGCTCCCTAAGCAACAGAGGACTTGTCTTCAATACAGCTTTCCTGGAACTAGAAACACTTACTTCAAGGATAAAAAGTAAAACTAGTGAAATTGTGCCCTTAATGTTCTTTACTCTATGATGGCAGATCCCCACTCTCATGAGGAGTTCTCATGGTTGGAGAGAGTGGGCAGTTATTGTGGGTCAGATAACAGGTTTTGTGCATAGCTAAAATGCTGGCAAATTGAAATTGCCTTTGTTTTGTATGAATCTGTGTATGTGCTCAACTATCAAATTATTTAGGCAAGATAGGGTTGTCTAGATTTTGAGTCCAGTCCTTTGCTTTTTGATTTTTATAATTTATCTAAAGTGATCAAGTAAGGTGTCCTACCTGTGTTGCTGCAGTGTAATACCATTGTAGCTGTTCACTTTTCTGATGATCAGGATTTTTTTTTCTCCTAGTTACCTGCTTAAGTTTATTCACGACCAGCTTTGCTCTCTATAAATAGGCCTGGTAGGATGTGCAGGGAGGAGAAAAGTTTTTAAATTTTATGACAAGCCAGTCTTTTGGTCTTATTCTGAATACGGCACACTTCTCCTAATAAATATGTGGTATGTATATTGAATTTCATATGATGGATTTTTGTCTGTGTTCTCAAAACTCCTGTGTAGGAAGGCCTTCAATGAAACTTTAATTTACCTTTCATAGCTTTCGGTTGCTCTAAACTTTGTACTGTAAAGGACAGTTTTAATTACACACAGGTTGTCATAGAAATGTTTAAAACATGAAATGGTACTTTTGTGTTGCAGTTACCTTTAGTGGGTAGTTAGAAATTAGTTTTGTGTTGGTTTTTTTTTTTCTTTTACAGATGCATATAGACTCTCATGATGCTCTGGGAGTATTGAACACTTTGTTTGAAATTTTGGCTCCTTCATCCCTTCGCCCTGTGGACATGCTTTTAAGGAGTATGTTTGTTACTCCTAAAACCATGGTAAGTAATTGTTTCCAGAGAAGAGAGAATCTGGTGTCTTTCATGCAAAACAAAAGAGCATGTGTTTCTCTTTCTTAATTTGCAATGTGGTGTTAAAGTACCTGCAGCAGACTTTAGAAAAGAATTGGTTAGAACTAATGTGATTTACCAGTGGGGGGCACTTTATACAGGAACGTTCTGTTTATGGATTGCTTACCTTCATTTTGTATTTTGAGGATTGGGAATGTAGAGAAACATACAGTTACAGTAAATTCTAGAATGCAATTTAATAGGTAAATCACGTTTTTCTTATGTGACTTTTAGTACCAGTTTTATAATTGGGAGATTGTTTAACAGAGTGAATGTAAGCTTGACAGTTACCACAAGAATAGCATTTCGGAAGACCTGAACATAAAAGTTACTCCCTGCTTGCTCCATTCTCAAAAGGGTCTGATTTTATACAACAGTTAATGAAAATGTTAATTTTCTTTAATACTTTCCTATGTGGTGATGTTTAACTTCAAAGGTATTCAATCTTCTGCATTTTTGTGTTTGTGTTAGGCATCAGTGAGCACTGTCCAGCTATGGATTTCTGGAATTTTAGCTATCCTTAGAGTTCTGATTTCACAGTCAACAGAAGACATCGTTCTATCCCGTATACAAGAGCTTTCCTTCTCACCATATTTGATTTCATGTCAAGCAATTAACAGACTGAGACATGGAGAAAATAACTTATCCATACCAGAGGATCGCACTGAGGTTAAACAAGCTAAATATCTGCCTGAAGAGACATTTTCTAGGTATGTTGTCTTTTGAATAACTTAGGGGAAAGATTAAGATTTCTGAGAAATCACATCTATATTGTGCAATATAAACACATGTATAGAACTGTTATCTGATAGGAATAAAGTCTGTTATTAAGTTGATATGGGAAGAGTGTGTGTGGAGGAAGGAATAATGAGGTGAACAGTAGAGGGAGGAGATAAGCAGTTTGTAGTAGGGACTTTGGGCTGTTCTGATACCTCTTCTTGAGCCAAGTGAAGGACCTAATAGAGTTGTTAAAATGGGTGAATCCTGGACTTACTAAAATCAGGTAGTTCATGATTAAAAAAAACTTAACTGGTTAACCCTTTTCTTCCTGTGTGGGGACTGAAAGATGAGTCATCCCCTTAGTAGAAGCCCAGGTTCTGTGCTAGAATCTTGGCAGCAGAGGGATTCGTATCTATTAGTCCTGCTCTTTATTTCCTATTTTTAAAGAGCTGGCTTTGTCTAGTTAGCCTCCCATGCTGATGTCCTCAGAGTGACAAACTTCAAGCAAAAGAAGCGTGGAGAGATGGCAGTGGTATTATGTTGACATAATTGTCATTAAGGCATTATGTTTTAATGTGGTGGGAAACATTTGAAATAGCTATTTGTTTAAGAAAATCAGAACTTTTTACTTGAGTATGGAACTTCAGATAGAAATAAAATGCTGTTTCTTACCATTCAGCTCCCTGCGAGGGTGACAGGTAGAGGGGAAAAAGGGCTTCAGGACTCCCTTAATGTGACCTTACATCCAACAGGAGTGAGTTGAGGAACGATTATGGCCGGGAGCACGGATGGCTTTCCTCGGATGCCCTCTTTTTGGTCTTTCTTCTGATCTTTTTTCCTTGGCCCTGCCCTCCCCTCCCCCTTCCCAGGCTGGAGGTTTGATATGGAACCTGTGTGGTAGAGTGTGGATAGATGAGGCTGTAAATAGCTGAATTACTGTGACTTGCTGAGTTACCCCTGCTCAGCTGAGCTGTGGTAACTGTCATGGTGGGGGTTTTTTTCAGCTCACTGCAAATCGCTATAAAGACACCATAGCATTTTGAAAGTTTGCTGTGTAAGTGAGGTGGGCTGGTGTATGCATGCTATTGTGACTTTACCTGATGAGTAGATAACCCAGATCTGATATGTAATTATTGAAGTGCTTGTGATCATCTCTCCATACCTATAGCATTATATTTGTTTTAGGTCAACCTGTTCTGTAGCATTTAATTTAGCATCCTATTTAGGATGAATGAACAGGGACTTCATATTTTATTTTTCAAACTTACTGAGTTTCATGGGCAAACCTCATTTTATTCTGAAAGATGTCAGGTTTATATTTTTTCTGTTGATTGTATACTTGGTTTTTCAAGGTTCTTATTACAACTGGTTGGCATTCTACTGGAAGATATTGTTACCAAACAATTGAAAGTGGACATGAATGAGCAGCAACATACTTTCTACTGCCAGGAGCTGGGCACGCTGCTTATGTGCTTAATACATATCTTCAAATCAGGTAACACTTTAAACAATGCCTTGTGTTGTAGCATGCAGTGGCAGGGTGTTTTTTCAGTTCTGAGACAATTGTTGAATGCAGTGAACTACTGAGAAGGAATACGTAGGTGCTGAAGGCATTTTATCCTACTCAGTATAAAGAACCTCTCAAACTTTGTGCTCGTGCATGCAGGGCACACTTTCACATTTCTTCTGTCTGTGTGGAACAAAATGTAACTAGTGACTTTTCATCTCTCCTTTTAACTGTCTGAAATTTTCCAGTCCAAAAATGCAAAGCATTCCAAATTTGTGGCTGTATTTGTCATGTTTTTTCTCAGTTTGGAGGTTGGTAGGTATGTCCAGGCTTAAAATACTGAGTTACCGACCACTGGTTCAGACTCATGACAAGGTAGGTTCCTGTTCTTTGTCATAATTAATAAAAAACATACAACCCCCCCCCCACCCCCCCCCGAAACCCCAAAACAAACAACCAAAAACCAAAACCAGAAAAGTAGGAAAGGTAGTACTGTTCCAGCTAGTCAGTCTTGAGCTCCTTTCTTCAGGTTTGGGAATTGTGCCTTTGGATATCTAGCAGAAGACACGTATCTCTGGCACTAATTCCCGAGTCCTTAGGCTGATTCCTTAGTCTTATTTTCCTAATAGTGGCACTATCTTCCCTTTCTTTTATTCTTTCTTTACTATGACTATCCTTTCTGCCTTCTGATTTTCACCCTGCAGCTGAAATCCAACCTTGGATTACAGTAGTTGGCTGCAATTTAAAATGTCGTGGCACAAGTCCCTGGTTCTTCATAGACTTCCTTACAGATCCAGGACAAGGAACTCTGTGTTCCATGGCCTCATCTGTAAGATGGGAGTTAGAGTACTTCACTACTTAGCAGATGCAGATAAAAAAAGTGCATACAGAATACTGTTAGACATATAACATGAGTCTGTGCTCCATTGTGTCCCAACAACCTGTAATCTTTTTTCTTTTTAAGCTCGTCCTACAGAGTTCAGTTATAAAGTCCTTTTTTGAGGAAAAAACCTTAGATCGATTCCTGTCATTGCTACCAGCTGCTTCTTCCAAACATAAGTATCGTAGGTGTAGACTTAAAATAAGTAAATAAAGTGCTGATGGTTGTGTTCTGGGTCTTCAGCTGGTTCTCTGTCAAAGCTCAAAGCTTCTGCATTGCCTTGATTTAACTTTCAGTAGCTTTACTCCTCCTAGTCTTCAGTGACAGTAACAGGTAGAAAAGCAAATGGGAAACCAATTGAATTATGTTGTGAGAGTTTGTGCAGCCGTGGTGGATGATGTTTTGTCTTCTGACTTGTCAGAAGAGAGCTTTGGTTTAAGAAACAGTCTTCCAAACGTAGGTTCGTGCCGCAAAGACTCCGGGATTGTGAGTGAAGAGGCACAAAATATGGTGATAGTTACCAGAGTCTTCCTTCATCTGTTTTAAGCCTGCTTTAGGGCACAGGGCTCTGGATATAGTGAGTGATAGTTCTCTTTTCCCATGTGTCTGTTACAATAATAACTGAAATGTGTATACTGTTAATTGCTGTTATGGAGAAACATTTGAAACAAATATTATAACAAATAACTTATGCCAAGGTGATTTGGAGTAAGTGATTAAACGGTGTCATGCCAAGACCAATGAAATCAGAAAATCAAGGTGGTGATTGAAATCAGGGAAGTGGGTTCTTCCACAGTGGGAGCTGGGGATAATGGAAAGGGAAGGCTCAGCTAGTTCTGCTGCAGTGACTGGCTTCCAAGCTGCACTGTGATCCTTGCCAGGAACTATGTAGAGATTTTAATGCAAAATTAAAATTAAATATTAAAATACTCATGCAGAGCACTGGGATATGTGTACTGCATGATCTCTAGAAATGAATTTAATCTAAGACTACAAATATCTCTAAGTACTAGTAGTAATGTGGTTACCTGATAGAGTGTAACAGAGTAGAAGGAAAGTTGTTCAGACACTTGCGCTGTATTTTCGTGTCATAGCATTTTCTTTCAGATTTAGTCTTAGGGTTAAATAAGTGCCTGGTTTTGTACTAATTCTCTCTTGTTCAGTTAAAAACTCTATAATTTTTTTTTCCTCTTTAAGTTGTATTCTCCTAACTACAGGTGCAGCTTATAGTGACTTGTGTCTGGGAACATAGACTAAGGTCTTCTGTCATTTTTAACCACTGTTCTTCTTGGATGTTTTGTCTTCTCACCCATTATAGTTTTTTCAAAATGTGAGCATTGCTGAATTCTATGTAATCAACTATAGGAAGCTACCAGATTAGAAATTAACATTTTCAGTGTGCTACCTTGAAGTTAGTAGAAATAAAAGGCATAGACGAAGTGAAAAGATTAGTATGTAGCGGCTTTCATGACTGTAGAAAGTCACTAGATGGTGCAATTACTGCAAATGCAGGAAGCTGGAATGGGAATAGCATTGGTTTGCTAGTAAGCGGAACCTGAGTTTTGAGACAGTTATTTTTCCCATTCTTTGCTGTTTACATTGTGTATTTATCAGTCCTGGAGGCAGCTTAAACTGGTCCACATGGCTGTGGAATTTACAGCTTCATTCTTTGTATCTGGCAGTGCAAGCAAGCAGCACCACAGATCTCCTTCATTATTCTGATTAGCTTTTGGTTTCTAATTGGTTCTGAAGAAACCGTTTTTTCCCTGATCTTATCTTCTCATAGAAACTCAAAGTCCTGTACCTTTAGACAACTTCAAGTTTGTCCATTTTCCTTGTTTTCCCTCCCTTCGTTTTGGCATATGAATACAGAATCAGCAAGTCAGAAAGCAAAATTCAACTTTTGTGCTGAGTGTTCAGTGTGCAGGGTAATGACTTTTCTCTGCTTAAAAACATTTACTTTTTGCACTTTAGAAATTGGATAGAAGGGTATCAGTTTAGTTTCAGCTAAATGTATTTGGGAAGCCCTCATCTGAAGTAGGAGACTTGTAAGTGATCTTCCTTAGCATGTAGAATAGTAGTTACAGCATGGTTCTTAATTAGAACTTCTGTGTTTTACTTTATAAACAAACCAAAAATAATCCCAAAAATCCTGGTCTATAATTAACAATTTTAAATTTGGTAAGGTTTTCATGTATCAGATAAACTTTTTGATGCATGACAGAAAAAGTTGAGAAGATAGGTTTCATTACAATTCTAGTCTGATCTAAAGCATTATTTATTAAGTCTGGGAGCTGGTCATGACTGGTTAACACACTGCCCTTAGGCAAACTCCATGACTTGCCTTACACTTGTAAAACTACTTAGGATGTATCTTTCTTCAGGAATGGTAGTGGCTTATGAAACAAGATTTGTATTCTCAGATTTGTATACCCTGAATAATTTTAAAACTTGACTAGAGCATAGTTACTCTAACATGCTTTTATTGTTTTCAGGGATGTTTAGAAGAATCACAGCTGCAGCCACCAGACTTTTTACAGGAGATGGATCTGATGGTAGTTTCTATACCCTTGAAAGCTTGAGTGACCTTGTTCAGTCCATGATTCCCACGCATCCTTCTTTAGTTCTCCTCTGGTGTCAAATCCTGCTTCTTGTCAATTATACCAACTACAACTGGTGGTCAGAAGTGCATCAAACCCCGAAGTAAGATTTGTTTTTGATCCCGAGTAGTAGTAGTGTGTCTCATAATTATATTTGCTAAAATTTTATTTTAAAAAATCTAGCTTTTTATCTGCTAAGCCTGTCAACCTTTTGAATAGTACTATTTGAATTCTGAAATAAATAGTTCTGCATTTACTTTATGTGTATACATATTGTCTGTTCTGATATCAGTATGTCTTTCAAACTAAGAAAATGTGTCCTGCGCCCAGTTGTTCCTCAAAAGAACTGCCAGGTAATTTCTCCACTTTTAAGCCAAGAAAGCTTCATCTATGTACTACATTTAATTAAAATTATGGAAATAACTGTAACAAAATATTCAGTATTTCAGATTTCATGTTCCTATGGAGACTTCATATTTCACGTTCTAGCAAATAAGCAGCCATGCAGATGATACACTGTTGTGTTTATGAAAATACAATCTGATCAGTATAACTGTAACTATAGCTGTATCTGTTCTCAGTGGGTCTATTACTAAATGCTATCAAAGCATATGAATCAGCATGGTGCTGATACTTAGCATTAAGCACCATAGTAACCTCACTTAACATTAGTTGGCTGAAATTCAGAGATTTGGTCTAAAATTAGTGTTCTCTTGGCACGAAGGTAGTTCATCCCACCTGTCAGGCATTGGAATGATTCATCCTCTGGGGGTAAAGTAGATAACCCCCTGTGTGGGTGGGTATCCCTCTGTGTTAACTGTAGAGGGAGATTAACAACTGACTTGAGATGTTTCTGATGCTTGTGCAGTAAATTTTAGGGAAGGCTAATCTTGGTCCACAACATGAGTAGATCAATACTTGCTCAGATGTGAGATTCTTGCCTCAGTTCAACCTCATGATGTGAAAAAATATTATTCTAATTTGAGGAAACATGAAATTACCAGGCTTATGAGCAAAGTAGGGCAACTAAAATAGCTGAGGTGACATCTGCTATTTGTTGCAGTTATCTCTTTTAATTTACCAGTATCACCTCTATTTTTTTCTGGGGTTGCCATCACTTTTGATCTGACACTAGACTAAGTGCTCAAGAACACTGGTTTGGCTTGAGAAGAAAATACAGAATTAGGTTCTGTTATCCCACCAGACATGCTATAGCCCGTGTTTTTCTTTTAAATAACCTGTTCAGTTCTTCAGACTGTCCAAGGAAGTAATAAACACGGAACTAGTGTTTATTACTTCCTTGATAATAAACAAGGAAGTGATACTGCTATTGTTAAAGTAAAGAGCTGATGGAAAGCTAAGTGTCTACTTCAAAGCAGTATAAGGCTTGAATGAAGTTTCTAGGAAAATAAATATTATGTAAGAACATTGGTAGGATATTCCAAGCAATTTGATTGTTAATGTTTCAGTAGCCATAGTAATAAAATATAATAATAAAATAGTAACAAAATATAATGTGCTTCTTGCAGGAGACACAGTCTTTCTACAACTAAATTGCTTAGCCCTCAGATATCTGGAGATAGTGATGAAGCTAACTCAGAATCTAAACGTGGCATGTGCAATCGAGAGATAGTGAGAAGAGGAGCACTCATTCTTTTTTGTGACTATGTTGTAAGTTTTGAATTTTATAACTATAGTTTTGAGTTATTACGCTGACAGTCTTTTATTACTGATGTGCATTAACTGAATCTCTGGTTCACAAGTGAAAAATGAAGACTTGTGAAACTAGTCATTTTATTTTCAGGTGGTGCTTCTGTAAGCTCAGCTATGACCTCATTTGGCATTTTTTTTCTATTCTAAACTGAGAATTCTCTTGGCTTGTAAAGGATACCTGGTGGGTAATAGAATTATCTGCTGGGTATCATATCCCTTACTTGTGAAGTACTAGAGCACACTAAGTAGTGCTAGACTTCCCAACATCAGTAGCAGTGCACAGTGTCTAGGAGACAACAAATTTCTGTCTCTGTACCTTAAGAGGAGAGGTTTTACATGAACATTTAACTTCCATTTTGATTCTCTAATGAGAGCAGTCCCTGTGGCTTTGGCCTCTTGCTGCCTCAATATTAGCATTTTAGTTCATTGGGAACTTTTGAAGTGAATCTTCCTGTAATATCTGGTAGTGCACTTTGGTTTGCGTTGGAGAGCAGTTTTGGGGTGAGCAAACTGCATTCCTTTCAGATTCAACTAAACCAAAAGATACGTTTTAGAAGCACTTCAAGTACTAATGGACATTCGGTCACTAGAGTCAGACTAGAGGTAGTCCAAGGTAAAACCCTCCAAAACCTCTTTACTGGGGAGCGTCAGCCTCTCAGCATCACCTAGTTAGCCCTACAGATCTTTTCACGTTGCATTGCACTGCTTGTTGATATACACATAGCCTCCATAGGTTTAAAACTGATTATTGATAGATGTCTTTGGATTTGCTTTCCAGAAATCGTTCATCTTGTGTTTATGGCCGGTAATAATAAGAAATCTTTAAAAAGAAGCCTGAATGAAAATCACATTTTACAAGAAGACTGTGTGTGCATGTTTATTTCAAATAGCATTTCATTAAAAGCGGCATCTTTCAATTGACCTTTTCAATTTACTTGTTTCTAACCTGGATTTTTAGTGTTTTAAAAAAATAACTTACAAATTCATTAAATCTCTTAATTTGCAACAAGATCAAAAGCATTTGGAAAATTTGTCCTGAAAAATAATGATGGTGATATTAAAATACAGACACTTTATGCCATTATTTTAAAATAGCTACCAGAATTATATATGAAAAACTTAATGTTGTGTCAAATAATGTTTTTAGTAAACACTTAACATGGGTATTACTGGAATCAGGTTTTAATTTTTTCCCCTTTAGTGTCAAAACCTACATGATTCAGAACACTTGACCTGGCTTATTGTGAATCATGTTCAAGACTTGATTAATCTGTCCCATGAGCCTCCAGTACAAGACTTTATTAGTGCCGTTCACAGGAATTCAGCAGCCAGTGGGCTCTTCATCCAGGCCATTCAGTCACGGTGTGAGAATCTTGCAGCTGTAAGTTTAACTTTTTCACTTTTTTAAAGAATAAAGTCACTTACACTTCAGTATAAGTTTAACTGATAAGTATGCAAATTCTGACATTTCTGGGTCATTTATCAACTTTATTTTTAAAGTCACTTCTTTAAAAATGCAAACAATGAACACTATATTAGCAACTTCAGTATCAGATGTGTTCCAGTCCATCAAATCTATGAATTCAACTAGAGTTGGTTCAGCTGCTTTTCCTTCCTTCCTGGGTATTACCCCCTGCGTAATAAATATCTGAAGGGTAAATTAAAGTTGTAACTTTCGTCTTTGATTTCAGTACCTTGGTAGCATAAGTAATAGAACTACTGACTACAGAGGCAGGAATAGGAACCAGTCCATCTCCATAGGCACTAACAACATGAAAATGATTTGCAAGCTCATGCCTTCCCCATTGATCTGCCCCACAAGTCATAGTCTTTTGTTGAGGGAAATACTGCTTCAGAAATTCAGTGTATGATTTCTGTTGATTATTTTAGTTTTCAAATTAAAAGGAGTAGATGATGTTTTATAGGGGTGTAAAGTTGTATGCATCCCTCTTAATCTTGGGAACTCACTAGGTAGGAAATGTCATTTCCTGGGCTTCCTCTAGAGCTAATGGGGGGAGATGCTGCCGCACCCTGAGTAGCCTGGTAAGCCTTTCCTGTCTCTTCTCATTGTCTCTGTGCAAATCTAGTGCAACTGCATTAGTGCTTTAGGCAAGTGAATAAAACACTTTAAAGTTAGGTGAGATGAATCTGGGCTTTAGTGTCTGAGAATCGGTAGAATGAACTAAATGTGTTTGAATGGAAGATGTAGTCATTCTGTGAAATGTTTGGTGATTATCAGAAAAGTCAGTAAAATTAAAAGAGCTGATATTTACAGTCTGCTCTTAAACAAGATTGGTTCCATGAGTCAAACTAGTTTGTCTTTGTGTTTCTCCCTTTAGATTATTGGTGCTCATATTTAAAAAAATAAAAAATAAAAAAAATTGTACTCCCTTTTAATCCTGAGTAGCCATTGCTGTTTCTACGATTGAACATGTGCTCAAAAAATCCCTAATGCTTATCAGTATTCTAATGTCTCTTGTCTTGACTATGCTCATGTTCCTGCCTTCTTCCAGCAAGAGTTCAAGCTTCTCGCTGTTCTCAAAGCTTTCTACAGTTCCACCTATATCTCTCTAGCTTTTTTCCCTAAAAGTTTTGCTCCCTACTTTTGCTTGGTCTTTGTAAGTAAGCTTTTACAGTTAAACATCAAACAACTTAGTGTTCACATTAAATAAGCCGTTAACTCAGCCCTGTATAGATGATTATATTGATCAGGCAGTTGTCTGCTATAGTTTTTTTCTAAATGCCTTTCCCTTTAGTTTTAAGATCTTTGTATTCTAATTTATTGCACTTTTCTGTCTGTTTTGCTTCAACATCTAGCCCACAACTCTGAAGAAGACTTTACAATGTTTAGAGGGAATACATCTCAGCCAGTCTGGGGCTGTCTTAACACTATATGTTGATAAGCTTCTGTGTACTCCATTCCGTGTGCTTGCTCGCATGGTTGACACACTGGCTTGCCGTCGGGTGGAAATGCTTTTGGCTGCAACTTTACAGGTAAAGAAAAATATATTCATTTGTAAATAAGATTGGGTAGTGCTAGCAATATAATCAAGTGTAATGATTTAAAGTACATCAAAATATGATGATGTTCAAGTTATTTCATTGGAAAGGAATTTATTTAATATAGAGATACGTGAATGTTTACATTTCACTTTATTGTCTATAATTTTCCTAATCTGTTCAAAGCATGGCTATTTTACTCACTTTTGTCCTATAAAATTCTTGTGACTCTTTCCTATAGAACAGCATTACTCAGTTACCAGTTGAAGAACTGGATAGAATTCAGGAATACCTTCAAAACAGTGGATTAGCAACAAGGTAAATAATACCAATACGTGTTCAAATGCCAAACTAAGTAATGTTCTAGTACTAATTGTGTTAACTCTGTTTTGCTATGTTTGGGTTTTTTCTTAAAGGTAAGATAGTCCTTTTTGGAGGTAAAACAGGAGTAAAGCCTCTCTTACGAGATGCAGGCATATTCTGGCACAAGGGCAGTTGTGCTGGATGTCTTGAATTTGCAATATACTTAAGAATTAAGATATAAGGAAGAAATTCTAGATATAAGGAAGACATTTTTTACAATGAGGGTGGTGAAGCACTGGAACAGGTTGCCTAGAGAGGTGGTAAATGCCCCATCCCTGGAAACATTCAAGGTCAGGTTGGACGGGCAACCTGATCTAGTTGAAAGTGTCCTGCTCACCCCCCTGCAGGGGGTTGGACTAGATGACCTTTAGAGGTCCCTTCCAACCCAAACTATTCTATGATTCTATAATTAAATCAAGCTAAAGGCTTGAAGGCATCAAATTCTCTCTCCCACATCCCACTCAGTATTTAACTGTTGAGAGACAGCAACCACAAATTAATTCCTTGACAAAAACTACATTACTGAAAACAACTTTTTTCCTCACTTTAGCAGAATTTTGTGAGTCCAAGCTGGGTGGGCTTGTTTTTTGATTGTTTTGTTTTTTTTTCCAGCTAGCTGTGTTGAAAGTTTTATTGTTTAGTCTCCCTGCTGTTTAAAAGTAAACTGATATTAAAAAAAGGAGAAAATTACTCCATTTTTGAAAAAGCTTTATTTAGTGTTGGAAAGAGCCGAACTTACTCCTCTGGATGTCATTGCTGTTTGAGGTTAATATCTCTTGACTGAAATAAAGAAGTAGGGGGAAAGAATCTAAAGCCCAAGACTGCAGTAGATTGATGGTAATGTGCCTTCATAGGTCATGTTACATTTGAATTTTTAAAAAAACCCAAAATCTCCAAATGACTCTATACAAGTTCTTGATAGCAGTAATGGGAAAAAAAACACAGCAAACCAAACAGACAAAAAAACCCTAAAACGAAAAAACACGAACAAACAAAAAACCCAAACCCCTGACACTGACATAAATCCACAAACTGGAATTCTTGATATACTTTTTAAAAAAAGTTCCGCTTTAGTGGATTCTTGTTTGGTATCTGTTAGAACGTATTTGTCGGCAACCAAATCATCTGTACACTAACTTTGATTCTTCTTACTCATTAAAAAGACTTACTGCATAAAGAAAGCTGAACAGCTTGCATTTTATGCTTAAGCTTGTGCAAATTTTAAACCTAAATTAAATTTAAATCGTTATTGTTGGTGGTGCTGAGTTCATTTGCTTGGGCTACTGATAGCTGGTGAAATTTGCAGTTTTGCATCATATGACTGCATATATCCACCAAAGAACTTAAGACCCTACTGCTTTTCTCTCCCAGGATTAGAACTGGCTCACTGGATGTCTTTCTATTTTTAAATTATTTACAAAACTGAGTAAGTTAGCTCTCTGCTGATGTGTTCTTCTATTTTCAGACACCAAAGACTTTACTCGCTCTTGGATAGGTTTCGTCTTATGGTAGCACCAGACACATCTAGTCCTTCACCGCTGGTTACCTCACACCCACTAGATGGAGAAGACCAACCAGCTTTAGAGAATGTGATTCTAGACAAAGTAAGATTATGTTTAGAAAGAGTCACTAAAAGTGCCTTGGCTCTAAATAAGCTTTTGCTCATTACAAAATATTTAAATATACCTTATTTTTACTATGCAGTTAATGTTCTCAGAATTGTTAATGAATCTCAAATATGGATCAGTGAATGATTTCATATGTGTTGGCTGACTGTTGAACTTAGGATGAATAATTAGCATGTGCATACATGTTTGTTATGTTGACGGTGCTGTGAAAAACTATCAAGTTCTGTTTCTTTACATAACTTTAATGGAAAGATTTATATAAGGTTCAGTAGAGACAGATACATACTCTTCTTTTCTTGATGTGTTTACTGCAGTGATCAGTCTTACTCATTTCCTGAAAGCTGTTGGTTGTCTCTTGGAAATGAAGCATTACTTCTCAGTTGCCACTTCTCAGCTTTAAATTACTTTCAGAGAACGAACATGGCTTTTTAACTGTTTGTCTTTCATGTACTTAGATGTGTTTATTTCAGAGCGGGTGGGAAGCTAAGAGCAAGCCATTTGGGGTCCTGTGTCTTCCTTTCTTTCTAGTTTGTCCCATGGCACAGATCACTTCTTTTCATTTCTTCGTGTTCTGCAGTGATACACAGTAATATGGAACGTGTGTAACTGAGGTGGCAAAAATTATTTGATTAGCTGGCAGTTTGGAGGAGACTAAGTAGTTGAGGAACCCATTGACTTACAAGAGATTGAGAGCTACTTAGACAGCAGGAGGAAACACTGTTTGTGCCCAGAAACCATTTACCTATGGCTTTCTGTCTTCAAATTAACCAAAAAATCTCCTTCTTCCTCTGTAATTTCCTGCACAAAGGAAGTAGTTTTTGTATGCTTCCTCCGCAATGCCAACATAGTTCATAGAATCAAGTTGGAAGGGACCCATAAGGATCATCGAGTCCAACTCCCTGCTCCTCGCAGGACTACCTAAAAATAAACCATATGACCAAGAGCGTCATCCAGATGCTCCTTGAACTCTGACAGGCTGTCGTCCACGTGCTCCTTGAGCTCTGACAGGTTTAGCTGCATTCTAATTAATATCAGCAAATTCAGGATGTCCAGTTATGAGAAGGAAGACACAGAAAAGGGATAAATCTTTATATTCCTTAGTTATATTATTAACTAATTCCTGTAGGCTCATCACTAATGATGTAAGGAGTAAATTTGCAGTGATCTGTGATGGTCTTCATATATTACAGTGAGTGTTAAAAGATAGGTGTTATCTCCATCTGCTGATTTATTTGAATCTGAAGACTTTTCTTACGTGGTTATAGTATTGGGTTTTTTGCTATTGATGTTACATTTGTGTAACTACTGAGTAATCCAGTTTTTTTTCTAGATATTCTCCTCAGCTTTAGGATCCTAATACACACACATACACCTGTGCTAAATGTTAAGCTGCTTTTTTCCTCATTTCCTGTCCAGACTGTATGGAAATAGACAACTTGCCAGTGAACATCCATTGGTCTATTTTAAGATGGTCCATTCACCAGTTGTCTATTTGGCCTTGCTTTTTTCTTTGAGTTTTTTTGACATAATGTGGCCTAGTGATCTCTTAAACAGACCACAAATCAATGCAAGTGAGCGATTCTTCCCCTGTCCCCATGAACTTCATTATTTTCTGAAAACAAATATGTAATAAATTTCTTTTTTTAATTATTAAAGGACTGGTATGTTTCACTAGTGAGGTCGCAGTGTTGCATGAAGTCTGACTCAGCACTGCTAGAAGGTGCAGAGCTGGTAAATAGGATTCCTCAGCCTGACCTGAACTCCTTCATGACCAGCAAGGTAACTTCTTTGTCAGATGAAACAGTCAGCTGAAGAGGATGTAATAAATTATTTCTAATGTTCTTATTGGTAGCATTTCTAAATTAGTCTTAAATGTAAACACTTCAAATTTATATAATACTGGTGGTTCACTACTTGAATTTCACTTCATTTTGGAAACTAAAATAGTAGATATGTTTCATTTCTGTGTCTAGTAATGCTGCTGATAGTAGCTTTCTAGTAGTACAGGTTGGATGTATGGAGTGGAAGTGAAGGTTAGTTTATGTATTGCAATCACAAAAATCCAGTTTTACCATTTTACATAATCTTCTCATTTTGCCATACAGTCTCTTAACAAGGCCAGATGTTTCTGTAACCTTTTAAATATCTGTGCTAGGTTACTTGTAATATGCCACTAACAGGCCACAGATAGTAAATCTGGTGTAAAGGACAACTTGTATTTATTGTTTCTAACGACTTTGTTTTCTAAGAACGTATTTTGTTCAAATTCTGTACATTATGTTTGCTGCTGGTATGCAGAAATAATAGTGGGAAACTCTTTTTAAAAGATTTGGCTTATTTGTTTGAAAACTTATTTGAAGATTCCTTGTATATAGGTCATCCTTGAGCTTTATGCGCATATTGTTCTGAAAATTTGGAATAAGCATATTGATTTTTCTTTCCAGTACAGTAGTGTTTGGAATTTAAATGTGGAACAAATATGGTCTTAATTATGGTATTGTTACACCATAATAGAGCAGAGGTCATAATAACAAGTTAGTTAATAAACTGTTAATTTACCACCATGTTAATATGCCAGAATAGTACCTTCAGATGCTTAGCTTCTCTCTAAAAGCAATTTCTTTACTCTTTATTTACTATTTGATTTCAGGAATTCAACCTAAGCTTGTTAGCACCTTGTTTAAGCCTTGGCATGAATGAAATCTCAAGAGACCAGAAGAGTAGCTTCTTTGAAACAGCTCGGAGGGTAACTCTGGATCATGTGTCTACAACTGTACAAAACCTTCCTGCCAACCACCAGGTTTTTCAACCACTATTGCCAACTGAGCCATCAGCCTACTGGAAAAAACTAAGCGATATATTTGGTAATAGAAATAATAGTCTTTTTATTCTCTCCTCTGCAAAGGTACTTTACAGATGTCTTGTGAATACATGAACTTACTATTTTAAAAAAATCAAGATACCTGCCATAAAAGTGCTTATGAAATAATTCTGAAAAACATTTATTGAGGGGAAAAAAATTCAGACTGCTAGATTTCATCTAGTCTTATTTTGTAGGAGATGAGGTGATGTATCAGTCTATGATGACACTTTGTCGTGCACTGGCTCAGTATTTGTTGTTACTCTCAAAACTACCAGCTGGTCTCCATGTTCCTCCTGACAAAGAGGATGATATCCTGAAATTCGTAGTTATGTCAGTAGAGGTAAGAAATTACAGCATAATTAAAGATGTGATGAAAACGTTGGGAGAGGGAACAACTTGACTTAAACTGATCACCATTGAGTAACTTTTGGTCTGGGCAATTTTCTTAACTGTAGAAATTTCTTCAGTGGTTATTTTATTTGATGTGTGGTAGTGAATCAGATGGGCTTATGGGACACAGGCAGCTTTTTACAAGGAGAGGTTGATTGAATGATGGAATGATCTTGGCATTTGGGAGAATGGTCCTGCACTAATTTTTGGGACAACGAATAGACAGTATATAATGCTCATAATTTTCTTGTACTTAAAATAAATCCTGTTCTCTCAGGAAAAAAAGCGATACAACTTGCTAATAAAACTTTACATATTGCTGAGTAAAAAAAATAAACAAACCACCACCTTTGGTTATAAGTTCTGTTGCGAGAATTTGCTATTAATGGGAAATTTTTTTTTTTTTTTTTGCACAGGCACTATCATGGCATTTAATGCATGACCAGATTCCATTAAGTGTAGATCTTCAAGCTGCTCTGGATTGTTGCTGTCTGACATTACAGCAACCTAGTCTCTGGAATTTACTGGCTTCTGCAGCTAATGTGACATATGCTTGCTCCTTAATTAATTGCATTAGATTTATCATAGAAGCAGGTGAGTCCCATTTGAACAGCTATGAGAAAATTTTCTTGATAAATTGTCAGTCATCACTGATCAAATGCTAGGTGTCTGGAATATCTCCTCTGAGTCCTTTTTAATTATTTCTTTGACAAATTTATTTTTACTACTATATTTTCTCATATAAAATCTTGTGTTTACTTTTGAACTTGGCAGATGCCTTGGAGATGTTAAATATTTGACTACTATGTGGTTTTGAGGAGAAAAATGGAATATGAGATATATAATGGCTGTGTCTTTTAAATATTTTTGTCTAATTCAGTTGCTGTTGAACCTGGTAATCAACTTCTTAGTCCTGAAAGAAAGAAGAATACTTCAAAAGGCTTAAGTGAGGGTGAAGGTGATTCAAACGCACAGAGTAAGTAAATGGTGATTCCACTTTTGCCTTAAACTTTCACTGAAGAAATATTTGTAGGTACCCTTTCCATTACTGTTTTCTTAACAATGAGTGTTCATCTGAGACCTTATTTGTATTTGATAAATATTTATTAAATACAGGTTGACATATTTTTAACAGGTATAGTTGTTCTTTCTTGAAAGTTAAACATGAATGCAGATTTGTCTTTTGGGGGATTCTGTTAGCTGTGCAGCATGCTGTAGACTGAGCTTTTTAAAGTGTTGTGGGATT
>NW_008825167.1:7465289-7466389 GCF_000699105.1 Pygoscelis adeliae
ATTGTTAATATTTCTTCTGGAGAATGGCAGAGTGATTATCTGCCCTTCCACAGTATGGGAGCACTATGTTGAGGTGAAGGTCAAGTGTAGTCGTGAGTGTGGACAGCATTGTCTTCCATATCCAGCTGTGCTGGTACAGTAAGATGCCACTTCTATCTACAGAATCTACCTGCTTGTCAGATTCAACACAGAGCCAGCTATGAGACTGTTTTCTCATAAAACAGATGAGTTTGGTCACTTTCAATTCTCACAAATGCTCTATTCACTGTGGCCTGTTCTTGCTGGGGTTAGCATGGGAGCTGCTCTGCTGACAGATCTCAGGTGCTGGTAATCTCCAGCACTGAGACTGGCAAACAACACAAGCTGTTGTGAGGAGGGTGGTAGTAGTACTCTTAACTAGCTGAACTACTGTAGAATATTTCTTTGTATACATCCTTATTGTAGTTTTGACCTTTTTAGTCGACATACTCTTTCATTAAGCATTTCTTGTTCTTCTCTATCTTTTTAAATTATGTGTCTCTTGAATAGATTCATAAAACTGAATTTCTTTTTCTCCCAACAAAGAAACTAAACACATTACTGCAGCTTGTGAAATGGTAGCTGAGATGGTGGAATGCTTACAGACTGTCTTGGCACTGGGGCACAGAAGAAACAGCAGTATCCCAGCGTTTCTTACGCCTGTCCTCAAGAACATCATCATCAGTTTAGCAAGGCTGCCTCTAGTGAACAGTTACACAAGAGTACCTCCCTTGGTATGTTCATTATGCTTTGTTTTCAGGACTTTAAAAGCTATTGAACAATTTTTTGAAAACCAAACACGGTGCTGCATCTCAAGTTTTACGTCAGTAGGCCTTCAACCTGTAGCTAGTTTGATCAGCGAGTTTGTGTTTTTAAACACTGAGCAGCAAAACATTGTAAAGATACCAAATAAGAGTTCACTTTGGAATCAGAATTTTGATTAGAAAGGATGTAGTTGCTCCTTACGTTCTTATATGAAAGACTGTCCAGGTGGTAGTTTAAGAAAGGAAACGCAAGCAGTGACTTGGGTGCTTTGTTAGGGCTAGTATTTCCTCCTGCTCAGTGGGATTGCTTACCCTGGA
>NW_008825167.1:7466404-7487173 GCF_000699105.1 Pygoscelis adeliae
CAAAATCTACACTGCTACTTTCTTTATGATGCCTGAATTGACAAATTCATTTTTTGTCATGCTAAGCACCACAATGATGCAATGGTGCTGAGGTGTCTGAAGTAGTGTCTGAACTAACTCAGGTATTTGTGTGTGGTACCATACCATGGTATGCCATGCAGATACTTTTGGATTGTATATTACCATTCTCTCCTAACTCATCTTGGATCTTTTGGATAAGGTATTTCAACCTTTCCTTTTTGGCTGATGTAACACCTCATGATTACCTCCATGTATTGTTAGTACTGTGAAATGACTTTGTTTTGATAAACTTCAAAACTGTTATTGGAAACTTTTCTAGATGCTTATTAGGTAGAGCAAAAGGGGGTTTCGTGATATGTGCAAGGCCATTTCTCTGGCCTTTCTCTGTTTCTCAGCACTCTGTTTTGGAGGGGATGTCAAAAGATACTGATTTTTTTAACTGAGACTTTTTTGCCTGCTCTTGGATGTATCTTCGTGCTTTTTCAGCATCAATAGCATGTGAACTATTTTCCCTGAATTACCTTTTCAGCATCATTTCTGCACAGTCTAGGAATTACCTGGCACTTAAATTCTAAACTGAAATATGTGACAGAACTTATTTGCTTTCATATCCAAACTTGGACAGTAAGACTGAATAATTAATTCATAGTGAGAAATATGCAAAAAAAACCCCACCCAAAATTAGAAATACAGTGTAAAATGTGTATTAGCTGTGTTAGATATTTAATCTTTCTCTAAGTTTACTGATGTCTCATTGCTTTTGAATGGTGCATGTATATTTATAGCTGTCATGTTAATACTATCTCTGTTTTGGATAAGTAGACTTTCTTTATATTTCTTCAGGTCTGGAAATTGGGCTGGTCACCAAAGCCTGCAGGTGACTTTGGCACAGTTTTTCCTGAAATACCAGTAGAATTTCTTCAAGAAAAAGAAATCTTTAAGGAGTTCATCTATCGCATTAATACACTTGGTATGTACAAAATTAAAAATTAATACAGTTGACTCTTACTGAGCATTTACCTGTGTGAAGTTACTGAATAACTGAATCTGGTACCATTTGTTTACTTTTTTTGTTTATGTGGAAGAGATAGTATTTCAGAGCATGTTAGTAATTGTGCTGCAATAATTCTTACATTTTCGTCTGCAGAGAAAAAATTATAAGTTATAGAAATAAAGCCAAAAACTATTCCAACTCAGGGAGGTGATTTCAGTATGCTCTTACAGAATGGCCGCTTGTTTTCTGGAGCATACACTTGACAGTATGTTTGAGAATATTTTGCTTCCCCTCCTTTTTTTATTCATGCATAGTATATAAATAGAGCTTAGTGCCACACTTCCAATATTTTAAATGAGATGCTGTCACGTTAAAGCTTCTGGATATGTCAAGGTTTACTGAACGAGAGCAGTGGGGCTTAGGAGTTCAAGTCTTTGTCAACAGATGAGACTGTCAGGAGTAATGCATCAAATTTTCTGTATGCTTAAGGAAGTTCTTTGGGTTTTTGGGTTTTTCCCCCCCTCTGATCTACGGGTTAATATTTGACTTGTGGTGTAGCACTGATTTCTGTTTGATCACTAAAATGCCTAAGATGACATTCTCATTTTTGATTCTTTAGATACCATTAGTATAAATTGCAAGGTATTATTCAGGAATCCTTTTCAGTCTTTTATAGGTAAAAATCTGTTTGGAAAAACTTTGAGAAGTGCTTGAATTTTAATGGCCTATTTCTAGGCAGTTGAGTCATTTTGCTTTTAGGGCATGAAGATTTCTTGGATCATTACGGGATTCTCCACGACTTACTTTTCCTGTGAGAATTGGTCCATTTTCTGGATGATTTTCTGTGTTGTGAAAACCTGATAGATCTCAGTGCTTTGAAAGTTGGACAATCAAAATATTTAAATGTATATAAGAAACAACCCAAACAGGACCATTTAAATAATAGTGTGCAGAACCCTTCTAAAGGGTTCATCACTTCCTAAAATAGAACAGTTTAAGCTGTAGTCATTACAAAAAATGCCAAATCGAATAGGAAATGGTACGAAACTAAATCTATGGAAATGATGTACCATTCTTTAATGCCGTTCCATGTTTAAGTTTGTATTAAGACATAAATGGCTATCTCTGAGTGTTTCCATAGGATGGATCAGCCGTACTCAGTTTGAAGAGACTTGGGCTACTTTGCTTGGTGTGCTTGTAACTCAGCCTATTGTAATGGACCAAGAGGAGAACCAGCAAGAGGTAATGTCATTCACTGACTTTTTAAATTAAATTTTACTTAAACTAAGAAAAATGTTTCTATTAATAAACCTGTAAAGCAGAAAAGTAGTGACTAAAACTTAAGAAATTCTTTCCGTTTTATATTTCCTTGTCTTCATATCCCTGTGAGTTCAGACACATCCATCTTCTAGCTTAAAGCTTCTGCAAGCATGTAAATAGTATAGAAAAATTTTAGTGAAGCTGTTTCAACTTTATGTTAGCATGTAACTCACCACACACACAGTTCAAAGTTTGCTTGATTAGATGTTTGGCTTTACGCACAGTAGGAATTCCAAAAACTTCAGGCGAAACAATGTGTGAGAGAACTGTGCCTTTAGGAAATACGCTAGTTAACTGTAACTAGTATGTATTACTGCAATTATCTGTGCTATCTAATAATCAAACTTCAAGGGGAGTTTCTTTGGTAAGATTTTTATAAGATTCTTGACTAGAATTGACCTGGAGACGCATGCCCATGTCTTTCACTCCCAGTTGTAGACTGTATATTGGATATCTGGGCTTCTAACTTGGATGCCTCAGGTAAGTGTTCAAAATTCAGTGGAGGGCATTTGGGGATCAGAGCTGAAGAAATTTATCTATACCAAAAGCAAAGATGAGAGTGAACTTAGCTATCATGAAAGAGGCTTTCCCTCTTCAGATGTCTTAACCTGCTAGTGAACTGATTTTACTAGGTTCTAGCCCTTTAACCTGAAAGGGTTTTTTTCCTAGTCTTGTATAGCGTTCACTCCTAAATTGCGAGCGGTCCTGATGTTAGGTGCAGAGCCTAAAGCATTTTGAAGAATTCGGAGGGTAGATGCCCATGAATAGTGGATCCTGGGTAGCAGACAAAGAGGTTTGTTTTCTTTGCTTCCTAGGTGTCAGACTCCAAAAAGGAGTAGGGCATCATCATCCCCCTTCCCTGGGTTAGCATTTTCTGCTAGACAGGCTGACTTGGACACTTGTTGTGCAGCCTGCAGAATCTTTGACTTAACTCTTTTGTACGTAATGGCCATGTTGGATCAGACTTAAGGCAACCTAGCTATTGGTAGTTCCTTATTTGTCATGTAGAGAGTGTTTATTTGTAGAACAGGAGTAATACTGCTCCTTTACTTTCCAAGGAAAACTAATGTGTTCAAAATTGCAAACTTTTTAAGCACTATTATAAATTTCACTATGTTAATATTTTCTGAAATAAAAATACAGATTCTTTTTTTTTAAAAGTTTTTAAAATTTGTTACCATATTAAATTTTCTTAAAGTTCGGACTCCTTTGTGGTCTGATACTTTCAAGAAGGAATCGGAATCTATACAACGAAAGCAAAAACTGAGAAGCATCCTGCCACTTCAGAATCTGCAAGTGTTTGTGCTGTTGTTCTAATTTTAGTTTGTAAAAAAACTGATTTACTCAAAGTACTGATGATAAACAGTTCTGAGCAAAAAAAGTTAAACGTACTGCAAAGCTTCTTGCTACCATCAACACAGGGAGGATGAGTTACAACCCACAGTGCCAGAAGTTTATTTTAAGAGATTTTTTTAAAAGGCAAAGAAACAGGTTACTACAGTGGTGATGATTTACAGTGGCAAAGTGCTTGATGCAATGTGTGTCATTCCAAATACCTTCTGTTGGGGGAAAAATGGCAGTGCCTCAAGTATGAATAATAGATTGAATCTAACCAAATACTTTAAGAAAGTTGTGTTAGTTTTCTCACACTTCTACAGTGCTGCTAAATACTGAATGTGTAGCATCTTGGTTTAGAAGGAACATTAGATGCATCTGGATAATGATGCCCAGCAAAATGCTGCTGCAAATTCATGATGAGGTTGAGGTGGTTTTTCCGTAAACAGGCAGTTACTAAAAACAGTTAACATGGATCCTTCTCTGAAGAGTTTCCAACTCAGATTTGGTCTTATTTGATGCTTTGTTTCAACAGGTAACTAATGGGTAGATAAAAACAAAGAAACTAAACACTTTGAAAGTTCCGAAATGGACATCTTGAGGTTTTAATGCTGTTGGGATAAGAGAGGATGCATGCAGAATGGCTGATGGGATGGAAGGATGTGTTACTGCTACAGTCAGTGCTTTGTGTGTATTGCTTATGTCAGCTAGATTTCCGGATGGGAAGAAGTCTAGATGTCAGGCTTATTAATGAGAATCTAGTGGGAGGTGACAAACTGATACTCAGGGCTTTCAGGATTCTTTTTTTACAATTCACATTACAATAAGTTCATTTTACAGGAAGATACAGAGAGGACCCAAATTAATGTTCTTGCAGTACAAGCCATAACTTCCTTGGTGCTGAGTGCAATGACAATACCTGTTGCAGGCAATCCAGCAGTTAGCTGTTTGGAACAGCAGCCCCGCAACAAAGCTTTAAAAGCTCTGGACACAAGGTATTTTTTTTACTTGCTCTAAAATGCATAAAAGTTATACTTGTGATTAATACATAATTACAATTGCTTAATCTAGCTGTGGCAAAAGTATGTATAGACTCTAAGCAAGAGTGTATACAGATGGGTATGTTTACATAGAAGTTACATGGACTTAGCATCACAAACCTTCTGAGTTAAAAGACAGTATCTGAAAAAGACAATATCTTACTAAAATCTAGTGAAGAGTGTGCAGAATGTATTTCTAAACATTTCTCAGTTTTAGCATCCCTGATAATGAAAATAAGCAGACACATAACATTGTAGAGTAAGCTAGTCAGACTTTCACAAAAATGTTAAAGGGAAAATCTGCTTAAATTGATTTCTGTTGGGCTTTCAGGTTTGGGAGGAAGCTAAGTGTTATCAGGGGAATTGTTGAACAGGAAATCCAAGCAATGGTATCTAAGAGAGATAATATTGCTACTCATCACTTATACCAAGCTTGGGACCCTGTTCCATCGCTTTCTCCTGCTACTACAGGTAAGTGCCTGTGCGTGGAGGGAAGAGGAGAGTGAATTTCTTTTACATTTAAAAAGTAGAAAAGATACTCTTAGGAATTTGTTTGAAATCCAGTTTGCAGGAAACAAAGCCATTTTCACATCTACTTTGTTATGCATGTTTTAAAAACTTGTCTTCTGTTTTGTTATAGGTGCTCTTATCAGCCATGAAAAACTCTTACTGCAGATCAATACTGAACGAGAAATAGGAGATATGGATTATAAACTGGGACAGGTTTGCTAAAACCTTAACTTTGAATTTGGCTTTTATTACATTTCTTCCAGTTTGTGAAAATTCAGTTAAGAGGCATTGCCTAACATCAAATGTAAATTAAAAGCTCTGAGTGATGCAGGGTAGATCATAACTGGGTGACTCCTCTCAGCCAGCTGTCCCACCTCTCATGGAATTTTTGCTTGTGTGTGTGTGAGGTGTACCTGTGAGCCAGCTATTGAGTTGTACTTTTCAGCCTTGTGTGTTAGAGAGCCCTTGTAGTGTTAGCTTCCACTTCAACTATTGGATTTTAATTTGCTATTGCATGCTTGCAGTAGTCCTTAGGAAATGAAAAATCACTGGCCATAAAATAAGCAATGTTGTTTTAATTTTAAATAAACCCAATGTAGGGACGTAAATTTCACTGGATGATGATAGTTGGAAAATTAGCACTACATCCAGTGAATAAAAAAAATAGTCCTTATCCAGTTATTTATCTCCTTGATAAATTAGTCTTTACATAAAGTTACATATAAGTTTTAAATCTAATATTTGTTTCACTATTTGAATAGTATGTTTTAGTGAAAAAACTTAAATACTAAACTCAGATGACGTTATTTTTCTTGAGGAATCTTTTGCACAGGGAAGACTAAATGATCACTTGTCTCTCTCTAGGCATCTGTATGTTCTTTTGAGATTCTAAATGGCTTGAACGTTCAGTATTTGCAGGTTTACAGACCCTATGTGTTATTTACAAAAACTGTTAACGCTATAACAATACTAGGCATTAGACATCCTGCTTGAAGAATAAATAAATGTGTGTATATTTTTGCATAACATGGTGCTACTGTTTTTGCTGTGCCATACAGTTTAAAGTGAGTTAAAGTGTTAAAGGTTTAAAAAAAAAAATAAAATTGATTGTGCAGTTCGTGTAAATGTTATTTGAGGCTGTGTTGTCTGTCACTTAAATGAAAAATGTATTGGGCTTCTAAGACTTTTCTAATCTGACTACGAGGGTGTTAAATGTTGTGCTTTTCTACTTTTTTTTTTGTGTTGCAAGGTCTCTATACACTCCATATGGTTAGGAAATAATATCACTCCATTGAGAGAAGAAGAGTGGGGTGAGGATGAAGAAGATGAGAATGACATACCTGCTCCTTCCTCACCACCAACCTCTCCTATTAACACCAGGTGTCTTATTTTTTCTTGTCTCTCCTTTGACTTATCAATAAGCTTTTATCTCTTCACGTTGAGTTCAATAAGCTGGGTTTGTAAATTGGATGCTGGTAAATAACTGTATTTCGAATCAAGCATTTTAGCAGGGCTTAAGAATAGCCATTTTAACACTTGCTTATTTTGCCTTGCAGGAAACACCGGGCTGGTGTAGATATACATTCTTGTTCTCAGTTCTTGCTTGAACTGTATAGTCAGTGGATATTGCCATCAAACCCTAGCAAGAGAACGCCAGTCATTTTGATCAGCGAAGTGGTGCGATCAGTGAGTCTAAACTATTATTCAGAGTTATAATTGAGTATATGTTACTAAATAGTCAGCTAAGCAGCATTTGTGGAACATCTTTTAATATATGGGAAACACTGTTTTTTCTTGGCAGTACTATTATATGGGCAGTACAGAAATATAACTTGAGCAACTATAAAACTATAGTGATTTAAACTATATAAGCATCTGGATTGCATATTCTGCTACTACATTACAAACACTTTATTGTTACTTAATGATACTCGGTATTTTATTTGACTACTTGCTAAAAGTAGATTTCAGGATTTTGCTTATCCTATCTCTGTAAGAAAACAAAGATGAAACAACAGTGTATTAGAGGATTAAATTGGCTGTTGAAGTGTAGAAGCAAAACTAAAGAACACAAGTGTGGAATGTGTCTTGATAGCCATTATTCACTATCATAGAAGACTTGAAACTATCTTTGCAAGAGAGTGTGTATTGGTTTTTTTGGGGTGTTTTAGTATATTGTAAATGGCAGTGTTTGTTCATTTTCCAGAATTACTTACTGTAGCAGATTTGGTTTTGTAAACCTTTTGGAAAAAAGGACCGTTTGGAGGTAATCGTTATCTGAGATGGATGGTGGAATTAATTCTGGACAGCAATAGTTACTCCAGACACTTGAGTTAATGTTTACACATTTAATAGATTGATCGAGGAATCTTTTGCTGACAATTATAACAGAAGGGAGAGTGAATTTTTGGCTGTCTGCTAATGGGCTTTTTTATATGCAATTTTAATTTGTGTACAGCTTCTGGCAGTATCAGACTTATTTACAGAAAGAAATCAGTTTGAGATGATGTATACAACATTGACAGAATTGCGAAAGGTGCATCCATCAGAAGATGAGATTCTTGTACAGTATTTGATACCAGCCACTTGTAAAGCTGCTGCTGTTCTCGGAATGGTAAGAAATTCTCATGGAAGTTTATTGCAAATTCAGAGTGTCTAGGTTAACTCATCCCTAGCTTCTGCTGCCATATCTGATGTACTTGCTAAGAGTTGTTTGTCTCTAAGAAAATCCCTTAGCTGATGTGCATGGCTATAAGAAGTAAAAAGATACGTATTCTGGGCTTTCAGAGGCTGCAAACATAATCTCCAGCTGCCCCATATTCAAACAGAAAGGTTGCTTGGTTTGGGGTTTTTTTGAGGTTTGAGCTTAATTTTAATGTGCTTTTTGATTTATCTTATTCAGTTGAGTGTTACCTTTGCCCTGGACTCATTTGTTACATTTCAGGCCAGAAATGAGGACTGTGGAACAGCTATTGCTAGATTTGTGTTACAGGTGAATGTCTGTAATCTCATGAGAGGCTGGGATAGTGCATGTGATGAATATGTAGCTTGATAGTCAGGTATCCCTTTTCTTTCCCTCACTCTTCCCTCCGTTGCATCATTCTGCACTTAACTTGCATTGATAATGTTCTTTCCTTATTTAATGAAATATGTTGCTGTCTTTAAATCTGTAGACCAGAGAGCGGTAGTATTTTCCAATGGACATTTCAGAGTGGGATTACTTAGGAAAAAAAATTACAAATTCTTTTGGAAGAAGTTAGCATTTCTAGAAACTCTCTATGAAACTAATATAAAACTATATGGGGAATGGTGATAAAAGTTTTGAAAGACTTTTGGGGTAGGGCTTCCAGTACTATTGTAGCAGCAACTGTGCAAGGGAAGGCTGTGAAAGTGATGCCACACGTGCAGAAGCAGTTCTAGAGATCAGCTCATTCTGACTAGGCTGTAATTGCCCACTCAGTGACCTAGTAACACCTCACAAGCAAACAGCTCAATAGAACAGGTTAGCAGAAGGAAAACAGTTGATTCCATCAAGAGCTGCTTGTTGTCCTATGCTCAGTTATGTAGAAAATCCGCTTAAAAAGAGCAACTAGAGAGCACGCACTGTAAAACTGGCCTGCATCTTAGATACTTCATGAATACAGGAACAATGTAAGACAAATAATTTTTATTAAATACTTAAAATAGATTGTAAGACAATGACTTTTCAAATCTAACAGTTTAGAATAGATTTTTGCATATTCCAATAAGTTGTTGTACTTTAACAGGGAGTGAAGTATCTGATCCCAGCTTGATGTTTGAAGACTAAACATAGAATCATAGAATCATTATGCTTCTATGATTTAGTCTGGAAAAGACCCTTAAGATCACTGAGTCCAACCGTTAACCTAACACCACTAAACTATGGCCCTAAGCACCACGCCTACAGGTCTTTTAAGTACCTCCAGGGATGGTGACTCAACCACTTCCCTGGGCAGCCTGTTCCAATTCTTGACAACCCTTTCGGTGAAAGAATTTTTCCCAATATCCAATCTAAACCTCCCCTGGTACAACTTTAGGCTGTTTCCTCTTGTCCTATCACTTGTTACTTGGGAGAAGAGACCCAACACCCACCTCGCTACAACCTCCCTTCAGGTAGTTGTAGAGCGCGATAAGGTCTCCCCTCAGCCTCCTTTTCTCCAGGCTAAACAACCCCAGTTCCCTCAGCCACTCCTCATAAGACTTGTTCTCCAGACCCCTCACCAGCCTCGTTGCCCTTCTCTGGACACGCTCCAACACCTCAACGTCCTTCTTGTAGTGAGGGGCCCAAAACTGAACACAGTATTCGAGGTGTGGCCTCACCAGTGCCGAGTACAGGGGCACGATCACTTCCCTACTCCTGCTGGCCACACTATTTTCTGATATAAGGTGGGATGCTATTGGCTTTCTTGGCCGCTTTCTTGGCCGCCTGGGCACACTGCCGGCTCATATTCAGCCAGCTGTTGACCAACAGCCCCAGGTCCTTTTCCGCCAGGCAGCTTTCCAGCCACTCTTCCCCAAGCCTGTAGCGCTGCATGGGGTTGTTGTGGCCCAAGTGCAGGACCCGGCACTTGGTCTTGTTGAATCTCATACAGTTGGCCTGGGCCCATCGATCCAGCCTGTCCAGGTCCCTCTGCAGAGCCTTCCTACCCTCGAGCAGATCAACACTGCCGCCCAACTTGGTGTCAGCTGCAAACTTACTGAGGGTGCACTCGATCCCTTCGTCTAGATCATGGGAGTGGTGGAGAGAAAGATCTGTAGGTCTGAGTGCCAGTGGTCTCAGAACAAACAAATGGTATGCTTTACTAAGTTGAGTGGATGGCAGAGTATTCTCTTGGGTGCAGACTATAGGCATCTACCAGTCATTTTTCAGACAGAAGGATCCTTTGTGGTTAGCTGGAAGGCCAGAAAATTCTAACCGTACAAGTCCTATATGTAGAGGATTCTTAATAGCACATATTATTTACTGAACTAATGCTTATCTTGGTTTTTTTGGCTTTAAACAATGAGAACTTTTTACAGGTAAAACAAAGTAGCATCAGTTTACTAGTTCATCTGCAAATCATCTCTTATCTGATTATATTAATCTTGTGACATTTCATTCGAAGTAGTTTTAAGCCAGGCTCTGGTTCATGCCGTATTTTCTGCTCTTTAATCTGTTCCAAGTATTTCCAAATTACAGGATTCACTAGTATTGAACCAGTGTTGTCTTCTAATGAATACTCTCATTGGGTGTATTAGGATAAAGCTGTGGCTGAACCAGTAAGTCGACTGCTGGAATCAACCCTAAGAAGCACCCATATGCCAAGTCGGATTGGAGCTCTGCATGGAATTCTTTATATCCTTGAGTGTGACTTGCTTGATGAGACAGCAAAGCAACTCATTCCAATTATCAGCGAGTATCTGCTCTCCAATTTGAGAGGAGTAGCACAGTAAGACTCTTCCCCCTCCACCACCACCACCACCCCCCAAACTGTTGCATGCTTATGTGTGAACAAGAGGGCTCTTTATGGTTTGCTGTTGTCAGTATGTTTTAGAGCAGGCTGTTGTATCAAGCAGGTTTTGGTATTTTCATTGAAAATATCAGCCAATTTTAGGTTTGATTTACAGAAGCGAAAGGATATTTGAGGGTGAGAAAACTGTTTGATAGCTCAGTCTTTTGTCTCTTTGGTAAGTTGTGTTCCCTAAACCTTATTTTTCTGTCAAAAGGCATACTCTTTGAATAAGACTTGCAGGATCAGTAATGAAGTTTATTTCTCCTAAACAAGTCAGGCAATGATAGCTTGTAATTATAGTGCTGAAAAATTTCTTGTGTTGCACTGGATTTCCATGATAACCAGTGCTCTCTTACGGCATCTTGGTGATACTTTGTGTGATTTTTTTTAATTGCATAAATTTCATGTGAAAAAATACTTAGTGTTTTTAAGGATTGTTTATATTGTCTCTATTTGTGACCTAGACAACTTTGATGTAAGTGATCACTAGTGTTTTTGCTTACTTACAGTTGTGTGAATATCCATAACCAACAGCACATCTTGGTCATGTGTGCAGCTGCTTTCTATTTGATCGAGAATTACCCACTTGATGTAGGGCCTGAATTCTCTGCAGGAATTATACAGGTATGTTGTGATGCCTCCAATCACAGGTGGTCATGTAATCTGGGATCACCACATAGCTATCTTTAATGCTTAACTTGATTATTGTGGTGTAGGTATGCTTTTGGGTTTAGTTTCATTAGGTTTTCTTAATACTTGATGCAGTTCCATACTAGCTGCAGTGGTATGGTGCTAGAAGATGACCTAAATACACCTTAAAAACAGGTAGTTGGCTTTTTTCTTTGTCAGATGTGTGGTGTCATGGTGTCTGGAAGTGATGAATCAACACCATCCATTATTTATCATTGTGTCCTGAGAGGATTAGAACGACTCCTTCTTTCAGAGCAACTGTCTAGGCTGGATAGTGAATCGTTGGTTAAACTGAGTGTTGACAGAGTGAATGTGCAGAGCCCCCACAGAGCAATGGCAGCACTTGGATTAATGCTGACTTGCATGTACACAGGTATTTATGGGGTTTTTTTATACCTTTGATGTGCTGAGAGACTAACTTATTAACAGTGCTAAATTATTTTTGTTACCACGGATAAAAAGGTCTTATTTTAGCATTCACAGCAAACTTGTAACAAATTATTTTGGTTTAGGAAAGGAAAAAATCAGCCCCAGTCGTACCACAGATGCAAATCCTGCTGCTCCCGACAGTGAATCTGTGATTGTAGCTATGGAACGAGTGTCTGTCCTTTTTGATAGGTAAGAGGATAAAATGTGTAATGGGGCCATGGGAGGGAAATGATTCTGTCTGGCACTGTGTGGTCACTTGTCCATTTGACAGTTCTAATATTTAATTAATGATGTTTCTCTGCTTACCACTGCTTAAAACTGATACTTCTAGTATGCACAGTAACACTGATGGAATTGCTGAAGGCAGCACAAATGTACAGGAATGTAAATGGAAAACAGACATGTCCTAACTGATACTGTGTGTTGTACAAACCACAATACTTTTATAAATGTATTTCCAGCTCCCTTCAGGTCAAACTCTTAAGTGCTTTTCAGGATGTCTTCTGCATAATCGAGGATATAAATCCACTTTACAGGAAATAATCTTTCAAACCACCCTAAGAGTTTAAAACCTTTTTCTTCCCCTACCCAAGTGTTGCTCTTTCCAAGGCTGTTAAGTAATTGCAGTGGAAGGGTACAATAAAACTTCTGTATTCACATGGAATTCATTTAACAAAATATTTCAAAACGCCTGTTTTGATCTGACAATCTCAAGCTGTCTTAAGTGAGCATAGCATGTTAGATTTTGCATAGTAGTTTGTGGGATAATGGTTTACATTTTTTAAAGTGTTCAGTGGTTTTTCCATAAAACTGGATGAGGGTTTCACTTCTGCATTCAGTGAGAACAGAACTAGAGCAGTGTTTGAGTGCTTTTGAAAATATCACTCCTAAGACTTAGCAAAACAAATGTGAATATTACGAGAAGAAAATAACTTTTGGGGGGAGTAATCACACAATGGTAACTTGATCCTGACATATCAACAGATGCAGCCTTTATCAGGAAGATTTTCCAATCAATGTTATTTAAGTAAAATTGTCTTTAAGTTGAAGTATCTTTTCCCCTCTTCACAGTGCAGTGCAACTTGCTTTTTCTGTTTGATGTATTGGTCATCCTGGTCTTGAATAAAAAATGCAAAGATGTTATAAGTGGAAATGAGTGTTCTGCTTATAAGTGGTCTTTTCTCTGACAACTAGGAGTAGTGATCTCCCTGTCCTTTTTTGTTCTTGTTTAGTTTTTAAGCATTCCTATTGTTAAATCTTGTCTCTGATGCAATTCCAGAGCTTCAAAAAATGTTGACTATTTAAAAAAAAGGGGGGGGGGAGCACACAACACCTGTAACAACTTCTAATAGCTTTGATAGACCTCTTTGGGTAGAATGTTAGAGTAAGATTACATGAAGACTTGGGTTCCTCAGTGTTGAAGACTTTTTTTGTCTATCTAGAGATTAAAGTAAAATGTTCTTTCTATTGCCAATTAAATTGGAAAAGAACGAGATATTTACTGGAATTCAATCATAAAATATGTTCTTTTTTTATTATTTTCAGGATCAGGAAGGGATTTCCTTTTGAAGCTAGAGTAGTGGCTCGGATCCTTCCACAGTTCCTTGATGACTTTTTCCCCCCACAAGACATAATGAATAAAGTTATTGGAGAATTTTTATCCAATCAGCAGCCTTACCCACAATTCATGGCAACAGTAGTTTATAAGGTAGTGTTTATATTTTTATTTTTCTTAAATGTTTTGGAAGATTTCTAAATAACTGACAGCTCAATTAGGGGAGCAAATATCAATTTTGTTAGACCTAACAAACCAGTTGCAGTGATCGAGCTGTACTGCTGTGAGCTTTGTCTTCCGGGCAACACGGAGGGCTAGAATCACCATGTTGCCTGGAAGACAAAGCTTGCAGCCGTACAGTTCAATCACTGATAATTGGAAAATAAGAGAAAATTAATAGTTGTGGTCCTGGTGCTTAGACTCTTTAGATCTCAAGGAGCCAGCCCAGGTCATCTGGCCTTGTGAACTCTACAGTCAAGCTCCTGTGGACTCAGTTGGGCTTCTGGGTATTTTGCTCTTCAGCACCTACTTACTGGACTCATGCATCACTTGAGAGTGCATGTGCGCACCACATTTGATGTATAAAAATAGACACCAGACAAGTCTTGTATTTCTGTGTGCTTACTTCAGCTTGGCACAGATGTCATGAGTCCAGCTGGATCCTGGCTGACTCTTTTGCAAAATCTTTGCCTAGGCATTGTGTTCATTAATTCTTTACACTGAGTTGTCTCCAGCAATCCGGTTTGTGAACCTGAGCTTTGTAGCTGGAGAGAACCTTTGCAAGAGAAACTAAACTAAAGTCCGTCTACCATGTCTTTATTCCTGTGTAAAATACTCTTTGCAGGTATTCCAGACGCTACATAGTACTGGACAGTCCTCAATGGTCCGTGACTGGGTGATGCTGTCTCTCTCTAATTTCACACAAAGAACACCTGTGGCAATGGCAATGTGGAGTCTTTCCTGTTTTTTTGTCAGTGCTTCTACCAGTCCATGGATTTCAGCAATGTATCCTAAAAAGACTGAATGTTTGCCATTTCTGGGTAAATATAGTGAATCTGTAAAGCACATTGATAGCCTTGGAGGATAAGAGTACAAGTTTAACACACAAAAAAGGCAGATTTACTGCAGTTAGTAGTGGTGTATATCCTTTGTGCTATTGGTGCCTCACGTTTGAGGGGAAAAAAGAGAACTTCTAAACAGATTATGGGAACGAAGTTACCTAAAACTACTGTTTTAAGATCTGTTCCTTGTGACTATGCAAGATGATTGGGAAAGTCCTTACTTTGAAGGACTTTGTAAAAGCTTCACCAGATAGCTTTGCAGGGACCTTTAAAAGCTTTGTTCTATATTCCTTCTGCAAGATAAAATATATTAAAAAAAAAAAACAACCAAACAAACCCCAAAACCAAACTCAAATTAAAGAAAATTATCCTCTACATACAAACTGTATTTTGCAAGTGTCCCCCTGGAGGTGCACTGCAGTAATAGTGAGCTTTGGCAATGCAATGATATCAGCCAAATAAGTTGGAACAGCCAAAAGACATAAGTGGTATCAGTGCTGAGTTTATTTAAAAACAAACAACCAACCCCAAACAAACAGAAAAATAACTGCATTTCATGACTGGGCCAAAAAGTGGCCAATATATCATGTTTGAAACTTCCTAATGACTCTTAATCTGAGCAATGCTCTTTAGCTATCAGCAGTTGTGACTGTGGTGCTGATTGCACTGTTTGCTCCAGTGGATAAAGAAAATTACTGCTAGGTTAAAATGAATTTCTGGGGATAAGAAATTGCGTGAAGTTAATGAAGAAATAGGATTTCTGTAGTACCAGTTTAGTTGATATGTGACAGTATTCTGCACTTTAACATCGTTGGTGAACTCAAAAACACACCATTTTATTGGAGAACAGTGTTTAAAGTGCTAACCAAAAGATGAGCAACTTCCGTCATCATAGGACCTTAACTTCTATTTCAGTCTTCCACATGTTATCAGCAGAATGGGAAAATCTGAGCAAGTGGATGTTAACATCTTCTGTTTGGTGGCCATAGACTTTTACCGACATCAGATAGATGAAGAATTAGATCGAAGGGCCTTTCAGTCGGTGTTTGAGGTGGTAGCGTCTCCAGGAACCCCATATCATCGCCTACTAACTTGTTTGCAAAATGTCCACAAGGTCACAGCATGTTGAGCATTCTGGCGTGATGGAACTGCATGACTAGTGTCAGAATCTGATATGAATTATGGGGAATGCAAGATCAAGAAAGTATCTGGGGTTGCATTTGTGATAAATATGGACCTGCCAGTTTTACTTCTGCAATGCGTGGACAAGTGCTCTGCAGCACTGGAAGTCACCTGAAAAGTCTAGTGTAGTTCTTGTTGTTGTTGTTCTTGTTGTTGACACCAGGCACCTGTGAGGGGAAAGAAATATGTCGTTTTTGAAGTGGTGTTTGGGACTAACCTGAGACACGTTTACTAACTGTAAAATATGAGCAAGTACTACAATGTCAAGGTAACTGGCATTACTCTTCTTCCTAATGTTTAGCTGAAGCCACTGTGTTGCAGCTGGTAAGAAACTGACAGAAAGACTGTTATTGCAAGCTGTGGTCATTAGAAAATGTCATAGTTTTATGTACATGTATATACTGTTGTGCAGTACAGAATAGAAATTGTTTCCTAATGACTCTCCCAAACAAGGAAAAGAGGAAGATGGCTTTCATGAGTTACACTTACAGCATGTAATTCCTCTCTGGACTTTCTGATATCCTGTGGTGTATGTGTTGGTGATATCGGAGATAATAGTGCACATACGTAACCACACTTTTTTTTTTCTTCTCAGGATTTAAAATTTGAGTACAGTATATCAGTAAAAGAAATTTTAACTTAAATATTTCTATATCATGTACAGTGTGTAAAATTGTAAGATGTGTGGTGCATGAGCTGTGCTGTAATTTGAGATGAACAGAAGCCACGCTACTGAATGTCTTGACATCTGTATTGTCCTCTTTTTTTTCCTTGTGCTTGAATTCATGTTCCTTTTGGAAATCCATCTTAATGTACAGATTACATCTTGTTTTGCATCTCACTTTAAGAAAAAGTGCTTTAAAACTGGAATATGTTGATTAATTTGTCTTGAGAGACTGTACTAAGGAGGCATTCTTATGATCTACTTTACTGTAGCTTCTTTTGAATTCCTTTATTTCAAGACATAACAGTAAAAGAGAGGACTAGTTACTCTGGATCAGCCTTTTGTATACTTAAGAAACTGCTCTTATTTGCTGCACAGCATTTTAGGACACAAACTGGTGCAAGCTCCCCAGTAGTCAATAACCATTTGACCTTTCCTAACTGAGACCATGGAGTCATCTGGATTCAAACCACTCTCATTTTGAAAAAACTATGCTAGCAGTTAAGAATCAGAAGGCTGCTGTGGTCTACTTTGGGACTGGCTAAGGTGTTAGATTACACAACCTCTTTTATTACCTGTTGTATACTTAATGCTTTAGACACAAACACAGTACAAATATCCATGAATTTTAGGACATTGCACAGGGCCAGATTTAGCTTTTACCACCCGGGGAACCCCATTGATTCCTAAGCTTTGCATAGGGGAATCTAGCGCAGCATTTGTCTTTAGTTGTATTTGTTATGATTCTTTAATTATAGAGAAATGATACCTTGGTTCTCGGTCACGTCCTATATTTAACCTCTCTTCATTTTCTTATCACACCTTTTGGTGACACTTGGAAAAATGAGATAGTGTTGTCAGGAGGAGCATGTACTGTATGTATTTCTGTATATAATGTATATGTTGAAATTATACACATGTGACATTTAATGTATACAGATGTGTATATTTGTATTTATTAAACCCATGTATTTAAACTAACTCCAATCTAGACCAAAAATTGTTGCTTCTGCCCATAAATTGATTACAAAGGAATTGTCCACTGGTGTCACTTTTAGAAACCGATAGAGGAAACTGATAGTATGGGCAGTAGAAACAACTGTAGATGTTGCTGCATTTAGCTCTCTACAGATCTTACTATCTAGAGCAATTATTTCTGCCTTTAGTTGGATTACTCTTCTTTCTTGGGCCACAGCACTGTGGTGATTTTTTAAAAGAAACTGAACAGGAGTTCAGAAAAAGGTTTAAGAAAATAGATGCTGTTTGAAAGTTTTTGAGTTATATTGGAAATTATCTTAGTTCTGGTAAGAGACAAATTCAAGGCAGTGAGATATAATGCCCTCTGTTTTTCATTAAGGGTAGTATAGATCACTGTTCCCTTTTGTAACCACCAGTGATTGTTTTGTACTGTAAACCCACACACCAGTCAGTTTTTGTACGATATATAGTTTAAGTGAAGATATTTTTGTAAGCTATTTTCCAAAATTTAAAATAGATTTTAATATATTTTCTAAGCATCGGGTTAGTCATATTCTCACCATATAACAATATATGTTGTGTTACAAACTGTTAAATTCTTCATCATTTTGAGCTCCTCATGATTTAACACAGAATAGCTGGTTACTTTACCTTGGGATAACCGGAGCTAGACCCTTTGTGAAACTTTCCAAAGCAATTTGGGACTTGCCATAGAATCTCTTCAATCAGTGAAGGAATACATTGAATTAAGCGGTCAGCATGGTTGGATGAAAAACATCAGATGTGACAGACCCCCTTTCCTCAAATGCCTGTTGCTGGCTTTCAAGCAAATATTTGCATTACCTGTTTCAAGTCAAGCTTTAGAGCTGATGCAGTCAGTTCTAACCTCACACAGATTCACTGGTAGTAATAACTCCATGTGTTTTAACCTCTCTTGGAGATTTGTCGTAGTATACCTCCTGAAATGTGTTCTAAGTGTCTAAAGGAGGGCACCTCCTCTTAGGAAATTCTCAGTGACCTGAAGGGAATGTAACTTAAGGGTCTTCCTAGTGTGGAAACACATGCCAGTAGTGCTTCAAATCTAACATTTCACCTGCAGCACACTTTCCTGTCTACTTCCTAGACATGCTTTCCCCACCCTCACTTCTTTTGGAGTGAAATCATATTTAAAATCACTCCTGCCTGCTTCTAGTGACAAGAGCCAAGAGTTATGCAATGGGGACAGTAACAGCAAAACAATAGCCACTAAGAAATACCAATGTGGATTTAAAGCAAAAAAAAAAAAAAATCACTTGTCCCTTGAGATTGACTTAATGCAAAATTTTATTTCACAGAGTGTTTTTTAACTTGCTGTAGACAGAAAGCTAATTCTGAAAATCAGGCTGTTCAGTTTTTCATTGAGAACAGGGTAGAAATGTGTTTGGGCTTAAGACTTGCATTTGGTGTCCTGGCTAACCAAAGCAAACAGTTTTCCACTGTGCTTTGCAGTGGAACTGGCTTCTTTACAACCTTACAGGATTAGAGGTATGGCATGATTGGGAGCATACTTAAGACAGATTAGTGTTTAAAACTTCATTTACAATTCAGTTGTCAAAGAACCTACTTTACTAAATCTATAATGTGGCCCTCTTTTAAGAGCACTGTATGCTAGCCAACTTTTTATAAATAGTTTTTGGGCCAGCTACCCACTGGCCCATTAAATAAAGTTTGATTGTGTTTCATTTTGGCATGTCCCCTCCCTTGCAGTGAGTGCAAGAGTGAGGAATTGGAAACTACAGCCCATTGTAAACCAGTTCTTATTTGCAGGATGCAAAGTATTTTCTTTACTATTTATGCTCTTTGCCAGTTGAAATTGAATGCGAGTTTCTTTAAATCTTCTCTAAAGTGTATCCTCAGATGTCGTTTCTTGCCTAAAGCATCTAGTAAATGATTCTACTTTTGCTTTGGTAGGAATGCCTTCTCAGCACCAAGACACTGCTTGTTTCTTAACCACCAGCAGCATTCCTAAAGCAGCGAGTAATGAATGAACAGATCTAGATCGAAGTGGGGAACAAGTGGAACCTTTTGGGTTAAAAGTGATTTGTTGATATTTAGTAGATTTGCCTTAAGAGCATTCTGTCTTGCCATTCTCCTTTTTAAATGGCTGTTAACTTTATATAGCAGATAAGGAGGTTGTGTCAAAAACACTGCGAAGACAGTTCTTCAAGAGCAGCAGACCTGGTTTGTCTTAAGACTTTGTGGAGCTGTCACAGCTAAGCATTTATGCTTCCTAAATAAAAGAAATTTTAGGGTATAATGAGCAATAAATATAGCAATAAGCAGTTTAATTAAATTTGGTCATTCAGGATCTTACCCGGTGGTTGAAAGGGATGGGGTGGGAGAAAAAGGGGAACTGATTCAAGTACATACATTGCATAAAGCAGACTTTTTCCATGTACAATCCTGACTAAACTTTCTACTAAAGGTAGAAATCAACTAAGTGACAATGGTAGGTGCTTTGCTCTTCTAAAACAATTTTGGTTATAAGGATACAACTGATGAAAGTTAGAGCAAAGTACTTTGGTAGTTTTTAGGTAGTTTAATTATTTTAAAGTGAAAGCAAGCTGCTGTAAGAACTAGAGTAAGCAATGTAGCACAATTTTGGGAAAGTACAATATGCTAATTTTACCTAATACTGAGATTTCAGGTGAACTCTTTGTGCATGCTACCTTAAAGTATCCATTGAAAATCTTGAGAATCCCACAGTCATACCCAGGAGAGCTTCTATCGTATGTCCAGTTTTAGCTGTATTCAAATTAACTGGGTATAAATGCTGCAGAGCATTTGTGAAGCATGTGCTGCTTTTTGTCATGTGCATTTTGTGTGAGCTTATCATTCCCATCAGTCTGTGTATGCATACCATCAAGTTGGATCAACCTGACGAAGGATAAGGTAACGCACCCTGTAGTGTTGTCTTGTACAGTTTGAGGGCAATGATGAGCAAAAGCTTGGAGCCCCAACCCCAAAAGCAGTTGTACTCAAAGGAAAAGGAAAGAATATAATTTTAGATGTATGTTTAAGTTTAAAAAAAAAAATGCTGAAAATCCTGCACATTGAAACTAAGAGAAAATAAAATATAACTATTACTGTAAGTGATTTTTCTCTGGTTATTTAAAACAAGTCTTGATGCATTCTTACTGTAGTTTTTCCCCAGTATCTTTTCCTTTTCAGCAACTATCAAATATGGAGTATTTTAAAAATATGCAAGAATACTTGAACTCTTTGCAAATGTAGGTATGCGTCACAATCACAGTGCTGTTTGCAATCAACAAAGAAGCATCACAATTGAGCTTTTAATTGTATCTAATAGTCATGCTTGCCAAAACTTCTCTGGGGTTCTAGATGAGATCAGAAAACACAGAATTTAAGTGTACAGCTGTATTTGTGAATGAGGGCGTATTTATCTGCAGCAGTCCTGGGGGTGGGGGGGGGGGGGCA
>NW_008825167.1:7487208-7498506 GCF_000699105.1 Pygoscelis adeliae
GGGGGGGGGGGGGGGATAATGTTACACGGGATAAGAAATGGTTTAACTTGCCTAAGCTTGGTTTCCCAGCTGCTAGGCTTGCATCTTAAAAGAAATTTCTGGGTGGTCCTGCTGCTGAACACTGAAGGATCTCTTGCAGTACTCAACTGCTCAGAGACGTCTTGTTTTGATTAACTTTGCAGTGCTCGGTTGTTCTCTGGAAATTCTGGAATAAGCTTTAAAGTAGTAGCTTAATGTAGAAAGCACGTGCTGGTTTCATTCTCAGTCAAAATAATTTTTTTACATCGTGTTTTTCCTTGTCAGTGTTAGTAGCGAATGATCAGCTGCTCATCACCTTTTAGTTTGGCCGTGGAGCCAAGGAACAGAACTGTACTGTGGTAAGTTTCTTTGTCTTTAGAGTTGAAGATTTGTTTGAATAATAAAGTCTTTATCTTTTTGTCACTCAGAGAAGAATACCCATTTAATTTTTTGAAAGACTATCCCTAAAGATGAATTGCCAGGCCCAGGGAGATGAATCATTGCACTTGGAAAACTAGAACTTTTGAACTTAGTATAACTTTTCTACTTTCCCCAGTGCCTCTCCTGTCCTGTATAGGTATTCTTTTGTTTCTTCTTTTTAGTCAATGCAGCTGTAAGAGTATTGCAGCAATCATTTTGGGATTGGCTTGGCTCCACCCCAGTTACAAGACAAAAAGCTTTGATTGCTTGTAGAATTGTACTGTAAGTTTTGCATAACTTTTTGAAAAGATGAAAAGATTAGTAACTTGTAGGTTTGTTAAAAAGTTGGAAGTAGGAACATGAAAAAGTTTATACAGTATATAGAATGATATCTTCTGAGCCAAACCTCCTGCTCTTCTACTGCAGCCATAATTCTGCCTGAATTTTGTTTCTGTTCTTTCCCATGGCATATACATCCAAGTACGGCAGAGTAATCCTCACCTCAGGTGCTGTTTTCATATCTTTCAAACTGCAAATGTCATGGGTAGATTTTGATCGAGTGCAACCTGATTGTTTTACCTCATTATTTACATCTTGGAGTTCTTTCAGCCACGCTGCAGTGTTTGGGCTCCAAGCAAAATGCATCCTTGAAGGTTAGGTTTGACCATGCCCCAGATGCCTACAGAGTTGTGAGCCAGGTTAAGTCAGACCATTAGGAAAACATACTATTTAAATCTAGCTCATCTTGAATTATGTGCACTGTAAGTCACTGTTAAGTCAATGTTCCCCAAACTTGAAATAACGTCCTCAAATGAGAATCTTAAATATGTCTTTTCTACCCCTTTCTTCCCTTGAAAAAGAGGCACCAAGTGTGTTTTCATCCCTATCTTGCTGTTAAATGGCTCTAGGATTGAAGTATCTGTCTTTTCATCCAATGGAAATGCAAATGTAAAGCTTGGTAACTTAACTTTAACAAGACATATCAAGAAATGTTGACACTTCAAATACCATCTTTGGTATTTGATTTAACATCTATGAAAATAACACAATTCATCTTTTAACTTTTGTTTCAGGCAAGTTTGGGCAGATATTCTTTTAATTATACTTTGTTCATACTCATTTTTCTTTGCCTTCATAATTGCTTCAAACTAACACTGTTTTAAACGAACACTGGATGCTGGATTGCTGGGAGGTATTTTTAAGTGCTTTCGAGGCATCTGATCCTTACATCTCTTAGCAATGTGGCTTAAGCTCATTCCTTCTCCTGCCTTCTTTCCTCTGCCCTGGCCCCTAGAATAAACATTTCACGTGGCTAATGCTTTAAAATAGAAGCTGTATGTCATCAATAGATTGGTACGTGACTAGTAACAGAAGATAAGACTGAGCGATCCGAAGTACCTGGAGTTTATGAATGAATTGTGAGTCCTGAAGAAGTGAATCTTAAGAAGGGCACTGAATAAATCTGCAACTTTTTAATACTTAATGTAATAATCTAAGATGATTGTTCAGGTGTTTATCTTCATCGCTACCAAAATCAAATGTTTTCACAAATAACACTTCTATCTGTACTTTTGCTTCTTTACTGCTTTTGTGGTTCTACCTATGCTCACTTAAGCAACATATTTATATACTGCAGAGTTACTTAAATGTAAGCTTGTGGATAATACCCATTTCCATTGCAGTGTGACCTGATAATATTAAAAAATGTGAGAAACATGATCTGGCATCTGTGAAACCTGTAGGCAGTACTAACAGTAAAAGCGAAAGGAACCTGCTGCTTCAGAAAACATTATCTGGGACCAAGTCACATTATCAATGGTAAAACAGAGGCTTATATTATGCTGACAGGTTAATTTTCCAGTTCTACCACTGGCCTACCGTGGGGTTTGAGAGTATCCCTGCATGGGAAAAATACAGCAAACTTGGTCTGATTCAAGTTGAGTTGTCTCAGATGACTGGATTAAGTAAATCTATGTTTTAGATCCATAAAAATTCAAACTGCGTATTATACCTTTGAAATTAATGATGAGTCTAGTGGTGATGATGGAGTGCTGTAAGCAGTCATGTTAAGTTATCATGTTGCACTTGAAAAGATTGCTGGACCATATGTACTGGTGAAGGTATGGGGAATTCAATTTGTTGCAGTGACATTTATAGTGCTTAAAGTTCTTTTGCATTTTTGCTGATGGGTTAAATATCATCAGTGCTTATTAATAATGAACTTCTTAGTGAGGTTTGGCTCTCCTTTGTATATGCTGCTTTTGTTCTCAGTTTGACTGCATTAACTTTAGATGGAACATAAATGCCAATTCCAAATTAATGATTAAACTGCATTGTTCTCTGTAGCTTTATTACATGAAAAAAATCTCAGGACAGGAGAGCAAACTTGATTATTTCACGTGTACTCAGTCATGTTTTCCTGGCTATAAAATTTCACGTAGACAGAATAACTTTGGAAGCTAAGTGCCATAAACAAGAATTTACCCCAAAATGACATATTTTGAAGAGAGTTTCAATGCCTGTCACGAAAGGTGGGCATTCATTCAAAAGAAAATGATCAAGAGTTGACATTTTAGCCGGACCCAAAAAGAGGTAGTGATGAGGGTTGTCTGATGTGCATGTGTTTTCTTGTGCTTTTCTGCTCTAAAGTGCCAGGACATGATGCAGGAAGCAACAATAGGATTCTGTGCAGCAGCCCAGTGTGTGCTATATGTGAGTAAAGGACCTTTTTCTCTGCTGATGGCCAGTTATGGACAGGGAAAAGTATCATTGTTTATTTTAAAAAAAAATATTTTTTTTTTTTCAAAAAATTATCCCAACCCCAAGCAATTGGATGGTTCATTGCTGTCTGTTGCATATCATTACTTCTTCTTTGTGCAGCCTTCACGTGGATATATATGGTCAAGGCAGCTTGTGGACCTTGAAGATGGTATCTTCTCTCTTGAGACCGAACAGCTACGGTGCACCCAAGGACAGAGGCACCTATGACAGTTTCAAGGACGTTGTAGGACAGAGCCAGGCTGACAGCTTCTGAGAAAGGGGCTGAGAACCTTCAGGCTGAAGAGAAGATAGGAAATGGCTTCATATAATGCGGCTGCAAGGTATAACCCAGAGATAAAGGATTGATAGGAAGCATCATCTTATTCTTCATCTTCAGTGGCTGTGTCCACTACACCCCATTATGCCTGAGAATGTTTTCTGCCTGTTGTTAAAGGTTCGAGAGCATTTTTTCAGTTTGCTTCCAGCTTTTGCATTTAGTTTTCTTTGGCTCCATGGGTGTTTACGGAGCAGCAAGGAAAGGAAACGCACTTTTAGTGAGTTGTGATGGCAAGATGAAGGAAGGTTGCAGAACTTGAAACTGCTTCTTAAGTAGTGTTTTTTACCCTTACAATTAGACTTTAACGTGAGTGTTTCTTTATATTTGATTATAAAAAGAATAAATACTTTATTTGTTCTTTGAAATACCATTTTCCCTGTAAATTACTACTACAGTCAGCCAGAACTATCTATCTTCTTTATATACTGGTGCTTTTCATCTAGCTGAGGAAAGCAAATGTGTGTTTTTTCTCTCCTGAAAATCAAAAAAGTAAGAATTTTTCTGCTTTTTGTAGTTACAGTTGCACCCCCTCATATTGCTGCATTTTTCTCTAGTGACACTCTGATGTTTTGAATTGTCACAGGTAATATTCCTGCATTATTTTGTTTCTTGATCACATTCCAGAAAGTTACTTCTCTGAAAAGATGTTATTTTTAAGTTACACAGTTGTGATGTACCGGAGTTCAACATACGCAACATTAAGATTTATCAGACACTGGTTGTTTCTGGCTTTGTAAACTGACCTCTTGATATAATTATTTAAAAAAAAAAAAACAACAAAGCTTGACTGGAGATCAGTTGTAAAAACTTGGTATTGCACAGCTTATTCCTAAATATTTACATGTTGGGTAGTGCTTAGCACTCCTGCTGTCAGGGAAATCATTAGGAAAAGGATTTTGGTAGGATGAAGGTGGCTCCTGCCCAAAATACTTTTTGGGAAAGGGATAGTTTTAGCGCTGTGGTATGATTTGGTCTTGTCCAATCCTTGAGCTTTTGTATCTCAGCCCTATGTACATACAGTCATACTGGGGCTGAATACAGCCTTGAGATTTCCTTTATCCATGCAGCGCTGTCTCTTTGCTCTTCCCTCGCAGTGTGCAGGTCAATTAGAGCAGGTTGCTGGGTCATGTTTCATTTGTCCCCCAGGTCTTTTTCTGCAAAACTGCTTTCCAGCCAGGCAGCCCCAGCATATACCGGTGCATGGGATCATTCCTCCTCAGGTGCAGAACTTCCACTTCCATTTGTTAAACTTCAGGAGGTACCTGGTGACCCATTTCTCCAGCCTGTTGAGGTCCCGCTGGATGGCAGCACACCCATCTGGTGCAGCAGCCACCCTTCCCAGTTTTGTATCCTCTGCAAACTTGCTGAGGTGCACTCTGCCCCATCATCCAGGTCGTAAGTGAAGATGTTGAGCAATACTGGGCACAGTATTAACCTCTGGATTATTCCCTGAGCAACTGCAACCCGCTTCGTGCCATGGATCACAACCCTTAGAGCCCAACAGTTTAGCCAGTTTCCAGTGCACCTCATCACTGTCCACTTACCTAGCCCATACTTGATCAGTTTGTCTGCAAGGCTGTTATGGGGGACAGTGTCTCAAGCCTTGCTAAAGACAAGATAAAAGTTGCACTTCCCTCCCTTCATCCACTGAACTAGTAATTTCATCAAAGAAAGCTCTCAGCTTGGTCAGGTATGATTACCCTTTCCTAAATCCATACTGATTACTGCCAATCACCTTCTTGTCCTTCATGTTTGGAAGTGGTTTCCAGGATTATTTGATCCATCACCTTCCCAGGGATCAAGGTAAGGCTAAGCCTGTAGTTCCCCAGATCCTCCTCCTTAAAGATAGAAGTGATGCTTGCTTCCAGTCCTGAGGAACCTCCCCTGATCATCACAGCCTCTCAATGACATCAGCCAGTTCTCTCAGCACCATGAATGTATCCCATCACATCCTGTGGACTTGTGTATGTCCATTTTGTTTAAATGTTCCCCAATTTGATACTCTTCCATTGAGGGTGAGCCTTTGTTGCTCCAGACCTTCCCATGGGTGGGACCGGGACTCCTGGAAGCAAGTTTTACCAGTGACGGCCAAGGTGGGGAAGGCACAGAATACCACAGCCATTTCCATGTCCTTTGTAACCAGGTCCCTCACCCCATTCAGCAGTGAGCCCACATTTTCCCTTGTCTGCCTCTTGCTGCTGATATACTTCTAGAAGCCCTTCTCGTCCTTCATGTCCCTCACCATGTTCAACTCCAGGTGGGGATTGGTTTTCCTAAGCCCATCCCTGCATGCTCGGACAGGATGGCTGCAACTGACATGTAAAACAATGTTTGTGAATCTGAAGGAAGTGTGGTATGAAGTTATGGGGAACTGTGCTGAAAACAAGCAAAAGGAGATGTTTTTTCACTTAGCAAGTAGTTAAGCTGAAGAACTTGCCAGAATTGTGGCTGTTTGGATGCTAAAGGTTTAGATGGCTTCAAAAGGAGACTAGACAAGACCAGATAGTGCAGTATTTGAGGATTATTAAATACACGGGAAGCACATCTGCCTCAGAAGTCCCTGAGCTGTGAACAGCTGAAGGTTGAGAGAATGCTTTGGGAAATTCTATATGCTTGTTCTACTCTTGTACACATCTCCAGGTGACCGCTCTCAGCCTTTGTTAGAGACAGGACACTGGTCTTGACTTTTTTTCCTGACACAGTAACATCTGGCTCCTTTGTGCTTGACTGAGAGTGAAAGTTTGGATATCTAGGAAGCCACTTCCAATTCTTTGTTCCTTTTTGTTTAAAAATTGAAATAATCTCATTTCCCTAGAGTTTTGCTTTTTGACTTGTGTATTTCCACCTCTGCAGTAAGTGTATCTTGGCCAGTGACAGAGGCAGTCATACAGTGGTGGTGTCAAGAAGCCCCAGGCCCCTTTGTGCTAAATGTTGTCCATATACATCACTCAAATATGCAGAGCTGAACTTAAATTTGGCCAGTTCAGCTTTGTCAGCTGGAAGAGGAGAGGGTGGGAGAATCGCACATCTAATCAACATACAGCCGTGCCTACTAGAACACTTCTCTGTAGATGTAAAACTGTTTGGGGGTGGTTTTTTTCTGATCTAGCTTATTTCTTTGAGACACAAATGCTAAAATGCTGTGAGGGGCTTGTTCTAGGAGGGAATGTTTGCTAGCATATCTAGATCTGCAAGCTCTTTAATAAAAAGGACAAAGAACAAAACAAGTCTACAGCATTAATGAAAGGGAATTTAAAAAATTATTTTTTCAGGACAATGTTCTGTTGTTAGACTTTCTGGAACTTGCGTAAAGGAAAATGTATGCAATTTTTATGGCTACACCTAGATTCATGCCTAAGTTGAAAGTTTTTTGCTGTTTGTCCCACGACCAAAAGCTATCAAGGATCCAGAAGGCAACGTCAGTGTTCACGTGTGTGCTGACCTAGTGCTCCTGGACAATGTGATGAGACATCTTTTTCCTCTGGTCACAATCATCTTTTCCTCTGGTCTTCCATTATATGAGAACTTTGGATCTGTCAAAAGATTCCGGAGACCAACTGCAATGCAAATCAGGGTACATCAAAATAAATAAATAAATAAAAAGTATGGCTATTATCACGAGCCTTCAAATACATTTTTATGTCAACTCTGAACAAAGTGATACTTGAAAAATTTTGCAGTCATCCAACCGATTCACCTAATTTGGCACTATATTGGACATGAGCTTTGGTTCTCATTTTCCTTTTAAAAACATGCTTTTGTTATGCTTTTAGTACCTAACAAGGATGCTGAAACCTGGCTTTTTTTATAGTAACTTGAAACGAAACCCAGCACCATCCAAGCATGGTCCCCTCGGTAAAGCTGTGAGCTGTATGTCCTGCTGCTACCCAGGGCACCCACCAGCCAGACGGACTTCCCATCTGAGGAGAGGTCTGCTCCGCGCAGGGGCTTGAGCGAGCCGGTGCAGCCGCTGCCTTTCAGGTGTGGGGAGGGAGAGGCTGTCGGGGGACTATTGGTGGCAGATAAAAACCTGAGTTCACAGCCAGGTTCTGAAGTGATCTCTTCCTGAGGTAAATGCTTTTGTAGCTTTTTCACTTAACTTTGAGCACTCCTGCCTTTCCTTTCACACTGTTTAGCTTTGACTTTCTTCTCCTTATCTGTCACTAGAGAGTAATTGTCCCTTTCATAAGGACCTTGCTGTAACCTTGAACAGCAGTTCCTGTGGCACCTGATGTGCATTATGAACTATATATACTGATGAAAGAGCAAGGTACAGTCCTAATGTCTTGATGTTTTCTTTTTTAATCTGTTTCAAGGAGCCCTTTCAGCTGGGACATGAAAGCTTTCCCAATTATTATAAAACTCCTTGTGAAATGCTTTTATTTGAAATATAGACTTATATTTAGAATAGTAGGGAAAAAACAGTCTTAGCGGGCTGAAGCAGCAATATCTGAGCTGTTACCAGTTGCTGTTATCTGTCCTTCCGTCTGGGTCTAAACATGAAATGAGTACTTCATTATTAAATGCGTACAGAGCCTTTCATTCCAGGGGATACCCATGCACATACTTCACTCGGGTTTTTTTGCAATATGTGGTATCTTGCAAGCGGAAGGTAGACTTTTTATGATGATACTCTGACAGGGACTGCTGCAACAGGATTACATAATGGAGAGGGAGAACTCTCCTTTCAGGATGTGGTTGAGGAGAGTCAAAGGAATAAAACCGAGGAGTTGTTCTGCAGCAGGTACCTTCTTGTGCTTGCACCCAGTGGCAGACGTGAGCTGGTTGTGGCAAGTGGATGCAACCAGAAATTAAGAATTGCTTTGTGAGTAGAAGGTGAGGGCTCCTAGGCTTTCTGCCTCAGGTGGACTTGTAGGAAAAGAAATGGGTGCAGAAACTGAGCTTTATTCACCTCACAGGAGGAAAGCTACAAAACTGCCAGACGTGCAGAAAAAGGAAAAGCAAAAAAAGAGTAGATGTGTTATTAAGGGTAATGAGCAATGCACATTCTCTAGTAGGATTAGGATGGGAACAGGAACAGACTTGCCAAGCTAAGGTAAAATCCGATTTCTGAAAATTGAAGGAAGAAAAATCCTCTAATGAGGTTTGATAGGAAAAGTATTGACAAGTGTTACCGAGAATCAGGAAAAATAAAAGTTGTATGGCCAAGCTGTGCAAGATGGCTGATGTTCACAAATCTTCAAAGATGAACTCAGCAGCGATTAACAGGAATAAAAACTTGAGCGAAAATGCTGGAGGGTGCTTGAACTTGTTGTTAGCTCACTAGTGTCTGTGATCCTTGCTGATGGTGTTTGTACAAGCATAACCTGGGCAGATGTGAGCCCAGTGATCACTGCAAGTGCTGCCCTTCTTGTAGGATCAAGCCCAGGGTAAGAAGTCCCAGTGTGGAGCAGGGCATGTTAGCTCTGCCCCAACATTGTACTAATGGGCATGGTGGTGTTGGGTTGACGGTTGGACTCGATCTTAGAGGTCTTTTCCAGCCTTAATGATTCTATGATTCTAATGCAGTTGTTTGCTGTTTTGATGGGGTATGGGCACAGTAAACTTTCTTCTGCCCAGAATATAACATGTAGATGCTGCTGTCCATCTCCCACAGCCTGTAGGACATATGTAAAACTTCTGGAAAGGAAGTATGCAAGCAAAGAAAACTTATGAGCTAGCTCCGAGACATAATGAAAAGCACTTTTGAAAAGTGCACCTATGTTTGTGCAAAGGCAAGACACAAAGATGCAAATAGGAGGAGATAAAATGCAATGAGAAAAATCAGCAGACACAAACACAGGGAGATGTGTCTCAATGCAGTGCTTTCCAAGTGGTGACTCAGAGAATGAGATTTTACAGGTATGACTAGTGCAAAGCAGCAAAAATGATTTGTGAAGTGCAGAGCAGCACTGCGTGCTCAGGGAAAGCAGCGCTGTTCCTGCAAACAGCAGTTGGCAGGGTGCAGTGATGAGCATGTGGGGCTACAGAGACCTCCTCAACCTGATGTGGGAGAAAAGAAACTTGCAGCAAGCCAAGCCAAATGAAAATCGAATGACACGTGGTTGTAGTATGGTAAGGACAAAGTAAATGGTGTACAGGGTGTTTTGGAAATCAAGCGTGCTGGGATTACAGGTCGCACAGAGAAAACAGGATTACATAACGCAAGTGAAAGTAGAAACCTACCCATATTAAACTGTGGACAAATTGTTTTAATAATACATATCCCCAAACAAAACAAATCCAAATAATTCATAGAATGGGGAAAATAGCATCATGGATTCAGTAGTTCCTTAGGCTGAAAGTTCCTTTGGTCATCTCCCATGGGATGCGATAGCTGTACTTGGTTACCAAAAAATAAATGCAGACAGGAGGAAGTGGCATAGGAAAACCGAGATACAGCCACTGCCTTCGGAGGGCACAGAGGTGAAGGTAGCAGCAGAGAATGGGGTTTTATGCAAGTTCTCCAGGGAACTGCAGAGCTTTCCCATGAAAAGCTGCCTTGACTGGAGGCCAAAAGCTTCAACAAAGAGACTTCTGCTCCTGATACTACCTTTTTTCCCCTCTTTTCTCTTTCCTGAAGAAAAAGAGGACTGGTGAGTGAGCTAAGATTAAAGGTGCAGTGTTGCAATTTTGGGGTATTATGTCAGTTGTGAGAGATCAGACTGTGAATTACAGAGGGGGGGGGAAAAAGTAAATTCAGAGGCATTACTGGAAACCCCATTATTAGAAAACCCAGAAATAATCCTTGATAAACCCACGAACACTTGCCAAGCAAAGGAAATTCCCTGGTGCATATGAAAACTTAAGAGAAGAGACAGCAGGCAGTGGTCTGAGCATGATAAAAAATTAAAACCATTACAAGATGGAGACCTGGGGTCATATGTCCTGCAGAGCTAAAACGCTGATCCCCAGGGAGCTGTAATGCAAGCTAAGCAGCAGCCTAGTTCTGGGGAGAGAAAAAGAGGTAGAATCTGCAACAGATCATGTCATTTTGCTGCAGGTATGCAGCGTGGGCCGGGAGAGGAGGGCCGACATGGAGGACTCCTTCGCAGGGGCAGCCGATGCCGCTGCAGCAGCAGATCATCAGCCTGAAAGGAAAATTGGGCTCTTGTGGAGTTGGGTGCTGTGTGCAAGCCAGTGTGAAGCTAGCAATACTGAAAGAGAATCACAGTCAGGAGAAGGTAAATAGATGAAATTCAGGGTTAGAGCTGTACATTTATCCCTGTGGAGGGAAGATAGGGACTAAGCACACGTAACAAATTGGGAAAGTTAGTTTAGAGCATACACTTGCTAGGACGTTGAAAAGACTATATCACCCTTCTGAATCAATGGGAGCGAAATGATTGCTGTGTTTGGGGATGTCTGAGGAGAAAGGAGATTGCTCAGCAAGGCAGCAAAAAGTATTCAGAGAACCCAGTTTTGGTATAGTTTCCCCAGAGCCTGAAAGACATGGTCAGAAGACTCCCCGCTCTGGAAGCGAAGTGCTCAGAGCTGAGGGAGTATGTCCTGAGCACTGTGGGGAAAATATGGTGCTTTGGTCTGGTTCCAGCCAGAAGAGTTTCTGATGACATGGTGGGGACTAAGGCCTGTGTGTGTTTGTGTGTGTATATAAAAAAACCCAAAAACCACACCACATTGGATTATCATTGTAGGCATCCCTATATGTATACTACCATTGGCTCATGCCTATATATGCGTTAGTATGAGCCAATGATAGTTTTAGTCCAACATCTTTGATTCCCCTCCCCCCCCCCCCCCCC
>NW_008825167.1:7498605-7501816 GCF_000699105.1 Pygoscelis adeliae
ATACAGTGAGGTGTCAGCACAGCATGTTAAAGGTGCTCACCACAACGCCTCACCAAAATGCCTGGGAGACAGGAGGGACAGAGAAACTGGAGCGCTGAGCTATGTTGGGAATTGCTTGTCTAACTTTGCACTTGGCCACGGCACAAGTTGAGCTCTGCTGTCCAACTATGTCTACTGGGCATGAGGTATTAGTCCTGATAAAGACCTTGAGAAACTGAAGGGGAGTTTGAGAAAGTACAGAAGCCAAAGGTTGAAGGTAATCTGGTGAAAACAAAATTTAGTGAGCATTTTCAGGTACCTTTCGTTTCACAGAAATGGGTGACCCTTGTGTTCCCCTATAGACTCTAATTGCATGTCATGAGCCCTTACAGAGCAGTAGATAGAAAGGCTTGAGTGGCACTTGAGATGGATGAATGCAGCCCCTAGCAGCACAGGCGGGTGCCTTCTGATCCCAGCTTTAGGGCTGACTGTACCCAGGCTGATAAGGCTCCTGGTGGACAGGGTACACTTGCCCAGTTGCAGCACTGAAAGGGCAGGCACTGCTGTGGTCCTCTGCTATCAGTAAAGGTACTATCACTGGTGCAAAGCAAGCTAAGCATCAATATGCTCAAGCAGAGAAAAAACAACATGGCCTGCTAACTGCGAGAAGGCTCAGACTTAGCTAAACTGACCTTTAAAGTACAGGTATACGCTTTTCATTGTCAACTCGGGCACTGGGATTACTGTCCAGCACTCCTTGGGGATACCATATCCTGCAGACGATGCTGTGTCTGATACCAGCGTCCCACAGCCTTCCACTCCAGGCACTGTGGTCATGGAAGGAGGACAGACACAAATGTGTCTATGGCCAAATCCAAGCTCTGCCCACCTGGGCCTGTGGCTGTACCTGCTTGCTGTCAGCAATACAAACCCTGGAAGCACCTAGAGCCTTGCCCCAGTTTGCTTCCAGTTCGGGCTGCAGCTCTGGGAAGGTTGCTTCCATAAAGTTCTTTGATATGGGGAAAATCTACCACAAGTACTAAGCAATGGAGGGGGTGAGGGGAATAAGCCCTGAGAAGGAGAGGAAGGCAGCTGCCTTTCATCTCTGTGCTGCGCTGGCTAGATTGTGTCTAGGACCTGTGCCAGCTCGAGAGCAGTTTTCTAGGACTGTCTGAGAGGTATCGCTATCTATACCCTTAGTTCCCCACTAGTAAATCTTCCCTGCGGCATTAATACAAGTTACTTGCATTTAAATCTTTTTCTGTTTCTTTTATTTAGCCTGCTTTGAGTTGCCAAGCGGCTTATTACACTTTGCACTGAGCACAGAGCGGCTGGGGGGGGGGGGGGGGGGGGGGGGGGTGCTTCCAGCCAGCTCGGGGATTGCAGGCACCAGCCGCAGATGAGTTTGGGTTTGCGAAGTGGCTTGGCCAAATCCACAGTCATGTCTTGGTCGCTAGTGGACTGCCATCTGCTGAGCCGTGTGGCTGGGATGATTCTCCAGTGAGCTGCTGTGTGGTCAAGCCCAGAGCTACATCACTTTGGTGTTTGGGGAATTTTGCCTCTAGCTTCAGTCAGCATTTACGAGTCCTGTTAAACCTGAATAACCACAATCCGGGGCTCTTGCTTCAAAAACATCAGACGAAAACGATGGTTCCCAAAGCTTTAGTGAAGTAAATTTGTCTCTTCAGAATATTGCTTATGCACCTGGAATTTTTTTTGCTTTAAGAAATGGATGGATTTATGGATTATAGTGCTGGTGTTAGTGTCTACTCTTAATTCTTTGTACTTTCACACGCTTTCCACCACAGACACTGAAAAGCTTGTGTGAAGGGTGTATTTACACATATTTACTCCCAGGACTCTTGCAGGGAGGCTTCAGTACGCGGAGTTCCCCATCCTCTCACACACCATCACCCAGTGACTGCTAGGTCACATCCGCATCGAAAGTCACATTTGTTTAGCTAGTTAAACATTGAAATCTATTTAATTATACTGGTATAAAACCATCTGTGGGTGCTCTTCTGTGTGCTTTAATTGAAATCTGCGGTGCATTGCTTTTTCTTTTGGAAAGGTGAATCTGTTTAAGAGTATCCACATGGGTTTGCAATTGGTTTCAATAAATAGAATTAAAACCAGGTTTTGCTTAAATCGCTGCAAGTTTTAATGCAAACAGGGCCTTGGCGAAACTGAAAAACCCCTTGATTCTTCAGGAGTGTTTCTCTTTCCTGTGACACATTTTTCGTGTGTTCAAATGTGCTGCAAACCAGTCTGCAGGTTCTCCAGTATCCAATCTTTTCCTGAAACAAGCAACCTACTTTGAGTTTAGCAGCCTCTCCCCTGCCCCTGACTGGCTCTTGCGCTTCCAATCAGGCACAGAGGAAACATTTAAACACGCAGCCCCTCTGCTTTGCCTCCCTGGCTCTGCTCAGAGCAGGAATCAGCCATGCAACTCAGCCCAGGTAAGGCCACACTTCACGATCCCCATTGCGGCGATGTAACGTTTAACAGATTTTCCCCTCGAAGCGCCTCGATTTACTCTTTGTCTCCTCACTGCACCAAGAGGGGGAGAGAGTAAAACCCTCCCGTGCCCCGGGAAGGCAGAGGCATGGTGAGAGCAACTTGCACACAGCTGCTGCTTCGCCCTGGTACAGCTGACACCAGCAGTTTTCCCCGGCTGAGGGCTGGGATGGGAGAGGCTGGTGGGTGGGATAGGAAGGCTGTCAGGGGCTGTTGAACCAGCTCAAGTCCTTGTCCCGCTTCTGCACAAGACTGGTGTCGATGCTCGGGGCGTGCAGCAGCCCTCCAGCTCACCCTCTTGTGCAACTGGATGCTGTTTTTGCCGGGCAGCGTAAATGGCAGTGTATAATGCAGCATCGGGTTTGCCACTGATGAACAGAACTGTCGCAGAAAATCCAGGAGGGCATGTACCTCCTAAAAACCTCCTCTCTACCTCTTTCATGTGCTGTTAAATTACTCTTGTGCCTGAGTGTAACTTTCTGGCTGTTCCCTGTGCCCATGAATTACCCAACATGGCATGCTGGATCCTTAGCTGCAGGACAGTTTTTCCAGTTGTTTGTTTTGAAAGCTCTTAAGAGCAATATACTATCAGCTGAGGTTTCTAATTAACTCTGAATAGCTAGTCTGCTGCCACTCAAGAATAATTCTCATTAGCATCTCAGCTAACAAGCTTCAGTGTTTGCCCTCCTAATTAGCTTCTAGTATATTGCTCTTA
>NW_008825167.1:7501828-7537788 GCF_000699105.1 Pygoscelis adeliae
GATGTGCTGTTGTTAATTGCAGTTCCAATTGCTTTTACAGCAAACTCCTGAGAGACTGCTAAAACTGCTGGTTTATATAGCCTGATAGAGATCAATATCTGGGATACTTACAACTGTGGGTTCTTTATTCTCCTGAAGTGTGTGTCTATACGGCATGTTTATGTAAAAAGGAGGGGGGGCAGAGCTGCAGCTTTTAAAATAAATGAGGAAATATTTTCCCTTTTAGACAGGTGGTACGATCTCGAAGTGAGTCTGCTCTTTAAGCAGACAAAGTACAACTTTCACAGCCAATGCTGCATGAACTGCTTTGCAGGTTGGTTTTTTTTTTATGCAGCTGTCCATACAACGGCTGATTTTCTATGCCCACAGATTTCCAAGCATTCAAGAATGCCCTGCAAAGTGCCCTATTGATGCTGAGTTTAAAAAGCAAGTGTGTTTGTCTGTTGCCCAGACAGAGCCTGTGTCAGGTTAGCTATTCCTTCTAGGCTGCTAGCTCAGGATGGTATTTCTGTGGAATGCTCTTAGCACAGTTTAATGTATGCCTGTGAGTTGGATTAACCCCTTAGTCCCTACAGCTTGGAAGTACTTATAGCATGTTTAGTATTAGTGGGCTCAAACAGCTGTGGCTGCGTATAGCAGGCTAATTGATTGAGCGCAGCAGGGCGTGTAGTTGTATGGGTTTCCACTAGAGCAGAATGAAGCATGCAGGTGGAGAAACGTAAGTCTTACAAGTTTCACAAAATACCTTAAGTTGTCAAGTGCTCGTCCCATGGAAGTAAATCCGTCCTGTGCAGATTTTCAAATCACACATTCACTTCTCAAAGAAGGGAAGAATATTGCTCAGCTTGTGAAGCTTTACTAGTGGACTTCCCACTCCAGACATGCCCAGAGTCGCCCTGTTATCACTTTCTAAACTGAAAGCCACTTTTTGCTGAGGGCTCTGAAATAGATTTAATTAATCAGATCCCATGTATCCTACTGCTCTGGGTAGGATAAAAAGAGGGCAGCACTGAAACAGAATACTGAATTTTATCGTAGGATGCCTGGATCCCTCTACCTTGATAACTGCTTCCTGCTTCTCTTTTTCTAAATTGAGGGGTAAGGTCTTGATGTTACCAATACAAACGAACTTAGAAGATAAAGATGTGTCCTTTTTATTTGTCTTGGGAAAACTACTATAATCTTGCAATGCATTATCATGCTACAACCGAAGGCTCTGGTTCTAGAGGACCCATGCACCTGAGTGGAATCCCCTTAAAGCAACATATAGATGTAGGGAGGTGCCCAATCAGATCCAGCTGTAGTATCAGGCTTTTAGAAAGGGGGAAATTCTGGTAATGAATACGCTTTGGTTCATAACCCATTGAAAAATGGAATTTAAATATGGCTTGCTCACACTAATAGCAATAGATTTAATTAGTCATAGATCTTTCAAAGCTGATTGCTTTAGGAAAACGTCTAAGCATTTAGATGGACCTAAGGTAACTGCGCAAGTTGAAAGGGTGGGAGTATGTTTACACAATGTTGCATATATGTCTGGTTTTGTTCATATAAGATTTAATCTTTTGGTCATAAATTATTCATTAGCATTTTTTAGCTGTTAAAAAAAATAAATTGGAATTTAGAACATAGCCCTTGATGAGAAGCTGATTTTCTTGATTTGACTACCTATATCCAATTAATGTGTTGGAAAGTAGGAGTAATGATGGTGAGCAAATCTCAGTGTTTGAATCTATTTCAGTTACGTATCAGAGGCATATATAAATGAACTGTTTAACCTCTTTTATCTGCAAAACTGAATTCCAAATCGCAAATATGCCATTTACTGTGCTGTACTTTAGTTACAGATGGCAGCATAAAGTGAAGCACACTCAAATGATAAAACTTTTTTAGAAGCTTTAAAGTAAAACTTGAGTTCAGGTTTAGGGAAAGGAAAAAAAAAAAGACTTCAAGTGAAGGATCTGTAGTGTATTAAATACAGGTTAAGGCAGGGAATTAATCAAAGGTAGCAGAGAGAAGAATTCAGAACAAAGGGTTCTCATGGTAAAACAGAGAAAGACACAAAGCACTTAAGTCAAAGTCCAGCTACTGAGGGACTTTGCCCTCGGGGGGGGGGAACAACAAACCCCAAAATAACCTTTTCAGATCAAAACCATGCAGATGCTACCAACACATTAGTGTGAGCCATCAGACATGAATTTGCATGTCCTGCAACACAAGGGAGGTGTTGATTATTTTATCCATTTGCGATAATATATTTCCTTCTTCTTAGAAGGTCCAATTTGTGAAGACTTCAGTGCTCTTAGTGTTTGGGGGGAAAACCTCCAAATACCGGAGCTTGGGCTGTAACAATTATACTGCCCTTGCAAATTGTTGAATAGATAAAGCTAAGTACGGAGGGCTTCTCATGATCTCTGTCCTCTTCAACATAGTTTGCCCTAAGTATTTTTGCCATCAAACCAGTTTATATAGTGCTGGCTTATTGCCAAATTTGTCACAAAGTATTTTTCTTGATGTGACTGTAAGCTAGATTGGTGTCATGATCTTTTTGTTAAAGCAAGCAATAAATTATATTCTGGGATAGAAAAACGGTGATAAAGTACCATCTACGCTGACAGTGTAGAAAGAATAATGTTGAAATAACTCATAAACATACTGATTGAGTAGGTTCTTCTATAGATCAGGTAAAGCCTTGACTTCATCTGGGTCAGTAAATGTTCATGAGTCTTTCTGAATCTGAAAATGGAGAGGATCTCATAACCCTAATTCTTTCTTCTGATAAGACTATGATCCAGGCCGTTTCTTACAGCAGAACAGCCTTTCTGCATAGATCATTAGAGAGGGCATCCCCTTAATTATTTATACTACACATACCAGGTGTGCCGATTATGAAATTTCCCTTGAGGGTCCAGAAGGAAATGAAATCCTAATAAATGCATGAGATAGTGGAATAACGCTAGAATGTCCTGGATGAAAATCAGTCATCTGTGTCAGTGATCCTCCTTACAGTGGTTTTTAGAAAACATTACAGAAGCTAATCTTCTTAGACTTGTCATCCAAACTATCCTGGAGGTGTGAAGAAACTGCCCTTCCGGGGAACTTGTGCTCTGTGGGAAACAAAGAAAGAATAAGGCTACGTTTCTTATCTCAGAAAGATGTGGAGGTGGCAGTGTTGATATTGGTGTTGACTGTGTTCGTAATTAGTATTATTGTACAGTGATGATTGAAACATGGTCCTGAAACCATCTGGAAAATTCTCCTTATCAAAATGCTGGCTGAGAAAATCAGGACTCTGTTTTGGAAATATGGGCTGCTCTTGTCTTGGCAAATGGAGCAATTTCATCTGGAGGAGAGACTTGTATTTGTTTGAAGATGCTTGTTATCAAGAGAGTATTCAGTGAAGTACAAGGGAAGAAAGGGCCTTTCTCTGCAGAAGTAAATGGAGAAATACCAATTACACTAAACATAGGATCAGAAAGGAAGGAGAAAGACCTTGATGTGAGAGACAACAGGGAAAGCAATTTATGGATGTGAAACAACTTAATATAATAGGAAAAAGACAACACTAGTTTTAACCTAGAGCAACGTGCAATGACCAGGCCAAACTCAGTTTTCTTGTCCATGTGCAAACAAACAAAAAAATCTCAGTGAGGTGGAATACATAAATATAAGAATGATTCTTACAGGCTTGTCATTCAAAGGAACAGTTAGAAGAGTAAGATACTTGCAGACAACATGCAGCCAGTGAGAAGGCATTATAATATGAGCTCAAGGAAGTGCGTATCTCTCTTCTATCAAAAGGCTTGAGCAGAAGTCTCTGAAAAGCTGGTATTGTTCAGTGGAAGAGCAGAGAGATGTTAGAAGTCAAAAGACATCTTTCAGAAAGTGGAGGTCGTGTTTGAACAGAGAAAATAGAAAAGAGCATGCATTCAAGTTAAATAGGGCAAGTTAAACAGGGCAGGTAAAATAAATTTTGAGGAACAACTTGCTAAACTCACAGAAACAATGAGAAAACCCCTTCAAACACATGAAGAGTAGGAAGCCTGTCCATCAGCAGGCTTGATAGGCGATTGCAGTGTAATAAGAACACTCCAAGTACATAGGGCTGTTACAGAAAGGCTAAATAAAATCTTTGCTTTGCTGTTCATTATAAAGGATGTCGGGGAGCTTTCTCTTCTGGAGTTTAAGAGCTGTTTTAAATTGAAGTGTCAGCAGAACAGGTTTAGAACAATTGGATAAAATGCATACTACTATTGATAAAAATAGGTGGTAGCCATGGTAGCCACCCAAGAGTCCCAAATGTGGAGTTGTCAAATTAATGGTTTTGTTTGATATGAATTAAATAATTGCTGTGGCAGGTGAAGGTGGCAAATGAGATTGATGTTTAAAAGGCTATGTACACCTAGCCTTCCTTGGGCAAATTTATGGAAACTAAAATGAAGACTTGAATTCAAAAAGTAAATACGATATATTGGGTAAATGTCAAAATGGATTTTGTAGCAGAAGCTGTCACAAATCTGTGTGCTTTGAAGCCTAGCAGCCTATGGGTGATTCAGTTGATGAGGTACGGCTGGACTTCCAAGGTCCCTTACTAATGGTCATCAAACCCCCTAAATTCTCAAGAAATAAAAGGGAAAGCGCTCCTGTAGTTTTGAATTGGTTATGTCTCTAGTTAGTTAAAGGTAATAATACAGAGGGTAGGAACTGAATCATCAGTTTACCTATAGCAGGAAAGCCACCAGGCTACAGGAGTCTCTGTTGGTATCTCAACTGTTAAATTATCTACTAATGTTTTAAGAAAAAAGGAGAGCTGACAAACTTTACATGTAAGAAATTTTCAAGGTAGTCAAAATTAAAACTGGCTGTGAATATTCTCCGTTTTCTCCCCCAGTCTAGACAACTTCAAAGTAATGCATAAAGGAAAAGGAAAAGAACCGTGCATCCACAGCGATGTAACCATTCAGGAGAAATATCTTGGTGTCATTTTGAATAGTTATTGGAAAATATCAGCTCAATCCTTAGTAGTGGTCCAGAAGATAAACAGGATGTTAAAGACTTTACAGACAACTTAAAATAAAAAACCAAATTTAGATTTGTGTGTAAATCCACAATATGCCCAAGTGTTGCACAGTGTGGTAACTGTCTTGAATACAGTAGAAGTAGAAATGGTACGCAGAAAAGCTGCCATAATGATAATGCATACAGAATGGTTTCTGTGCCAAGAGAACTTAAACATAGACTTGGAAAGGACCCCTGGGGTCACCATGTTCAGTCTTCTACTGCTGCTGGCACCATGGCATACAGCTTTTTCATGTATTTCTCAAATGCTGCCAGAGAATTGTCTGGTCTCTGATTTGAATGCATTAAGCTTGTCCAGCTCTGCTTACATTGCAGTAGACAGCTCTCCTGCTCTTGTTCATTCCACCTTTTCCTCCCTGTTCAGCAGTATCATTCATGCTGAAAACTGAACTGGATTCTAAAACTAAAACTGGTAAGACTGCACTGTGTATTGGCACGTGGTGTAATTAATTTTTGGATATTTAATTGAATAATGAGATAGTGCAAGCAGGATTGTCCAGCATTGCTCTCCAAATGACAAAAGCAATGTTAAACTTTGTAATGCTCCCCCACCATTGCAAATGCTGCAAAAATGGCTGTAGCAAGCCAGTGGAGACACAACTGTATGGTATTTCTTCTATAGCCAACAGGTGCTTGGCTGGAAGGACCATAAGCTGTGCTTGTGTCCTTATGCTCAGGCTTATAAAAACGTAGGATCCTCTCTTCTTTTTTTCTTAAATTAAAAAAAACCCCAACCCTCCAAGGAATTTAATCTCTGTACCACTGTGTACTTTTTCCTAACACAAGCCTCCCAAACACTTTCTGATGCTCTAGATACAGGATATCAAATCCCACCAGCAGGTGTCTTCAGAGCTGTGGGAGTCCACTGAGGAGGCTGTATTCCTTGGCAGAGATTTTTAAATTGCCACCTTGTTAAGGTGAGTGGGAAATTCTGTCTAAAAATCACCGGCATGGAATGATGCAGAATTTTAGCTGCAACTTTCTTATTTTGTGGGAGGAGGTTTAGGGGCACTTGCTGTTCGCTTTTAATGCTGTTGGATAAGCTAATGACTACGTTGCTGAGTCTGAAATCTGAATCAAAAATTTGTGTCAGACTTTATTTCCGAGTGGGCCTGAAACAAATTCTGCAGCTCTCGCACACATCTACCTACAAAATTATCTTGACAAATGTCTAAAATGAATTGCAAATATTTCCATTTACTCAGCCTACTTATCTATCCCTATGTAGAGGGATACCTCCTCTAAATACCTCCTGTTTTGTCAAAAAGTGTCCCTTTTCTACTGCATAGCTCCTATTTTTATGGTTAGTGTACTTCAGTGAGATTAAAATGTACTTATTTTCTCAAAAGATTTATTTGCAACTTCCAAAAAGTGCTATTTGTCCTTCAACTTCTTTCAAATACGTATTTAAAGAATTGGAAGAAACAACAAAATTGAAGAAAATCAGGCTCACAGGATTTAAAAACACATGTATAGACTTGCTCTTTAATAACAAACATACTCTTTTCTAACAATTAAACATAGAGCTAGCTGTTACTTTATTGCATTGGTTTGTGATTAAAAACACATTGGCTAACAGCTACTTTTAAAATTCCTTTAAGAAACCCCTTTAGTTAAATTTTTGCAGCTGAACTCTTTTAGTTTGAGGATGAAGAAGGTGCAGGAAGCTAGGCTGGAGACACAATAGTTAGTAAAACTATAGAAACTTTCTGTAGCCTATTGGACTACAGAGAGTTTTATGATCTGCTTAACAGTCAAGGAGCCCAAACTAATTTTAACGTCAGCTTAAACGCTTAAAAATTCAAGGTAAAAGCACTTTTGTGGTGACAGAAGAGATTTTTAGTTTTAACTAAAAACATTTTAACCCTAAAGTAATAGGTTAGGACTTTGAATGGTGGGAGTTGGTGACCTCCAGTGATTTCAGGAGGGCTTGTTTGCAGGATCTTGTTCCCTCCCTGATACTTGTCCCTTGAGTTCTCTGCACTGATATCTGCTTAGGCTCCTGGGTACTCTTTTCCCGTCCCCATGCCAGCTCTCACGCTGCATCCCACAAGCAGCTCCCACATGCTGCAAGCTCCAAACCTGGCCAGGGGAGTCAAACCTGCCCCTGTTGCCAAGGCCTCGGCTCACAGCCTTGCGCTCACTGTTTAAGATACAAATGATTGGTGTGGTGGTTTTCATATAATAACTTAATGGTTACAATACTCATCTCAGAAGTGGTCGAACTTGGGTTTGCATCCTCCTTCTCCCAAGGGATATTCAAATCCACCTGTCCCTTCCCAGGCTGTAGGCAACCTCTCAGCCCTTCCCATTGAAGTTGTGCCACGGTGCAGAGAAGGATTCGCAGAGCCGGAGAGGAGAAGCAAGTGGGAGCCTGACTGTGGCCTACTGGTTGGGATCTCCCCTGAAGGGAGGAGCAGGTATCTGGCGGCATTACCAAGGCTGCTTATTACACGCTTTGCATGAAAACATCACTGGATAAAAATCAAAACCGGCCCCGGAGGCAGAGTCCAAACCCAGCACCTCTCTCCACAGGGAGAGGTTGCAACCACCTTGCCCTGGCGGCGGGTGCTATTTTCATGCCACCCCAACCACACCCTCTTCCTCTAGCCATGTCTTTAAATGAAAGTCGGAGCGGCTGCTCCCTCGTACCGACGCCAGAGCCGTGCTGAGGAGCGTTAGCTGTGCTCACAACTTCCCAATCCCAAGTGGGCTTTCACGGGTGTAAGTGCTAAGAGGTTCAGCTCAGCCAAAATGGTGGGATCACAGCGCAGAGGAAGAAAAACTTGAGGTACTCAAATACCTTCTTTTGGTGAAAAAAATGGGTTCCTGCGGACTGTTAGACACCTAATCAGTTATTTTCTTGCAGGAGCAGAGAAGTCATGGCTAACTTAGCTCTGCGTCTTAGGCTTGGAAATGATTTCCCATTGCGATATTCTTTAGGTGCCTCTGTGGCTTTGAGGACTTTGCCTTAAGTGAATTGAAAGCATGTTTCATTTTGAGATGTGACTAAAGGACGTGCAAGGTTGACTTCACCTCTGGCATGTCCAATTCTCTTTTGAAAATTACTTCAGTTTCACAGTCATTTAGAAGCTTTTGAAATTTTTTCTCTTGCTATCTCTGGCTTCTCCTTGTGTAAAATAGAGATAACAATACCTTCAGGACCAACCATGTTTTAAAAAAGATTTGCGATTCTCTGAAGGACAGTAGGCTGGGCATTGAGCATTAACTCACTAATGGAAGAGTTTGGCAGTTGATAGAAAAGTAGGGAAAAATTGTATCTGCTGGTGGCCTGGGTGAGGCTGGGATGTCTTTTATTAAGAGAGACCTTTTGCTGGCAGTGGTAAGATATGTGGATGAGGATGTTTGTCATATTCTTTTGGCTTAAAGTGAGTAGCTTTCAGCACACAGGAATGAGGTTGTTGAAGGCTTATGGGCCAATTCAAGTCATTTATGATGGGACTGTATAGCATGGGGAATGTATTTGTCCGCGCTATTTGAAAGGCTAGAGTTTGCAAACTAAACTAAACCCACCTGATCTAGACCTTTACAAGATAACCTTGGCTAAGCATGGCTGACGTTCCTCCTCAATTGCTCTGAAATATTTCCTCGCTCCCCTCCCCACATGGTGCGTTGTTCTGCCAAACTCTTTCTCCCCCAGACACGAAGTTCTGCACCGGGTCGGTGATCTGCTGCGAGGACTCCTGTGTTGACTTCAAGGCTCATGGAGGATCTTCTGTTCCTAGGACAGCAGGTACCGAAGGTTTTCTTCCACACCATAAAACCCCCAAAGCTATAGAAGTGTGGGTTTGTGTGTTGAGCCTGTGCCTCCCTTCTGCTCCACTTCTGAAAAGCAGGGCAAGGGAACGGGGCCGAGTGTTTCAGGGCTGCAATTTCTGTGTGGGAAAGTTGCTGTGTTGTCTTCTCTTCAGCCAGAGGAGGTCAAGTTGGTGACTGTTTCAGTCCCTTGTAAGGAGTCACTTCACAGGTTTGTACCTCGTGGATAGAGGAGACCCACGTTATAATACCTGCTTTCTGTGGTCATTGCTGATTTGGGTTTTTATAGGGTTTAACTGATCAGTACTTTGTCCTTGAACCCATTTGCTTTCTCCTGATGCGCTGGCTCTGAGGTTGCTGTGTGACTGGACCATTTCAGAGATGTTAGCTAGTAGACTGGAAGGGGTGTATTTTAAAATTTGTTGACTTTTTAACATTTTTTCACGGTTTTGAGAATTAAGCAACTCTTTGTGTCTCATGGTGGACGGACATGCCTTCTTACAATCTTGTAGTGGACTGACAGTTGGTCTCATTGTCTCCTCAAGTTTTTACATGCAGAATTTTCTGATGAGAATATTGCTTAAAGAAAGACAAAATAATTTCTTTTTGGTGATTCTTATGTAAAACTACAGCACACAGAAAAACAACTTGTGGCATCCAAGCATGTTTTTGATTTTTAGCAGTCTCGGATTTGTCCTGAGACAGTGCGGAGTCTGCAGGGACATGCAATGCATTTCCAAATTTTTGGAGGGAAAATACAATGCTTGTCCACTTCCTGAGTGTTATTCTGCACATATTGAGGTTTCCCTGGGCTCTGCTGTGAGGCGATGGCCTGGTCTTCCTTTAGCTGTCCCTTCCTCTCCTCTTCCAACACTTATGTTGAAATAGTTGCTATTAGAAATCAGCCAGATAAAATAATGCATGTGTGTGTGTATACAGATAGAAAAAGATCTAAAAGTGTGTGTGTGTGTGTATATATGTGTGTATATAAATAAAATAGGCAGTGGCACAGATGTTGGCTCTCTGACAATAATTAACACAGGCAAATGTAAACAAAAATGTTATTCACAAGCTTTACTTACTGTTTTACTTGATTTCATACAGAATTGAGCATTTGGGAATGAAAGAGAGTTCATTTTTGACCATTTCTGAGCACACTGCAATCATATCATGTTAATAATCTAAAACAAAGCTGATCTTGCTTTCCCATATTGTAGCATGTCGAAAGTAGTGGGAAGCATCTAAATTACCTTAAAAGTGAGAGTGACTCCAGAAAATTTGACTGATAACTCACACCACCTGTAATATTTTAAATGCTTAGACTGAAGGAGTTCTTGTTTGTAAGATAAAAATGACATAGGGAGGCAGAGTAGAACAGAGCACAACGATGTTTCTAAAACATTTACAGTAATAAGATGTATAAAATACTCCCAAAATATTCCCACTAGTTGTGGTGACCAGTGTTCAGGATTCTCCTCTGCCTTTACAGCAGAAGAAACCTGAAAATGTGTATTTCTGTTAAAGCAAACACTAGTAAGGATATATCTGATCCTGCTTTTGGGACCATGAATTTTATTACTAAGTGAAGCATCTGGTTCTGACATTCCAGGGGGTATTTTCTGTTGCTTCAAAACCTTTTTGGACCTTTCTTTCAGCTTTCATCTCTGGTTAAATGACTTTTTAACCCTGCAAGGCACTGCAGAAAAAGCACGTTAATTTTTTTGTCTGGGGGTCTGCCATGACCCAGCATTACAGCTTTTACCCAGAGGCTGGTGGAAGTCTGGATGTCAGTTGTCGTTATCTGATAGCCATGTACAATACCCAGAGAGGCGCTGTGCAGATCAGAGGTCAGGGATGGAGCTGCAGATCAGCCGATGAAAGAATTTGGTTATTGTGGAAGCAGGTTAAAGCACAGATCAACATGAGTTACGGTAGCTGGGTTTTGGCTGGGCGTTGTGGTATTCTCCAGATTTCAGGAGGCAGAGAAGTTGAGAGTGTTTGTCAGGAATATTTCATGTAATGTCAAACAGCTCTTGTCAGACTTGCTGCTTTGTTTCCAGAAGGGCAGGATGATATTTTGGATGATGTTTACTATCGTGGTTTTGCTAGACTGTTTTTTACAGCCAGAAGAAATGGATAAGAGTTTTTCTTGTCCCATTTATTAAGGACGTCCCAAGTTCTCATTTCCCAGTTTTGAGTTGGGACAACATCAACACCGCTGTTCTCCATTTCTTTCCTGTGTTTTAAGTACATGGGCCAGACATGTCCAGCCACTCCAGCTTGTGTGTTCAGTGGTCCTGCCAGATCAGCACTTCACTTAAGTTCTCCATAATGCATTCACAAAAAGTGATAAAACACTCCGTAAGAGGCCTCAAGGAATGATTAGTTTAATTTTCAGTTAGTTCCCACTGAGACTTGATGAGAAATCATTTGAAAAGGTATGCATGAGCTTTAATATAATCTGCCTGTCCAGTTGTCATGAAGTATAGTGTGCAGAGAGGAAAGATGTTGCAAATGGAGAAAACCATGGCATTAGGATCAACTGTTGTAGACTGCTGCCTGTGATGTGTTTTTGGTCTGCTTGAGTGGCTTCAGCCACTGGGACATTGCTAAGGGGCGTTAAAGACCGCATGGAGGAAGAGTCAGTGCAAACAGTATGTTCAAGCATGTAAGCCATCACTGTTGGGTTAAAGTTGCAGTATATTAGCAGAGAAGAATATTGTCATTTATATGGCTAGTGAAATGCTGACAAGAAGCAGTCGTATTTGTTCTGCCCTCAGTTGGGAAAGTTTGTGGATCAGGCTGTTGAGCTCTTTAGCTCCTATTTTGCTGTGGATTTAAAAAGCCAGTCCAAGTAGTTTTTACAATACCCTTTTACAGTAAGTTGAGTGAGGTGGGGGGAGAAGAGGACTGACTTCCTAAGTCCTCTGGATTTGGCCGATTGCCTCTAGTAAACAGTTGCACAAGAGTGCCTCCCTTGGGAAACGCACTGTTGCCTTCTGTTTGCACAGCAAATGAAAAACACTGGCCACTTTTATTAAAGAGAATGAGATACAGTGTTGTGAACTGGCTTGGTTTCTTGTAAATTGTTTAGTCTTGTATCTCTGCAATCAGCTGGTCATTCCTTGTCGCTTTGTTTAGAAGGTCTCTGGTCCTACAGTCATTAAAGTTGTTTTATATAACAAAAAAAATCCCAACTTTCTGAGCAATCGAAGATTTGCTTAGAACATGGGGATCCAAAAATGCTCCTTCTGGCTATGCAGAAATCTGTCAGTTGAGTGTTTAGGGATGAAACAAAATAAGAATTCCCTAGTGCCATTCACATCTGCCACGGGCTCCCTTCGGACAGCTTGTCTGTACTTGCATCTTCATGCTGGAAGTCTTCTACATCTGTGTGGTTTTAGGTTCCATACATTTTCTGTCCAAATTCCCCCTCAAACATCTGGGTTAGGTTTCTTATTTATGCTGGGTATGCCCAGCCCCCTGTGGAGTTTGGCTGGAAATAGGTTGGCTCTGCAGTACTGAAAATCAGGTCTGTGGTTCTTCAGTTTTGTTACTATTCGGAATAATCTTTGCTCACCTACTGGAAGCAGCTTTGCTGCCAAAAGAGTCGTTTGAGTGCTCACTAATCTGCTATAGGCAACCTGAGTCCAGTTAATCCATAATTTAAACTAATCTTGTTGACTGCACTCGTATGATCTACTCAGCAGAGAAACGGATGGTGGCAGGTACTCTGTCACTCCTTTTGGTAGTATTAGCTTTGCTTGCCTCCGAATCTGCATCGGGGAAGTTCAGATTGGATGTTAGGAAAAGGCTCTTCACTGAGAGGGTGGTGGGTCACTGGAACAGGCTCCCCAGGGAAGTGGTCACGGCACCAAGCCTGTCAGAGTTCAAGGAGCGCCTGGACAATGCTCTTAGTCATATGGCTTAGTTTTGGGTAGTCCTGCGAGGAGCTGGGGGTTGGACTTGATGATCCTTATGGGTCCCTTCCATATTCTATGAATACCCACGTTGTGGTGGGCATTTATAGGCAAGCAAATCATGCTGCTTTTCCCTGCACAGACCTACACTTGTTCGGGGCACGTCCTCTGGTTTACAACACTGAATGCCACGTTAAATGAAAAGCACCGGGGATGATTTTAAAATCACTGGCGGTATTGGACAGCTGGTTTTGGACATGGAAAAGTTTGCATCCAGAAGTGGTTGGACATGGAAAAATTTGCATCCAGAAGTGGTTTGTGGGTGTGCATTAGTTCAGGAGAATTTATGAAAGGAGGCAGACGGACTTCCTCAGGGTGACCACAATGTTCCTGTATGCGAAGGCTAGAAAATGTTTCTTTGATCTGTAGGCTGATGGGTTTGCTGGCAGCGTTTCACTGAGGCCAAGAGAGGAAGCGAATACACACTCCTTGGTTTAGTGATAGCCAAAACAATAGAAGCTAATGCCTAGATTGGAGGAGCACGCTCAGGCTGGAATATAAACTGAACTCTGGTGGCTGGAGAGTGGTTGGAGCAGAGCCGTGTCTGATAAACAGCAGAGAGCCATGGAGAGGGGAAAAACCAGCTGTTAAAAGCCAGGAGTCAATGAGGACCATAAAAGCAACTGCAGTAGAGTCTTACGGTGAAGGCAGCGAGAGAAGACACAGCATCCCTGGGCAGAAGGCCGGGTGGAGGGGCACACTTGGATGTGGGAGGGGAGGATGACCCCTCCTGGCTATCCCTGGGATGTCCAGGGAGCATGACTGCATGCTGTAAACCAAGAGGAATCACAAGACCCCGAATACTGGCAAACCACTTTGTGTTAAAAGGGGCAACATTATATGCATCTTGCAATAAACCTTCCTATGTTGAGATGGGTCATCCTCCTGCCTATCATGAGATGTGAGAGCTAATACTTAAGTTCCCAATACTGTGTTTGTCATGGAGCTGCAACTCAGTGTCCCGGTAGCTTGCTACTTGTGTAGATCATTGGCACAAAGGCAGAAGTCATCCCTTAGGGGGAAGCATTTGGAAACACAGACCATGCAGGACTTCACAGGCCATATGGCTGCACAGTCTCTGTGGAATGGCATGGAAACACGTGCTTCTGCTGGAAACCCTGTGTGTTTTCACTGGGGATAGCAGTTTTTTCATGTAGCGCTCTGACGGGATACTAAACACCCCTGAAACACTTTGAGCACAGCGTTGGGAATCAAGTCAGGACCAACTGCAACCTGCTGCGTGATGCTTCCAGTTCGGTCCCTTGAAAGCTGTACCCGTTTCCCATGCAAGGACAGGGAGATGCTGTGGGGTGGCTGACATCGCTGGCAGCCTGTCCCAGAAACGGCAGCTACCTCTTGTACGGTCTCAACTTCCATTAGCCACCACTTAAGCAGATAAGCTTTTTGGCTATCGCAGCAGTGCTGGTGAATTTGGTTTTACTTATCTTTTTGGAAGCGCTCAGATCAGGCAGTCTTTTACGAGTATCGTCTGAACTTTATAGGTTGAAACACTTTTCTTGAATTTCCATTCCTGAGGCTGCCTCTCAATAATACCCAAAACACCATTTACATTTTAATATTTAAATCTTTTATGAACTGATACAAAAATCTCCTGGGCCCTAAATATTTTATCTGAAATACATTTTTTTTTTTTTTTTAAATCTTGTAAATTTTCCTCTGCGGGGCTGGAGAGCTGAGCAAACGCTTGTGAGGGGAAAGGCCTGCAGTTTGGGGTAGTCCAGAGTGTCCAAGCAGAAGTGCAGAAGGAGAGTTGGAGAAGCTCCTGCCTTTCTCAGCTTGGCGGACATCTTTGATTTGTAATGTTTTTTATTTTCAAAACCTGTGGCTGATTAAACTGCAGAACAGCAGGACCTAATCCCACCGCCATCCCCCACTGAGACGAGCCCATGCGAGGCATTCCCCGGCTGCCTTGGGGTAATTGCTGGGCTCGCCTGGAGCGTGGCTGTGGGCAGAGGGCATGGTACGGCGAGGGACTGGAGCCTCCCTGAGTGCGCTGCCGGCCTTGGCAGGGAGTCAGGGAGAGGCAGCGTGGGGATGCGAACAGCTGCTAGGTGGATGCAGCAGGCTGCCAAGCTAGTAGCGAGCTCTGAGCAGCGAGGCTGGGCTTCTGGCAGGGAATTGCCGGTGACTTGCACTGCAGTTTCTCTGAGGTTGCTGGAAAAGGGCCCAAACCGCTCTCCTTTCTGGAAGAACAGCAAGCTAGAACCCATTTATTCAACACAGCTCTAATGCTTGCTACCACAATGGTGCAAAAACTTGCTTAGCTGGAGTCTTGTGCCAGAGCCAAGTGCAGCCAAGCTCCTTGCGCTTGGCTCGATCTCATCTGTTTGAATCCGGGGGATGGCTTCTGGCTAATGGATCAATGAATCGATAACCTCCTTCAAGCATTTATTTAAATATTGCTACCTTTTACGCTGCTGTTAGTGAGGGATGACTCCAGCAGCATTAATTCTTCCTGGGGCAGAAATGATGCCGCATGCAGCCGCAGCACCACCACAGTCAAACCAGCTGCCATCATCTGGTTTTTCGTGACATGGCGTTTTTCTCGTGCCCTGCTGAGTCATGGGAACATCGCTCAGCACAAGGCACAGGGCACGCTTCTGCGCAACAGGGATTACTTTTCTTCTTTTGTGATACGTCTCAAATCCAAACTGGATTAAATCATGGTCTATGTCTAAGCAAACTGTTTCGAACAGGTTCTTGGAGGAATTTACTTCTGAAAGAAATATTTGCACAGCATTTTAGGAGCAGTTTTTAATGAACTAGACACTTTCCGGCATGTAGCTTGCTAAAATGTGCTAAAAACCAAATACGGGCAGGAGGACTTATTGGCTAACCCCCGTTAGTCCAGAAAAGGAGTATGTCTGATACTACGTACTGCAGGGTTGTTCCATATGCTAAGGACCTGCAAATGATTTCTTAAAAGTAAGCAAATCTCAGAAATGCTGTTTGCTATAAATTGAACTGGGAGTATGACATGTAGAACTGGTGTCTTTGCTCTCTGTACAATATAACTAAATATTTAAGAATATTGCCTGTCTCTCCCTGTAAACCTGAAAATTTAGGAACATGTGTGACTGAAAGTCCATCTAATCTGGCATCCTGCCTCCATATATTTTAAGTGCCAGACATTTTGGGAGTGATTTTTTGTAACTTCTGGACATAAGGGATTTTTTTTCCCCCTAAGATGCTAAACTAGGGTCTGTAGCATGAGTGTTTGTGTTTCTGCTAAACTTAAAAAAAAAAAAAAAAAAAAAAAGGCAAAGTAATGTACTAATTAAAATTCTTAGTACTGTAATTTTTAATCTAATTACTACCAACATACTAGCCTATACCTGGTTTCTCCAAGCAGTGAATTCCTTGGGTTCCCTGCAATCCATGAGCTCCTTCTAAAGCCCCACGTAATTCCAGTTCTCCCCCTTGTCTGTGCTAATGCTTCCTGGTCTGACCACAAAAACCGCTGAAGCCCCACTTCCCGGCTTGTCTGTGTTCACCTCGCTGTCTCTCGCCATCCTTCTCTCTCCAACTTGAATGTCTGTGCAAAGCTGGCGCTTCCATGGTTACTACTAAAATAGGCAAAGGAGATATTTTCGGTCAGAATCTGCCAGTTCAGCAAGATCAAAATGCTTTTGGGAAATGTTCTGATTACAGTGACATTCAAGCAGGATGTGGTCTAGCAAAATGAAATCAAAAACCCTTCCAGCTTCCTCCAGCTCACCTGAACCTTCTCAGACCAGCGTCCTCCTGGGCTGCCCGGTGCCCTGCTCCGCCATCAGGGAAACCTGCCACACAGACAGCCCTGTGGCAGGGCATTTGTGTGGAAATGTTAATTTTTCTTGTCCTTTTTGTTCTAAGCGTTGACAAATCAAAATCTCCTCTGCCTAGTGTTAGCCAGGATCCCTTCCCCTCAGCCAGCTTCCTCCAGAGCACCCATTTCTGTTGTCAGACTTCTTTGCAGGTATTAGTTATTTTAGATGTGCATAAAAGCTATTCAACCATGCGACGGCCTTTGCTCAGTAATACATTGCTGTCACTTGTCCCTCCTGGTCTATCCTGTTTGTTTCCCTGGTGGCATGTCCCAGTTAGGTTGCAGACCTTCTGACGAAAGGGACTGTCCTTTTTTTATGTACTGTGAGACACCTACTATACTTCCTCAGCCTGAATAACTTTTTATTTTTGTCTTTGTAATAGGACCTCCTGCAGCTTAGATAGCTTTTTGCTTCCCTTACAAATGGCGTTGTACGGTTTCTGTCAAACTTCCCTCACAGGTATTAGGACAGCATGAGCTGTGGTTCGTGTACAGTTTTACAGCACTGACCTGATGGCTCTGTGTTCACAACCCTTACGGTTTTCTAAAGCTTCTGAGCCTTTACAAACCCATATGACTCCATCACCCAAGGAGACCAGCAGACCGAAGGGTGCATGGACCGTATCAGACTTCCCAAGCCCAGCTCTGGTGTCTGCAAGGTGCTTCCCCACCTTACGATGAGCTCCTGGTTTCCAGCACTCTCCTCAGCACAACGGCTTCACTGCCATGGACCTGTTGGAGAAAAGAAGGCAGCTTCTCCTCCGTGATCGCCTGTCCCTGCCTATCTCCTCTGGCCAAGCTTTTCAGAAGCAGTGGAAGAGTATTTCTTCTCTCACTGCATTTATCCCTCTTGCAAATTGCAGTGTGCAGCGATCAGAGACGCTAAAAACATAATTTTTAGTAAGACTGTAGAAAGTGGGCATTTTAGTCCAGTGGATGGCAAAATGTGGGGCAGGAGACAGCCTCCCAACATGTGCAGACACCTTTTTTGAACTTAAGACATAGCATCCCACTGCAATGCAAAACCCCAATGCTTTGTTTCTAAACAGACACATACATACTTTTATGCCCTTTTTAATCAGAGTTATCAAGGTATGCCTGCATTGAAATAGCCAGAGGATGAACATGTGCTCTGCAGCCACTATCCAATTTCAAGATTTGTTATTGCCCACACATGTGTTCCGCTCCTGGTGGGCCAGACTGGAGGATTGCAAGGAGCAGTGGCAAGCCTGTGCTTTGGATGACCTTGCTTTCAACAGCTTGCCCTAAACACAAAAGGGTGCAAGCAGCTTTGTTTTTTTGAGTTATATGTAATCAAGACATTACAGGATGCCCTACTGAAATACCCATGTGTTTAAGAGAGTTGGACCTGTGTCTTTGAGGGCTGATGCATGCTTCTGATGGCCCTCCAGCGGGGACCTCCTCCTCCCAGTGTCACTGCTCAGAGTTGCTGCCTAAAAGGGTGTTTGGTGCCAGTGGGGCGAAAACTGGGACAAGACCAATTGGTCTCAAGACTTACCTGACCCAAAACTAATGTAGTTCCATTTCTGAAATCCAAATAGGCACTGACTTGTGTCAGCACCCCTCTATAGGCAGCTTGCCCATTTGGGTTTCAGAAACAGGAGTACATTTAGGAGAAGTTGCAGAAATTTCTTGCGTCCTAATGGAATAAATTCTGATTTGCCAAGGAGGTGCTGCCTGACTTCTCCTGCCACAATCCCCATCAGCAGGATCAGACATGCTCTTCTGTAATCAGAGTTTAATGGCTTACAGTTTGTGGGTTTAGCTCTGGTAATTGACTGACTAGAGCTGTTATCTCCCTGCAAAAGCAAGGGAAAACCCCTTTCCCTAAAACTTGGCTAAAGGAAGTTTTATTTGGCATGTGTTAGCCCACACTTGCAAAGCTGAAGGCTGTATACGCAGTCAGTTAGCACGGATCACTTGAAGTATTGTCAACAGATATGTTAGGCTTAATGGAGTTGTACGAACTCTGTGATAGAAACATCTATAGGCAAACTTCATTAAATCCACATCTGCAAATTAGAAACCCTTCTACCCTGTTTGGGGTTTGTCATCTTTAGCGATCTCCATGAAAGGTGGAACAGCTGTGAGAGCTATTATTCAAGCTGATATATAATGATGCAAAAAAAGGTAGGGTGTTTAGACAGATGATATAAAGAACAGGTCTGTGAGAGGATCATTAAATTCATGTTCCTCTGAGCTCTTAGGAGCAGGCGTGTATTGAAGAGAGAGATCCTCAAGCCCACTGAGGTCAGTGTTCATAGGAATACCTTCTAGATTGTCATTGAAGTGCCTGTCAGAGGAGGGACTGGGGTGAGCAGGGAGTGGAGAACAGCTTTCTCCTACAGAGGGAAGTCCTCTACAAAGGTGTCCTCAGAAGTGCCATTATGTATTTCAGTGGTTTCCAAGGGAAGTAACATCCTTACCGAGGAGAACGGTAACAGCTTCAGTTGTTTGTGAGGCACTTAGTGCCAGGCTGGTCCTCAGCCTGGAGGAGGCTGATGCTGGAGGACTCTGCCGTCAGCAGAGACGTCAGAGCAGAGTGTGTGAGGGGTGTCAGTGCCAGGTGCATCAGTGCCTTGGGTCTGGCAGAGGCGCAGCTTGTCATGCCAGCAGTTATTCTGGGTTTGGTGACCAGCCAGTCTTGAGATAGATGACAAATTTTGTCTGGCCTCTGTCTTGAGAGGGGCAAGAAGCAGCCGGGTGCTAATGGAGCACCTCCTCCCAATGCCCTGGTCCTGGGGAGGGACAGGTCTGCCATCACAGGGCTGCTCTTCCCCCAAAGGTTTGCCGGTCCTGTCTTAGCTGTTCCTCCTGACTCAGGGGCCAGGACAAGGGGGTTAGTGACCCCCAGGGACTGTGCAGGTCTGCATGATATCAGCAGAGAGGCAGAGCCTGGAGAGGTGTTTTTTTCTTCCCCGGCTCTGGTGAGGACTGCAGGTATTATTTGGGGGTAAAAAAGCTTTCCTTGCTTTCAGCTCCACGTAGGAAAACAGTCACTTTATCAACCACTTGGCACGGGTGCTTCAGTGCGGCAGAGGAGGCATGCAGAGTCTCCATAATTAATATCAGCGACTTTCTCAGAGGAGGGGGTAAAACCTGAGTCCTGGAAACTTAGATTCCCTTCTGGTGCTAAGGGGAGGGGAATAAGGGAGGTATTATTGGAAAGCATTTCTTTTATTTAACAGATGTTAAATAGCACTATACCACTATATCAATCTGTCAATTACACTAATAGGAAACAGTGTATTGAAAAGCTGAGATGCGAATTGTACAGGGAAACAACTGCCCCCAGGATTCTGCAGGATCCCAGGTTCAGGGCCAGGGGCCAGGCACGGCCCCAGCAGATGGTGCGGAGCACAAGGAGCAGCCACACATATGCCAGGCACATGTGGATGAAAAAGGGAAGGAATAGTTGTGGACCATCACAGAAAGAACTTGTTGCAGCTGGACAGGTCCTCTCCCACCCTGTCCTGGTTGTCGTGCTTGAAACCGGATTAAAAACCCTTTAAAGCAGAAATAATCTTTGGGGTTTTTTGCAACGTATATATATCATGCTATAGACTTCAGTAGTGTTAATCAGCATTTTCAGAACCTAGCTGGATTAAAGTCTGGAGGGGAAAACCAAACCTCTAATGGATGATTAAAGGTTGAAAAGCAAGCTTGGTTTTGCAGAACTGTGCATTGACCCTAAGCCAGACCCAGCACCATAATGAGAGAGACTGGTGATGTTTTTCTCTGGGAAGCTGTATTGCCTCCTTAAACTTGTCCTGGTGATCACCAGCTACTGCAGCCAGCCGAGTTTGGTATGGTTTTATTAACATAGCTGCATGGAGCCCAAGGTTAAGTGATGAGAATTTCAAAACAAAACAATAAATTAATAAAATGAATGTGTCACCAGCTGATCCTCTTCGGACCACCATCTGTCCCCTGATCATGTGATGTCTCCCAGCTGGCCACCCAAGAGACAAACCATGTAAGATCATCATCACAACATATGCTGCTATTTACACATTTTTAAAGGTAATAGTTGCTAGGCTGTCATATTAGTAGTTAAAAGTAGTTATTTGGAAGCTAGGGGATTTTTTCTTTCTTTCTTCCTTTTTTTTTGAGGAAGCCAGTGACTCAGCAGGTATATTTCTGGCAGAGACACGTTCAGGGTTGGAGCAGTGGAAGTTCCTATGTAGAATATATGTGATTTCCCCCCCCTTATTCTATGGTATGCTGTTGTGCCTTTTGTAATAAACAGTAGAATAAATAAAACAGAAGACAATGACACTACAAATTTTACTAGCGTACCTTTTAGGAATATTATGTGCTCTCTTTGCCATCTCCAAGATGCAAACCAAGCTGTGCATTTTTAAACTATTGTTAAGATCAAGGATGTGGTTATGAGAAGACTTACAATTTATAGGATACTTAAGCATTAAGGATTGAGGCACAGAACATTTCCTGGGGATTAACGACTGACTGGGTGAGCCTCAGGCCATTAACCCCTGCCTGTCATTAATCTTCAGGAAATGCCCTGCAGTGAGGTCCTTATTGCTGTTATATGCTGAAACAGAAAATAATGATAAGAAAGGTCTGTGGTTTATTTATTTATATTTTACATAACACGGTTATACTGGGACGGTAGGAAATTAACATCTTTCTCTTTAGCTGGTCGTACTGCTTGAATTAATGCAGTTCCTGCATCTCACTGTTTTGTGAAAGATTATTGTCAGATTGCACGAGTGTAAGCGGGGGCAGAATTTGGCCCGCTGCTTGTGTTGCACAGTATTTAATACAATTAATAAGCGGTGCTTTTCTGGTATAACTGCTGGCAGAATTTAGCCCTATATAGAAACCAGCTCAGAATGCTTGTTTTACAGCAAAGCAATTTATTCACAGTTCTAAGCATCTCGCAGCCTTTTTTTAACTCATTGAATAATCCTTTTAGGTTCCCCATAAAGCAGGTGAAATGCTCCTGCTGCAGTCCTAAGGCAGAACACAGGCTGCATAAATAGCATCTAAATTACTAGGAATACAAAATACACATACAGTAATACATACCTACAAAGGCAAATCCATACTGACAGGACTGCAGTGTGTGCTTATCAGCAGCAAAACATCTCGGGGAAAAAAAAAAGTGCCTTTATACTGAAACTGTATATACGTTTCTCTCTCTATTTAAACACTTAAATACTATTTTGTGCATGTTCTTAAACCCAGATGCAGGCTCCTTTTTAATGAGCCTGCCTGCTTAAACATTTATTAGCTTGGAGATGTATAGTTTTCATAAAGCTGGCTGAAGCTTTTTCCAGAATATCTTTGCAAAAAAAGCTTTTTTTTTTGTGTACATGGCCTCAGTCCTTGCAACCTCCTAGAGAGTCTGTCAAGGCGCAACTTAAAAGCTCGTTCAGGCGACCATGACCCCCTGCTAGCAGATTGTCTGCCTAAAAGGTAAGGGAAAGCTAAAAAAGAAGTAGAAACTTAAAAGTAGCTTCTCAAAGGCTGCATAGATCTTTTTTTTGTTAAACCTAAAGTGTTTAAAAGCTTTAATATTGATGGCCTGTCAACTTTGTCCTGATTCTTTGGCTTTCAGTTAAAAGGTTTTTGTTGTTGTAGCTTATGCAGTTGCTCTGTTGCTATGGAAACGTGACATCAAAATGACGTTTCTCTGTTTAAAAGCTTTTAACTAAATTCCTGCCTGTCAGATGTAGGCCCCATTTTGTGCACTCAAGCTTCAAGCTGTTGCAAAAAGGTTTCATATGTTCTGTTGTCATTCAAATTCTTTATCCACATATGCATGTCTTGCACTACAAAAAACCTAAACTAAAAACTCAATCTATATTAAGTGTCCTCTTTTAAAACCCTTTTAGGTCAGTCAGCAATGGCTGCAGCAGAAATTCCCAGTTACATTGTCTCTTCTCAGACTGAGAAACACAGGAGGGCCAGAAACTGGACTGATGCAGAAATGAGAGGTTTAATGCTGGTTTGGGAAGAATTTTTTGATGAGCTGAAACAAACTAAAAGGAATGCCAAAGTTTATGAGAAAATGGCTAACAAACTCTTTGAAATGACTGGAGAAATTCGCCACGGAGAGGAAATAAAGATAAAAATTACAAATATGACATTCCAGTACAGGTAAGCTTCAGTTAATTCTTTTTATTTTAAGAGATTTTAGCAGGGACAACGCAGTGATTTTTGCCTTTCAGAAAGAAGTCTCCTAGAGGAAATCTGTCGATAAAAGATTAAAGATTGTTCATATCGCTTTTAAAATTCTCTCTTGCCAGTGCTGTTACGTCATTGTTAATTTTTCCCCCATTTCATGTCAAACTCCGGGACAAATTTGTTTCTTTATAATTAGCTAGTGTTGTTATGATGCAGAGGGATGGAAATGTATTTAGTGGGAGAAGAGATTTATTTTTTTTTCTCTTTGAGGGGACTGATTGTGTTAGCTTGGCAGCAGTTCCTTGCAGTGAAACTCCTGCAGTTTGAAGTGGCCAGTGAGAATCGGTATTGCAAGGCGAAGTTTAAAAAAAAAAAACAAACCAACCCCCCAAAAACAGAATACTGTTTTGGGGGGCTGAAGCTCCTAGATTTGGTCTCGTGAGTTGAAGGGTTACACTTCACGGGGCCAAGAATAATTGAATGTCTTATTACTGAGTGACACACATTGCTATAATTATAAGCAGCAGCAGCGAAAGAACTATTATATCTGCAGGGAGAGAATCAATGTGCACCGTCAATACTGCTCCAAAGGAGTCGGGGGGGAGGGCGGAGGTGTCTACAAGGGGATGATAAAGAACAGGCAGTGTCAGTCAGGAGGGGAAGTTGGCTTTAGAAAACGTGAGGCATTTGTGCATTTGTTGTTTGCAGGGAAAAAATAATTAGAACTCAACAGAAATATTTGCATATCTCCCCCCCCCCCCTTTTTTTTTTTTTATTTTTTTCTCTTTGTGGCCAACCTCGCAAAGATAAAAATTACAAATATGACATTCCAGTACAGGTAAGCTTCAGTTAATTCTTTTTATTTTAAGAGATTTTAGCAGGGACAACGCAGTGATTTTTGCCTTTCAGAAAGAAGTCTCCTAGAGGAAATCTGTCGATAAAAGATTAAAGATTGTTCATATCGCTTTTAAAATTCTCTCTTGCCAGTGCTGTTACGTCATTGTTAATTTTTCCCCCATTTCATGTCAAACTCCGGGACAAATTTGTTTCTTTATAATTAGCTAGTGTTGTTATGATGCAGAGGGATGGAAATGTATTTAGTGGGAGAAGAGATTTATTTTTTTTTCTCTTTGAGGGGACTGATTGTGTTAGCTTGGCAGCAGTTCCTTGCGGTGAAATTCCTGCAGTTTGAAGTGGCCAGTGAGAATCGGTATTGCAAGGCGAAGTTTAAAAAAAAAAAACAAACCAACCCCCCAAAAACAGAATACTGTTTTGGGGGGCTGAAGCTCCTAGATTTGGTCTCGTGAGTTGAAGGGTTACACTTCACGGGGCCAAGAATAATTGAATGTCTTATTACTGAGTGACACACATTGCTATAATTATAAGCAGCAGCAGCGAAAGAACTATTATATCTGCAGGGAGAGAATCAATGTGCACCGTCAATACTGCTCCAAAGGAGTCGGGGGGGAGGGCGGAGGTGTCTACAAGGGGATGATAAAGAACAGGCAGTGTCAGTCAGGAGGGGAAGTTGGCTTTAGAAAACGTGAGGCATTTGTGCATTTGTTGTTTGCAGGGGAAAAAATAATTAGAACTCAACAGAAATATTTGCATATCTCCCCCCCCCCCCCTTTTTTTTTTTAAATCTTTTTTCTCTGAGGCACAAACTGCCTCATACTGGAAATCCTGAGTGGTGATTTTAGCTATGTGTTTGTAATGCAAGAAAATCAAATATGTGACTCTCTTATTTAATCTCTCCTCAAAGCTCGTATTAATAATAAAAAAGGTTATTACAGCAGGCAACCATGTTAAAACTGCTCGCTTTTCTGTAAGACACCCTTACTGTATTTAATGCAGAGACTACTCATCAAATAGAAAACTAGGCAAAATCCTGTAAATCCCTTAACTTTGAATGTCCTTCTATATTTGTATGATCCAGAAGCATAATCTTTAACATAATTTCCCATAATATTAAACTATGTTTTGTAGCAAATGCTAATGTCTCCAAAATGTTGTGCTAACCCTGCTGTAATCCCTACAGTTTTCTTCATCCAGACTGTAAATGAGAAAGCTGGAAGTAAGATAAATTTTTGCCCAGCATCACCCAGCAATTCACACTCGGATGCAGATTTAGAAGTCTCGGGAGTTGTTGGCTACCAGGCCTTTGCTTAGTCTGCTAAATCTGCAGTCCTCCCTGCTGAGAAATACATCTTGTGGCACCGAGATTTTACAGGTGTCTAGCAACACTGCACGATGTTTAAGTGCCGTAATTGCCAAGTGGAATAGGTTATTTTTGTCAGCCTTTGTTCTGAATTTTCAGTGTTGTCATCAATCAGACCGTCTGGGTTTTTCTAATTAATGTTTTTACTTTAAAGTTGTATTGGGGGAAGGGAAGAAACAAAATCTCTCACATACATGCACTGTGTGTGTAGGGGGGGAAACACAGCACTTTTTTTTTTTAATTCTTATGTTTCTGTGAACTTCTAAGATTGCTTCTGTTGCATGTTGTCATGCTGCTTTTCTATTTTGCGGTGCATTGCAGCTCCCTGCTTATTGATTAAGATGCTAATTCAGGAGAGTTGGAAAACTGCCTTGCACTGTCACGGTGCTGTTTCATTTTGTACTGTTGAATATGAAATCCATCTTTCTTATTGTTTGTTCTTATCCAAAGCATGCCTGTGTGCTTTGCTTTCAAGGCGAGGTGGTAGAGAGAACAGGGACAAACAAAAGCTATGACTTACAATATCTCGTTTTCTGGGTACTTTTTGTTCGTGTGTGAGGATAGGAGACGTTGCGATGAAACTGTACGTGATGAGCTGCTGCTGACTGCTGGCTTTGCTGTGAGGCAGATGAGTTTTAATCCTCGTTTTGGTACCTGGAGGACACTTGAGGAAGATGCTTTTACCTTGGTGTATTTCTGTGCATCATCACTGCACTGTGGCATAAACTGAAAAAGAAGATCCTGAGAGTGGGAAAACGCTCTGTTTTGAGATAATATTTTGCAGTGATTACAGAGGGTCAGTAAGCGTGACATGGGAGAACACAGCACCAGCAGCAAAATGAGGGAGGTGTTCTGCACCCCAGCGGTTATTTCTGCCCGCCACTTCAGGACCCTTTACTTTTCTAGGCAACTGTTACGGTGTTGCAAAGACGCTATGGCCTGTAGCCTTGCTTTGATAGTCAGAAATTTAACGGATTGGAACATTTAATCAGATAATAGTATTATTTAGCGATGTGCCACAATTTCATGAAAGAAAATAAAATTTCTGTCCTACAAATTGCTGCACATAGATCTATGCATACATATATTTTTTCCTATAAAAGAAAAAGCAGTACTTGAATATTTCTACTAGTCCTTTTAACAAGTTCAGTGTTAAAAGTGGCATGTCTTACCTTGGAACAACTCTTGAAACAGACATCAAAGATTTGAAACATTGAAGGATCTAAAATAGAAAACAGTGAACATATTTATAATGGTGCTTTCCAGTCTGAGGATCTCATAGCATTTTAGGATGCAGTTCTGTAAATATTGTTTTGCTTATTTTGCTCAGTGAAAGCCATTACTCATTGTGCAGAAGGAGTCAAAGTCAGCCAAATATATACATAGGTAGGGGAGGAGTGTTTCTTAGCCAGTAATTATTGCAGTTGTTGCAGCTAATACAACTATGTGCATGCTTACGGTGGCACGGAGCTCAGTAGGGGCTAACAGCCCAGGTATTCACCCTGGTTCTGGGTACGTTTGGATCCTACACAGAATTTTCTGCTGCCAGATAAAGTTAGTTCGGGTGTAGTTCAGTGCATGTGAGCATCCGTCACAAAAGCAATTTTAGGGTGATCGTATCCCATTCCTCCGTATCTTAGGTAAAAACTTTATTAAAATGTTAAAATGCCATTATATAAATCTATTTAATGTCATTATTTCCTCCTTGAATTCTTGTGTTTATTTCTGACTGCCCTATATTTCAACAAGGTGACAAGAGAATGAGAAGATGTTTAGAAAACACAATTAGGCTGAGATGTGGAAAACTTTCTTTATGAAGAGAAATGGAAAAGTTTGTGACTCGCTTGGAAAGAAGGCAAAGAAATATAAAGGAGTTCTAGAGATGCATAAAAATATACAGCACTATTTTTCAGAATATAAAGTAGATATTTCTTTTGCCATAATACCAGAAGTTATTTATTGGAATTGCAAGGCAAGCAACATAAAACTAGTTAAAGTCATATAAATTTGTATTACGCTGCATAATAAGCATGTGGAACTCATTACCACTGAAAACCATTGACACCAAGAGAGCGGTAGGTTGTTTTATTATTATTATTTTTACTAAAGATTAGATTTATTAAATAAAAATACAGACATGGTTTGTCTTCAAATTGGATAGAGTTATAAAAGACATATCATGAGACCTCGGGATATTACTAGCTGTTGATGGAAGAGTAAGCAAGCATCTTTATGGGTGAATGTCCCCCCAAAACATGTCCATCAAAATGCTTCCTGAAGTATTTAGCACTGACCTTTGTGAGAAGTGAGGCAGTGGGATGATGGGCTGATCTGGGAGCAGTTCCTGTATTCCTCTGCATTACTGTAGTCCAAGTGCAGTTGGAGGAAGCTATTCAGGGAAAAATATACCATGATGTGAAGTAATTCTTATTGGAGTCTCAGTATATTAAAGGATCATTTCATCCACTGTGGAAATTGGCTGGGTGGAAAATTCTGCACAGCACCATAGGTGGAAGGAAAATTTTTTTGCAGGTGCATTTGAGTAAAATTCTGCTTTTAGGAATTGAAGTAGAATCTGAAATATCTGCCATGGATAGATCAGCCACCAGGTTTTTAATGTTCAGTTTTAAAAACACCTGTGTGGTGAGCTGCATGAACCTCCATATTTATCTGTCTTGGAAGGAGGAAGGGCAAAGTTAAGCTTTCTGATATGCTGGTCATCAAAAGTTTTGTTGGATTAGCACGCCAGCTCTTGCGGTTTAGCATCACTTGGAATATGTGCTGAATTCTTTCTATTATGTAGGCTGCTTAGGGCATTCAGCACATATAAACCTATAATTAGTCTTTCTAAAAGAGAGCACTGTCCTGTCACCGCTGATATGCTGATCTTAATGTGTAACAGTGCGCTGTATTTGTTGTTATTCCACTGACATAATACACACTGGCTTATAAAAAGGAAGCAGGGTTTGTTAAGCTTGCACAGTGGTCCACAGTTTTCACTGATTCCTTCTGATGTTTAAAATAAGAACTGTGTGAATGCAAATTTATTATTTTCAAAAACATCACCCTCCCCAAAGCCTAGGAAACAGGATGCAGCTGTTGTTTTTTGATTTGAATCGCAGTCAATTAATGTTAATGATTGGTAAATTTGAATCAGTCTCATGATTTGAATAGAAGATCAGTTTAATTTTTTATTTTCATGTGTACATGATCGCAATTAAACATTGTTGCTTGTGTAATCCGTTGCTATACTCTATGACATTAAGCAACTGGAATATTTGACCTTTGCTACAGCAAATGATAAAATATAAGTGCAGCCAAATTACTGCAGAAAGTTAAATTTGAATATTTTACCAGCTTTCTCTTTAATTTCAATAATTTATAGCAGATGCACAACTTAGTACTGTACTTTCATACATCTTTCTTTTCTTCACCATTGACTGGTTCATGAACAGTTGCTATTTATTATTTATTTTGAAAGCTTTTCTCAGAAACCCCTGGAGATGGATCTTGTGTCCGTTCCTTAAGGCAAGTAGTAATATCAAATACTGTAATAATAATAAAAAAGCAACAGTGTTTTGAGTAAAAAGTAAAAAAGAAAAAAGGGCACGTTATAGATTGCTTGCAAAAGCAATTATTGACTAAATAATGATGATTTTAAAAAAACTCTCTAGAACATAATATTGTAATAATTTTATTTTAGAAGGTGGATTAATAGGCACAAAGAATAAAGTCTGAAGAAAGGTCAACAGCAGCACAAATTACTCAACTGGTGTCTCAGTCCATTCAGTGGAGCGTTTTGGCAGTAGGATCTCAAAGCCCCACTAATTTATTCACTTCTCTGCAATACGACAAGCAACCACCTTTCAGATTAACTGAGTTGACAGTGTTTTTCATACTTCAGCTATTTGTCCACTGGAAGCTCGACTTTGACCCCTGAGTTTTTGGAGAGAGTTCTCAGTTGCCTCTGCTCTCATCTGGATTTTAATAGAGCGTCATGAAACAGCAACAGGTCTAGATAAACTCAGCGTGCATTTATTTTGCAAGCTCTGCTGACTTTCTCACTTACCTCTGTTTCTTACCCATTTTTTCTGCTTGGCTTGCTCACTCAGGCAGTGATTTGCCAATTTCGAGGTGTTGAATGTTTGGCTCATCTTCCTCTCTCATTTCTGGACTATTGCATGCCAGCCTTACTATTGTCCTGTTTCTTTTTAACTTCTTCATTTTTTCATTAAAACATACAAACAAACCAAAACCACAGAGAAACAAAAAACCCAAAAAAAACAGCTTTACATTTTGGATGCAACTATGACCTGCTGTGATGAGTTACAGTAATGACTGACTTCAAGCAGTAAATTCATCTTTGCTTTAGACGTCAGTACTGTCAGGGTTATGCTTACCTTGATGCAGGCAAAACCTCTCAGCTGTCTCACTAGGTTTTCTGGACTACAACTGGCAGTTGTAGAAAAAATATTTAAAAATCAGCGAATCCTGAAACTTGATATTAATATTACCAAGTTAGCTATTTGGTTTGTTTTTACCAGAAAGCTAAACTGTCACTGCTGTTCCAGTGACTGGTCTCCCTGTTTGCCTCCACCTGCAGCATTCCTACCTCTTTTCCAAAGGACTGACGCTCCCTTCCCCCTTACCTTCTCATCTCCCCATCTATTTCATCCTTTTTTCTTTATGGATGAGCCAGACTCCATACAGGTAGATGGTTGCTGCTGGTGCTGCTTTTAAGCTAATGAAGTTCTCTTGCCTACCTTCTGGTAGTGATCCCTTTTTTTAGTCCAGGGCTATGGTAAGCGATCAGAAGTGGAAGAATTAGATTCCATTCAATGCATTCAGAGCCAGAGAAATACTTCATTTTATATAGCTGCAATCCTACAGCTGTGTGGGCAGATAATAAACTACAGCTCTTCCTTCAAAATGATGATAGTTTTATCAAAAATGGGGTCCGGGTACACAGCTGGGCTCAAACATAAAAGCCAAGGTACTGACCTACTCAGGCAAAATACCTACTCCTGAAAACTTTTGCTAAGCAGTAAATGAATAAACATGGCAGATGTGGGCCTGCTGGTGAATGGGGTGGGTGATTTAGTGACAGCAGATGCAAGCAATAAGGGTGAGGATACTCGGTGCCTTCTTTATCTCAGTCTTCACTGTGCAGGTGTCTCAGGCTGGTGTGCCTGGAGCAGGGTTAGGGGAAATACCAGTAGTGGAAAAGGTTTGAGTCAGGGATCATCTCTGAAAGTTTGAATAGTGAGGGAGGTTCCTGGTGACTGAAGAAAGGCTGCTGTTGAACCCATCTTCAGAAAGGGCAAGAAGAGGAATTAAAAGTTGATCAGCTTCCTTTCAACTCCTGGGAAGATCATGGAGCAAGCCATCTTGGAAGCAATTTCCAGTCACGTGAAGGAGAAAGTGGTGACTGGAGATAGTAAATCCATTCTGGCTAAGAGTGAATCATATCTGACTGACCTGCTTGCTTTCTGTGATTAAATGACTATATCTGTGGATGAGTGTAGAGCAATGAATGTTTTCTAGCTTGGCAGTAGAAAGCCTTTTGACACTGTCTCCAAGAATATCCTTGTATCCAAGTTGGGATGTTACACTCCAAATGGACGGACTACCAGCTGGGTGAAAAACTGGCTGCATCACTGGGCTCAAAGAGTAGTGGTTAATGGCTTGTACTCTGCCTAGAGGCTTATTCCAAGTGGAGGGCGCAGGGGTTTATACTGGGACGTGCCCTGTTTAATATCAACAACCCAAAGGAGGAGATGGTGGCGTGCCTGCTCACTATTTTGCAGATGACGCCAAACTGGGAGGAGGAGTGCAGTCTGCACATGTGAGGACAGGGCTGCCATTCAGAGGGACCTAGACAGGCTGGAGGAACGGGCTGACAGAGACCTCATGAAATTCAACAAGGACAAATGCAAAGTCTTGCCCCTGGGATGATCAAATCCCCTGCACTGATACATATTGGGGACGGACTGGTTGGGCAGCAGCTCTGTTGATGAGGATTTGGGGGTCCTGGTTAACGCTAGGCTAAACACGAGTCTGCCCCCAGAGCAGAGCTGGCAGAATACCAGCTCTGAGCTCTTTTCCCGTCCTCTTTGGCACAATGTTTTGCAGTCCTCAAAGCTCAAACCATGGCTGGTGAAGTCTTAATGCAGCTGCTGGACTTTGCACTGGCATGGCTGAGATGTGCTCACACATGGCTTTTTGCTGTCTCGCCTGTGGGGATGACCGACCGTGGTGAATGCATTGCAATGAGCAGCTGAGGATGGTAATGTTTTAAACCCCATTGCTTGGACATATTTGGGGTTTCAACATGGGCAAACAAATGTGGAACGTAGACTTAGCTAGTAGCTTATAGTGGTTTAATTGAGATTTCATTCAAATAGCCTAAACAATTGAACTAAAAATAATCAACATCAAGTGATGGTTGCTGTCGGCCCTGTATTTAGCTATTTTTGTACCTGTGCTTGATGGATATGCATGTATTTGTAGGTTGTGCTAGATATTCTCTGACTATGAAATCGCAGCAGCAGGTTGTGAAACATGTATGAAATTAAAATTTTGAATGCATAGAGGGCATAAAAATACGGAAGGCTTTGCTATGCAGGACTATGATGTGCATTTCTAAAAAGCTGGAAAAGCTCATCAGACCTTGCAAGAATGAGAAAATAAAGAAGAATCCTTAAATGGCTTTAAAATCTAAGCAAATCTTTCTGCCTTCTTTCCTCGCTGGTGGATTTCCCCTTACCCTAGGCTGAGAGCTGTTTAAAAGGAAGAACTTCAAGTTCTCACTTTTAAGTTGGGCACCATTTTTATTGTGTTTACATGTTATTTAATTCTATCCTTTGCAGGACCGGTGTGGGCAGGATGGATTCTGAGGAGGAAAAACCTGAAAGGCTTCAAGAAAAGGGGGTGGGCCAGGTGTCCAGGAAGAGTTTTTATCCTTTTTTCTGCAAATGGAAGCCTCTTGCTAGCTGGGAGAATCAGATTTGGTTCAGCTTTTTGTTCATTTGAATGAAATCTGGTTTATGAAAATGGAGCATTTGTCATTGGTCTTGCCTTTCCTGTTGTGTTCTCTTGCTGCATTTTGACTTAGAGTAACAAGATCCCAACTGGGAAAGGCAAATGAAAAGAAAGTTTGGGACTCTAGCTGGGCACTGGAGTTTCTTTGAGGTGTACAATTAATCTGTACACCTTGGTTTTATATTTCTCAGTAAGAGTAAATAAAATAACAATGGGTACCAAGTGGGATAGCGGTGAACTTTGTGTTAGGACTGAATAATAGATCTCATGATAAGATGCATGTGAAAGATAAAGTCATGGCTGATAGTCCTTTCACTGTAATGTTTTTGTGCATGCTGCTTATAATGCATTTTAACTGGTTTTGTTGGATTTTTTGTAAATTAATGAAATTCTATACTACTTCCTACACTGATCTTTGTTCTGTAACAGATGAACAGACATCTACATCTCATGGCTGTTACTAGGATGTTTACCTGGGCAATTCAGAGCTTTTAGGCAATATTAGGAAAAGGATATGAATTATATTTATAGCCACTTGTATTCATCATGGAAAATAAATATTCATTCTTCAAAGCATGGAAGGACAGTGCTGCCCACAGTTTGGTAAAGGCATGCAACTTTTAATCATGGGTCAAAACTAGGAAAAGAAACTGAAAGGCTTCATTGGAGATTAAAAGAAAAAAGTGTCTAATTTTATTCTCATTAAAAGCATTCAGTTTGACTCCTAAATGTGACCAGAACAAATGTTTAGAGGTAGAAGATCTATATGAAAAGTACTTTTACAGGAAAGCAGACTTTAATGTTGTATGCCTTTTCTTACAGGAAATTAAAATGCATGACTGACAGTGAAACTGTTGCACCTGACTGGCCTTACTACAAAACCATTGATAGGATCTTATCCAAAGTGACAGACCACAGCGATGTGAAAATGCATGAAAATCAGCAACCAGGTCCTTCTACATCACAGACGGAGGCCTCGCAGTCTCCATCAGCTAAGTCTACACCTCTGTATTTGCCATATAACCAGTTTACATATGAAGGAAGGGAAGAGTGCTTTGAAGATGAACATTCAGAGAGCTCGTCAAGCTTACTTTCTTACAAGCTGAGGTAGCATCTCTTTTTCCCCTTTTCTTGTATTTCACAGAACAAACCAGATCTGCTATGTAAAGGGGACACTCTAGCACATTTTTGTCTAGCAGCTGTTGTCTCTTTTCTGTAAATCACAAATGAGATCTGTTCCCCAGTTTCAGCCATTTTACTGAATTAGGGCATTTTCTTTATTCCTTTATGAGAGACTGGAAGGGAGTAGGAGGACTGGGCAAAAAGTCATACAATATTGCCAAAACTCAGCATGCATGTCACTGCTCACATGAGGTAGAGTGTTTGTAATAGGAGTATAGGCATGTTTAAGAGAGTCCTGCCGTGCAATCAGAGATATAACATACTGCTTAGATGATTTTTGGCTTGCTCTAGTGTTGCTTTTAGTACGAGTATGAAATTTCTCTGGCTTCAGCTATTATTAAAATGGTGAAAAGATGCAAACTAAATATTTCTGTGGACACTGAAATGTCCACACATGCAGTTTGAAAGTACATTGCAACATTTTAAATACAAGTGGGAATGTCACTTTTTCAAAGTAAATGCTAGTTTGAGAATGCAAACGTGTTTCCTTTTTTGGTAAGATTGGAGCTCTCTGGAAGGCAGTGTTTTAGCAAAAGGCAGGGTTGTACACTTGATACAAATTTTAGACTTTACTGGTCTCATTTTTCATCCAGAGTGGTGTGAAATAAGAGTTGATTACAGTTTTCTGGCAGGAAAAATAGTTGATCCTAGAGATCCTTATCGTGAGTCTTTGAGGCTTTAGCTATAACAGTAAAATTATCTGTCAGTCAGGCAACTGAGAAGGTGTTGAGCTGGAAGAAGAACCAACCTAACAAGTTCGGATTATTGTTTCCAGGCCTACTCTTGGATGAATAAAACTAGGGTAAATTCATTCAACTATTCAAGCAAATAGCCCTTGAATAGCTGATTATTTAAAAAAAAAATTTTTTTGGCAACTGAATATATATTAGGGTGTATAATTCTTGAACTGTAGCAACCTTTTTGTTCACAAGCAACAATTTTTTTTCATCATAGTTGTAAGTAGTTGATATCCCTGATACAGTCTCTCTTGATTTTAGGATCTGCAGACTCCAAGACCACGTTTCTGATGCAATAACTTTTTTCCTAATTCATAATTTGATTTCCAATAATATTATTTAATATTTAATTTGAAGGTCACTTTTCCACAGACATGAGGTATAGTTTATTCACTAGACTATTTGATAACATCAGACTTTTTGAAAATGCCAGATGTTAAGTTTCTTCAGCTTAGGGACAACTCCAGGACAACACAGATTTTGTACCGTAGGTGACTGGTAGGGGAAGACAGAGGTCACCACCAGGTTTCATTACAGAGTGTAGACAAATCATCACAGAAGTCAAGCTAATCAACCACAAATGCATATCTATTGTGCTTACAGTTTGCACGTTGACTCCCACTCTCATGTAGATGCTTTCATTTACAGCTAAACCGGACTTAAGCCACTCTAACTGAATTATTTCTATAGTGAGCTGGAAAATTCAGGCTGTAATGCATTTTAGCCAGCTTCAGTGTTTTTTTTACTTTGTCCAAGGTAATTAGCCAACCTGTTTTCATAAAAAATATTTTAACTTTGCTTGGCCACTTTAGAAACTGCAGATAATTTAAATCTAGCCTTCAATGGCACAGGCTGGCTTTCAACTGGCTGCAAGTCTGTATGGCAGGTAATGACGCTTTGTCCTTGCAGTAGCTCAGGCTGCAGCGCTGCTGTTGCCCGCTAAGGACGGCTGTGCAACAGGGTTTGGGAGCTGGAGGGAAGGGCAGGTCAGCTGTCAGTGTGGTAGGACCTCCATAATACGTTGCTCCCTAACTTACGAATGCAGCCGTGCTCTCATAGCCTCTAGTATAAAATAATTTTGTGCAATATAATATTGTGCATGTCATTTAACAGCAAGATATGTACATATTCACAAGTTAAAATACAATTCTGCTGCGTTTAAAAAAAGAAAATGTTGAGCGGTAGATGCCACTTGAGAGATTAGTATAACATTTCAGGTGAGCATCATGATCAGATTAAAAACTAGAAGGCGCTTGTGGTATTAATGGGGCATGTATCTGGAAGAAGGAAAAGTGGTATTATGATAGACATAGGGGGTTTTGAAAATCTTGTACAGCTTTGGCCTGTTTAGTTTAGCCTGATGTAGTAGGTGACTCTCTTCTGAGAGGTGCGGATGCATGCATTTGCCGACCGGACGCACTCTCTAGAGAGGTGTGCTGCTTGCTGGGGGCTCACATCAGGGATGTCACCGAGAGGCTACCAAGCCTCGTACAGTCCAGTGACTATTATCTGCTGCTGCTGTTTCACGTGGGCACCAGTGACACAGCCAGGAGCAGTCTGAGGACTATCAAGAAGGACTACAGAGCCCTGGGAGCGGCGGTAAGGGACTTGGGAGCGCAGGTAGTTTTTTCATCAATCCTGCTGGTCAAAGGGAAGGGGTTTGAAAGGACCAGTTGAACCTGGCGAGTCAACAAATGGTTACGGGACTGGTGCCACAGCCAGGGGTTTGGCTGCTTAGACCATGGGACTCGCTTTGAGAAACCTGGTCTACTGGGGGCTGATGGGGTCCATCTGTCAGAGAAGGGGAAGAGCATCTTGAACCTCAATCCATCCCACTCCTGCCAGTTTGATGCCAGGGCCAGCAATAGATGTCCAGAGCCTGGAGGGAGGAACACAGGTCAGCAGGAGAGCGCCTGAAGAGCAGCACAAAGGAACTCCAGCCA
>NW_008825167.1:7540453-7556851 GCF_000699105.1 Pygoscelis adeliae
GACAGGACAAGGGGGAATGGCTTTAAACTAAAGGGGGGTAGATTTAGACTAGATATAAGGAAGACATTTTTTATGCTGAGGGTGGTGAAACACTGGCACAGGTTGCCCAGAGAGGTGGTGGATGCCCCATCCCTGGAAACATTCCAGGTCAGGTTGGACGGGGCTCTGAGCAACCTGATCTAGTTGAAGATGTCCCTGCCCATGGCAGGGGGGTTGGACTAGATGACCTTTAGAGGTCCTTCCAACCCAAACCATTCTATGATTCTATGAATAAGAGAAGAGTAGGGAGTTCTTTTTTGACCAGAAGGAAATTCAGTGCTTGCTAATGATATCAGATGGTTTAAAATCACTTAGAGCTGCCATGGTAAGACAAGGAAGATAATTCTTTGAGTTACTAATGAAAAATGATGAACTGAGAAGCAGTTTTCAGCTTAAGCAATTAGTGTGTCATCCTGTATTTGAAAAACACTTTGCAATAGCCAACAAGAGAGAAAATAATTAGCATAAAAATTTTGGGTCCATCTTGGCTTTTTTGTAAATGCCCTTGCCTCTAAACGGTACACAGTTAAACTAACAGATTCAACAAAGGAACTAAAGACAATACTGGGGTTTGAAATTAGAAGGTTTCAGGTCCTCAATTTCCCTCTCAATTTTTGTACTTTATGGCTATGCAAAACAATTATTTTGAAACATATTTTGAAAAATATATGCACATATCTATATGTAAAATACAGATGCATTTTACAGCTGTATATTTTACAACTGTATATTCCTTATTTTTCTATGAAGCAGACTATATACAGATCAGTCAAGTGTGCAAAGTAAGCTTACGCTATGGGATTTTTTTCTTCAGTAATAAAAATCGTGATGTTATGGCAACAATGGATAGCGAAAAAAAATCTCAAACAGTAACTTTTTTTAAGTCAACTTTTAAACTTCTGAAAACTTTCCTGTTATTCCCTTAAACTCTCAAACACAGCTTTTGAGTGTCAGCTTTGTATTTTCCACAGTATTGTTGAACATAGCACGAGGCTACTTGGCTATATAAATTACAACTTAAAATTACTGAATTTCATGTTTAGCTGTCATGATAGAGAAAAACCGCAAGATTTATACTTCAATCAGTACATACATACTAAGCTTCTGTACCAATTATTTAATCTACATTTTAAAATTATAAAATATAATTAATTAGAATCAATTATATTATAATAATTAATATAAAATATTTGAAACTGCTTTTCTCTGCATTTTATTTGAAATTCTTTGAGTTTGGGACCTTTTTGCAAAAACCAAATTTTGCTAGTTAGTGATATACAATTGACTTGGGATAAAATTAATTTTTATTTTGTTGCAATTTGCCGATGAGAAAAACATTTGGAATGCCTATTTCCCTTTAATGGGGCGCCTGGTATTTGTTTAGTATTGTTCTAACACTGCTTTTGGGCTTCAACAAATCTTGTATTATACTGCAATGTCCATAAAACATCTGACAATAATAGAATTATTCTGTTATGGTCAGATAATATAATGCGATGTGGTGAAGTCTTGTACTGCAGCTTAAACTTTTAAAATCAAAATTCCTGATGCCACTATAAATTACTTTTTATCTAATTGAAAACACTGTTTTTCCACCCTATGGGCTAACTTATAGTCTTTATTTTCATTGTTAAAGTAATGACAGAACATAATTATACAGACCGTGAATGTGGTTCAGACTTCATCTGTTCTGCCCTTTCTGTCGTACTGAAAATGGGGGTGAAAGAGTTACTTTCATGGATTAATAGATCATAATAAAACCCTGTTCTGCCATTTCTGTCGTACTGAAAATGGGGGTGAGTTACTTTCATGGATTAATAGATCATAATAAAACCCCCATATCATCTAGTCTGACTTCCAGTTAAATACCATCCATGTATTTGAATTCACTTATTCTGGTGTGGAGCCCAGAAATGTTACGGAGGGGGTTCTGTGACATGCTTCCCTTCGGCAGAGGACTACTGCACTCAAGAGCCCCATGTCTCTGTTGTCCTCCACTTCTTTGTTCCTATGATTCATTTGACTCTTGGAATTTTTTACTAGATATCCAGTCTAGAACTGATATATTCAGAAGATGGAGAGTTCACTCTTCCCTACAGGGATCTGTTCCAGTGATTAATCCCTTGCTTAAACCAGTGTCTTGTTTCTAATGTGAATATAGTGAATTAAACTTTCAGATGTTACTTCTATTTATCTTTCTTTTCACTATGTTGGAGACCCTTTCAGTATTTTTCACTTTTTGCCTCAAGGTAGTTGCGTACCATGATCATACCTTCTTTGGTATTCTTTAATTTTTAAATGTAGAGTAAATAATTTGGTACAGAAGGTTTACACATGGAGAAAGAGTAAGAATTGGTAACATGAATTAACCAAGTTATGAATTGTTTAATAGAAGTGCATTAAAACTTGGTGAGGATGCTAATTCAGGAAATAACAGTTTTGGTAAAGCCTTTAGTCTCTCTAAAATTATGCCATGGGTATTTAAAATCTGAATGGGCAGCATCTACAAAGGAGTTTGAGCTTTAGGCTATGTGCATTAGGTAGTGCATCTTAACTCATTATGCAGACTTGTTATCATAGCAAGATGCTTTGCCCAGCCTCCAAGCCATTTTTGTGGTTCTTTTCTACACTTCAAGGACGAGCCTCATTCATTCCTGAATGCATTTGGCTGTATTTGAATGAGCCTAGTTTACCAGAAGATCCAGGCTGCCTGATTCTCAGTCCTCAAACTCTGAAGATCTTTGTGCCATCTCTAATATTGATATTATTTATTTCCAGATCATTGTTAATTATTTTCCATAAAGATGTGGCTTACGGAGGTCTACTCAGATTTGTACATATCTAAACAAGCACAACCAAACCAGAAACAGCTGTTAGTAGTTGAAAGCCATAAATTCCAGAAACCAATGGTACTGGAGGCCCATTTGCCATGAAGTAGTCAGGAAGGAAGAATTGTTTATGGTTTTGTGGAGGTAACACATTTTGGTAGACAGATTACTGTTTGTATTCAACTCCTGTTTCATTGGTTATTCACACATATCCCTGAAATGAGCCTTATTGGGTGAGTGTAGGCAAGCAATCAAGGAACTTTTAATTGAATGAAATGGATGAATTGGTGAATTAAATTGATCTTAGGCAGACAGCAAATGCGTTTGAGACTTGCCTAATTATACCTGGAGGTTTTGCTTTGTTCCCCCTGGTCCCCAATACATACTGTCATTTCTGCTCAGCCTCCTAGATGAGACGGAACATTTTCTTTCCCTTGGTTTGTTTCCCCCACTAGAGCATAGTGTGGAAATAGCTTTGCAAGGTTCTGCTTGGAACATGGTCCCAGTGCCAGAGCTCTTCCACACTTCGTTTGTGTGGTCAGGGGAATACCAGTACCACTTCTCTTGGAGGATCCCTGTCATAGACACTGGAGGCCCAAGAATATCAGCAGATTGTATTTGAGGTCCTGGATTTCCTAGACCCCTCTTTCCTCCGGATTTCAAAATCTACCTTCAGAGACTAGGCTTGGCAAAGAGTGGAGATGCTGCTTTGGCAGAGGCTGTGGATGCTGTCAGGATCTGTTGCACCCCTGTTGTCACAGAGGTGTTGGCTGCACAGGAATGCAACATGGAGAATCAGCAACAGGAACCGATTGGTGTTTGCTACAGCAGACATTGATCATTTCTCGTGCTCATGCCTATAGATTGCCAAACTAGACATACTCCTAGCTGAAACTATCTGAGGATACTGATGCTCGTGGGTTATTCAGTGCTGAACCCATATTCCCATCCCTGCTTCCCTCTTGACTTTCTGTTATAAAAAGTTACTGACACTGGAGAGGTCTCTCTGGCATGCTACTTAGGAGACCTAGAACTTCTCAAGAAAGATGGCTCAGTATCAGAGGAAACACTTCAGTACTCAAATAACTCCTTCAGGCATCACTGGACGTTTTATATTGTTTCATGTTGCCGAGGGTTCTTTACTCGTAAATTAGATTCTTTATATCCTTCTTTTGTAGGCCCCTTCTCAAGAGCTCTTCTTGAAGAGCTATTCTGCAAGAAGAGAGGATTGTAAATTCCAAGTCCTTACTATGGACTTGTGAGTGATCATAAAACCCTCTCATTGATAGTCACTACGGCTGGAGAGAAAAGGAGATTGGAAACACCACCAAAGCTAGGGGTGTCTGAAATAAGTATTTCTTTTTAATCAAGGCTGTCTAATTACCAAGTCTTGTTTGTTAATTGTAAACAAACATAGAGAGTACTTAGGACACTTTGAAGAATCCTTGTGCCCTGGCTTTTGGGGGGACTTCTCTGTGCTGAAACCCAATTTTGAGCAAGCACTTGTCAGTGGGTGCTTTCTCAGTTATTAGCAGACTGCAGATACTGCTGACACAGTTCCCCAGGTAGCTGCCATCATGACCAGACATTTTGCCTCTCTTTCCTCTCTGGAGCTGCGCAAGACAGTTACTGTCTTGGACATGGTTATATGTCTTACAGGATTTTGATGGACCACATTTGTTTAACTGAAAAACAGATAAAATCCTGTACAGACTCTAGGACAACACCTCAAAGATTTTTTTTCTTCTCTTAAAAAGCGAAGGCTTTAGATCTTTCAATCCAAATCACTCCATCTCCTTTTTTCATGGGTTTTTTTTTTGGTCCTGATTGAAATTAAAAACCAAATGGCAGCCACAGTTGCCAAGGAAGTCACGCAGTACTCAGTGCAGCTCAGTACCACTGACATGCCTCAGATTTTCCCTCATTCCTTATTAAGGACCATTCTCACCAGGGCTTACTTTGACAAGAGGCAAGCCCTCTTGTGGCTTTAGGAACCAGTTCTTACTTGTTTCAGACAAGAGGTCTTACCGTAGCTACGTTCTAGTACTGTATAGGGAAGAGGATAGAGATCCATCAAGTTTTCAATAAATAAATCCTCTGTGAAGACAGGTTTAAATTCAAAAGGTGACTTTGGCTAAAATAATACCATCATTTCAGAAAGTTTCTTGCTCTGTCTCCCAGAAAGCATGCGTTCTTTGTGAATGTGAGTGCAGTGATGGGAACCTTGGAATAACAGATTCAGTGTTGTCCTTAGACTGCTGTAGACCTTTTCTACTTGCTTGACCTCTTTGAGAGCCGCATTTCTGCCATCATTCTGGCCCTTAGAGTTAATGGGGGCAAACAGAATTTGCTGTCAGCCGAGACCCATTCTCACAGGATTGTCTGGCTGTGATAATCTCAGTGATCAGCTGCGAGCTTGACCCACAGTTTGAGCAGAGCAGCATGTATTTATTTTATGTGCATTTATTTGATATCCAAAATCAAATATGATATATAGAATCTGCAAAGGTGAGTTTCTTTTGTATACCTTCCAAAGTTTTGTTTAGCATAAAGATGACTTCTCTTTTCCCTTAGCATCATTGTAGCAGTGTCATGGTGATAAAGCCCTTTGAATTGTACAAGTAACTTTAAATTCTTGGGTAATCTGAAAGCTAGTGGTCTTTGTTCACCATGTTAGTGTACATTTATAAAGGAAGATTGTTGTTCTTTCTTACCTGTGCACAGGGGGACAGCACATTTAAATGACTAAACAGTACTCAGTTTCCCTCAAGACCAATTCTACATTTTTTCCTCTAAGATTTTAATAGCATTTAATTTAATCCACTTGTTTCTCTTCATAGATCTCACCCTTTTTGGGTCATTGCACTCTTAAATGTCAAGGGGCTTGTGTCTTTTTGTTATATTTGCATTAAGTCTTTCAGGTGCTTAGGATTGTTTATTTCTCTTGCTGAGAGACCTGAATATCACAGTCACTGTTGCACAAAGCCTGTCAAGTAGGGTAATAACATGAATGAAATTATGATACAAATCTGCCACAGCTGAGTGACCTCCCCTTCTTCACATTAATAAAAGCACATTCCTCAAGAGTTCAAGTTACCTTTACTCAAGGATGTCTTGAAATCTGCAAGGTGTTGACATGACATGCTACTCACAACTGTGCTACCTCATTATTGCATTTCACCCAGAAAGGATACTGCGTTTGGCAGAACACGACTGAGATTGCTGTTTGTGTGAAGGGACTTCAAGACCCATCATCAGATAACTTTGGTGTTGGGGGCTTCAGTCCGGAGTTACAAAAAGTGTGAATGAACACGTGGACTGCCCCTTTAAGTTAGAAAAGAAGTTATCCAGCTGTAACTGGAGGTTTTTAAGACGTGTAGTTCACTTGCACATTTGCCTTCTACTTGCCTTTCTTCCTCCTTCACATTTCAGCATGCGTCTTTCTCAGATTAGGGGTTAAGAGAAACAGATCTGTGTGTGTGTTCTAACTTCTATGCCATGCAGGCTGGTTTTGAATTCATGTGTTGCACTGTCACCCCAAGTTAGGACGGCCATGTGAACTCCACACCTTGAGAGCACTGTCTTCATTGCTAGGTTTACCTCTTTCTTCTAAAACAGAAACTCAGCATGATGCACCGTAGAGGAAATTCTTAAAATATTACCCCAATTGCACATGGCAGTTCTACAGATTTCAGATGAGGACGTACAATTTGATACATGCTTGTCTGACTTTTATACCCTGAGCGAGCTTAGAGACGTTCTGCTAGAGGAGCATCAACATGACTGCATAGACAGCCTTAGAATTTGGCGATCTGGTGTTATCCAAAGGCTACAAATAGTCTTTTTGAATTTTGGAAGAACTTTTTTTTAAATCCAAATAGCACTTAATTACTATATTGAATATTGAGTCTTGCTTTTATATTATGGTGAAAACAAAACTATAGGCAGAGGGTTATAGTGTGCTTGAAGTGTCCGTTAAAATGTTAGGAGTTTGAAGGGAAGTATGGTTTGTTTTGTTAGCTATCCTACTTGATAAAACTTGTCATTAACCTAAATATGAGAAGGTAGCCATAGTATCCTGTGTTTGTGACAAATACATTTAATTAAAAAAAAAAATCTTAAAGTGCAACTGGCAAATGCCTCTCAAAGCGAATATAAAATGTGATCAATCTGTGACCTGTAAGGAAAGAGGGACTCCTGTAAGGAAATGTCTGGTATTCTGCAGTGTATCCTGCTAAACTTTTATGTTGTTTATAATGTTTTGTGACGGAATATATAGGTAAGTGGTCAGTGCAACTGCTGTGTCTCCGTGCAAGGGCAAATACTGAGACTAGTATGCTGTAGTGGGATCAGCCTTACTGATATGATGCTTTAGAAAACGAGCTGTAACTTACCACCACACATAACAGTGCAGCGCTTTCTCCCGATGGGATGCTTATTGCAGCTTTGGAATTGGAGTTTTAATGGCCAGATGAGCAAAATGTCTCTCCCAACACAGTTTATAAATTCAATGTGTAAGAAATGTCAAGATTAAAAGAAAAAAAAATGTCTGGTATTCTGCAGGGAAAATTCTCATTAAAAACAACGAGATTCAAAAACTTTGTTTTTACAGTCTGTAGCACTATGCAATAATACAGTAAATACGCTTTGGCATGAACTTGAGAGGGAGTTTATTGGAGAACACAGAGGGGTTTAAAAATAGGACTAGGTTGTAGCTTGGCCAAGAATGTAGTATAGAATTTTAGGTTCTAACATAGTTTTTTTTATAAATAAGAGTTTAATTGTTAACAAATATTCACATTTCAGAGCTGAAGAAAGACCAGTTAAGAAAAGAAAAATGCAAAGCTGCAGCTTCCAAAAGAAGAAGCTAAAATTAATGGAGGCCATGTTGGAAGAACAAAAGAAGTTGAGTAGAGCTATGGAAGAAACCTGTAGAGAAGTGCGCAGGATTCTGGATCAGCAAAACATCATTCAAGTTCAAAGCTTACAGTTACAGGAGAGAATGATGAATCTACTGGAGAAAATGATCTCCAAATCTAATGTGTAGTTTCCTTTGTGAATGCCTCTGAGATTACTATCGATATTATAGATATCCCTTTATTGCACACCATATGTGTGTCTGTTGCCCTGTTCCCAGGTTTTCCATGAAAATTAAAACCTTAGTGTAATCTTAGTTAAGCGAAGACAACTGATAATGCAGGGTAAGAGCTATCCAGTATGATAAAATTAGTGCAATATATGCCTAAGTTGACTTATTTTTATACGGAAGAGTTAAGAGATGAATAGCTCTGGGAACTTCAGTACTATTTATGCCTAGGTCAGGTATTGTTTTACAAACAGTGGTGTTGTATATTGCTTTGCATCAAGGACTATAGCTTGACCTGTTGTAGGAGAACGAAATAGTGCATTTCTAAACATGGTAATTGCATCTTGACTTTGCTGATGATTAAACCCTGTTTTGAAACATACGTTGTGATTGTACAAGTGACCTATGGTTCTTGTGAAGAGCTAGTTGGGACCATGAGATACGTCATTTTAAACTCCATGCCTGATATGAATAGTACTCTAAAGTATTAGGGTAAAAATAGTCTATTCAAATACACTTTTGATATAAAAAGAAAACTCCCAAACCACCTTACTATATACTGAATACTAAAATGTATAGAAGATACTTGAAGTTGCTTTTGATATTAAATGTTTAATTTTTTTTCATTAACTGGAATCTGTTGACTTAATGAACAACCAGCAATGAAAACTATCATTTATTCTCTATCATAAAAGAAAAATATTGTACTGTGTGTATATACATTATATATATAATCTATCAAATGAAATAAAGAAAAAGAAGAAACTTATTTATTATTGCTGGGTAGATAGTATGCTTTGGGACAGTGAAAAATACTGGGAGATATAACCACGGTCAAAGGTTTTTAATTCTTAATTGCAGTGTAAAGATCTCCTATACCGATGCCCAAAATGTAGAGATGGAAGTCATGAAGAACATTCGACACCTCTGCAGTAATATTTGCTAGTGGCACAACTTTGGTATGCAATTAGATGTTTTAAGGGGTGGTCTGTAAGGCAGATCAACATTGATACACCGCAAGAGGGAGCTGGAGGCATAAAGGATTGTATTGAAGTCCTTAAGATGAAGTACCAGCAAGTGTTTGGTTCTTCAGTGAAATATGACATTGAAATAACCTTTAACAGAAATTTAAAAATTCATCAGCTGAATTTCCTATATACCATTTCTTTTTGCGTTCTCCTTGAAATACCTATTTCTGCTGCTTTCACTGTGTTTGCAAGACTGAAGGTTAGATTCAGATATGGAAGTATAGAAAGTATAGAATTAATGTTAGTACTAGGAACTCAGGCCATTTTCCATTCCCGCTGTTAAATAATGTCCCCTCTTGAAATTTTGTTTTTGAAGGTGTTTGCATTTTCCTATATAATTTAACGTATTGTTGCCTAAGCTAATGTTAGCTAAACTATTTTAAAACCCAGGCCCAACCAATTAATCTGTAATGATGCTTGGTGAACAGGATAAAGGTTATACTCACCAAGCAAATTAATAATATGTGGAAATATTTCTTAGAAGATCCTGCAGGTATGAAGGTTAAGAATGATTAAGTATGTAAATGTGGCCCATTCCTACAGAGTTTAATTCATGGTAACAGGATAATGCAAATGTAGAAGACTGAACCTGCAGAAAATGGTGGCTGCTGAAGTGTAAATGAAATAACTCTCCTTCATGCCACCTTTACTACAGTGACTGGGTGATTGGAAAAAGGGCAAGTGTCTGGTCTGATTCTGCAAGGATAGGGTGATAGCTGACATTTATCAAAAGTGAAATTCCAAATACTTTTGTGTATGTAAATTGAATTAGTCATATCCGAAAGAGAATCATGAAACCTTATTATATCTCTGCCTGCAGAACTACTGGTAAAAGCAGGACTGTTCCTAATGTCATATAGGTGATGAGAATACTCACAAGAGCATTGTCATGCAGGCATACAAGAGAGAGGGAATATACGTTCTGTGCTTTCTTATGGTTTTGCACATTCCAAACGTAGATCTGTCACAGATTCAGGTAGGCTGATGTATCCATGTTGTAGTGCTTCCTGACACTTTAACTTGTTTACAGTAAGATATAAAGAAACTCTCCCCTGACTCCACAGGAATTAATAATATTTACTGATATTATCTACTTGAATCTTATAGCAATTAAATCCAATTAATGAGCAATAACAATGGCAGCGTATTTGAACCTTGTAGTGTAGAATAGGTAGCCCCTCTCCTTACATGCTATGAGAATTCTAACTCCAGAGCTGTAGGAACACAGGAATGGAGGAAATCCACTGATTTCCTTGCCTGCTACCACAAGCAACCATGTCATATAATTCATTTTAAGATACAGGTCCACACATTTACAAAAGGGATTAGGTGTTTTGTCCCCAGAATTTTAAGAGCAGCTGCATTACAGATGGGTAAATTGCAATTTGGAAGATTGCTTCTAGGATTATTTCTGGTCGATTTATACCAATTTCTTCTCATATCAACACTGTGATTTTGCCGCTTTCTGTAGTGTTTACTGTTGAGAGTCAGAGGTTGTGTCCCATGCAGCCCTTCTTCAGAAGAATAGCACTCTTTTATAAGGTAGGGATTATTCTGATGACTGTTTTGCTAATTTTGCTCTTTGAGTTCATCCTTTTTAAAGATGAATGACCAGAATGATATACAGCGTTCTAGATGAGACTCTGAGCACTGTCTTACATAACTGCATTAAAGGAAGTGGTGTTTTTTGGAGGTTGTGAGATTTTATTTCTACATAAAATGTTTTTAGTAGTTAAATTAGAAGTTCAATTTTAAAACCTCATCTCTTTTACAAAAGGCTTTATTCCCATCCTTCCAGATTATGTGTTCTAGCCCTGTTTTTGTCCAGAGAGTGACCTGCTGTCGACAAATATAACTAGTTTCGTGTATGACAGAATTTTTCTAATGCTTTTTGACAACAGGTTGAAAATTCCCTACCTACCCATAGTTTCTTTTTGCTGCTGTTTTGTTTGTTTTAGTAAAGACTGAACATTTACTTGAAAAAATAGGTTGTGATTTTTCTGTTTGGTTTTTTTTTTTTTGTTTGGGTTTTTTTTAAGGTAGGCAGAGATTTCTCATCTATATGGGACAGTTAGCTGCAGCTAAAGATATTTGAATGTTTGAGATATTCAGACTAATTATAACTTGAAAGACCTGCCTAGAATTAAAATGCTTGGTAGAGTTCCTGGTTTTGCAAAACTGAGACACTGCTTCTGTATCTGTATAAGTAGGGAGTTTAGAGTGTAATAAGTATTCAAGGAGAGCAGATCAGGGGTTACACAAGTTCATCAATGTAACGATGACATTAAAGGAACTCCTTCATGGCTTCTAGAAGTGTGATCAACAAATAAACTGTAGCACAGGAAAACAAATTTCTTATTTTCAGGGCAGTAACGGGGCCAACACAGTATGATATCACTTTCACTAAATGAAGTGCCTGTATTACACATACACACACAGATGGTGCAAATGGAAAACATAAATAGGGGAGGAAATACACTGCCCGGAGGCAGGTGACTTTGAAAGTGATGTAAAAATAGAACGAAAAGGAACCTGGGGAGGCAGATGAGAAAACGAGACATTGAGAAACATGCAAGGAATTGAGGAGAAGCGGATTGTGATGAAAGGAAAGATGGGGAAAAAATACGTTGGGCAAAGGGATAAAGTAAATGCCTCCAAACAAAGCTAGTAATTACAGGGAAGAGAAGGAACACAACATGTTAAAAGACAGGAACGAGAAAATGGAAGAAAAACCATAATGCTGAAGGAGAAAAGTTATGGTATGAATATGAAGAGCTAACACTAGTGAAATTCTGTTTATTTTGAATAGACAGCTCCTACAGGTAACTTAGTCCAGTTATAAATAGCGTACAGCAAGTAGTGACATTTTTTTCCCACCAGAGAAAAATAAGGCTCTGGACAAGTATTTTGAAGCAAAAAATATTTTTCGCAAACTAGAGAGGTTAAGCAATTTGTAGGGGGATCCCATTATAATTAAACAGCATTTTCTCATGTTGGTAGTAACGATTTGCTGGTTAAAATAGTTTGTAAGTATTTTTTTTCCCCTCGACTTCAAATTGGAGAAGCATTTTAAGATTTCAGTTTATTTCAGGCCCTGCCAAGTTTAACAGTTATCCACAAAACCAGGCAATATATTTATGGACACGGAATGTCTTTTATCATTTTCTCCATAAACAGCTCTCTCTTGCAAAGTACAAAACCAGCAGAAAAACAAACATACAGAATTTTTAAATTATTTTTCCAGACTTAGTCTGTCCAATTTGGTGCAGGCAAAAAGAGTTTACAACTCTGTAGACTTACCCTAATTGACAGCCTGGTTCTGTGAATAGTCTCTTGTACTAAAGTTAATGGGACTACTCAGATGAGTAAATTTATTGAACTGTGTATGTATATGTTTGCAGGATCAGTTCCTATACTGATAATGTAATATGAAAGGCAAATTTGGAAAAGAAATTTAGGAACATTTGGCGGTGTTATGTCAGCAAGTAAATACTAACCATCTGGTCTCTAGATTGCTAATCTATTTCCCCTGATTTTATGGGTAGCATACTTCCTGTGTGTGCAAGCTTGAGACTACATCATTAAACTTTTGTATTGATCTTTTTTAGTGTTTTAACAGAAACGTTTAAATTACTTCGCTGTTTTTGGGGTGAAATTTTCTTTCTATGCAGAATTTTTCTAGTTGGAAATTTTTCATTCTCCTACAGCTTATTTTAAGGTGTTTTATTGGAACACATTTCTAATAAGGATGAATAATTTCAGGTATGTTCTTTGAAAAACAGATCAGTCATCTGCAGTGAACGACATCCAGTTATCTAGAGCTGACTAATTACCACAGATAAGATCTCAGTTTGATCCTGGTTGAAAGTTACGTCTTTGTAAAATATTTGCAATGTAGTGAAGGGTGTTGCTTGTATTCCAAATCTCTTGTTCAGTACTAAAATATTTTTTTAAAGAAAGTAGCTCATATAAAAATATCTTTCAAAGTAGCTGCCTTCAGTCATCTGAAAATGAATCTTTTTATAATTCTGTTTTCTTAAACTGTGCTTCTTCTATCAGGTTCTAAGAATTTGGCAAAAAACTCTGAAGATGTTTAAGATGTTAAACCATATATATCTGAATTTGGATTTGTAAATGTGTTGGTAACGTTTTCAACAAAAGTCTGACTTCCTGATTGTATGTTGTTATCTTAGGGGTAAGTTCTGGATTGCTATGCCTTGCAAGAAAAAAAGGAATTGGTGCATACTAGTTAAGGTATAAAATTTGCTACATACTTAAATGTTGAGAAGTACTTATCACAGCTTGAGGAAGGCTTGTTTCACTGAGGGAAGCTATAGGAATATCAATTTTCTATGAACTGCCAAGTAAACATATTTAGCAAATTAATTAAAACTACTTTCAAAACTCTCCATGATCCTTATTCTTCCCCCTACAGGTTTAACTATAATTTGTCTTTAATTCAATATAATTAGATCAAATGCAACCTCCTTTATGGATGCATAAAACCTTGCCCACATGAACTTGTGTGGTGTTAACTATAATGGTATACTTTCTTTAAACTTATATGAATAAGATTTTATATACTACTTTTTCAGTTAGCTTAACTTGGAACTTCACTAGGTGAAGATGAAATACACCACTGTTAAATCTTTCACAAAAATAAAACTGTCCACATAGGGTTTAAATCTACATCTCATCTGTATTCAAGGATTTAAGCCTATTTAGAGCTGGTTCACATTGGTTAACATTCAGTAAAAACTATGACTGAATTTCACCGCAGTTGAAATGGCATAATACAGATTACACCAGAAATTATGCACTTGCTTCACGTCTTCTTGCTGGCAAGAACTTCTTGTGATTTGGTTTATGCATTCTCATGCGAATAAGCCATGACCTTATTTTAGGAAGGTGGTTAAAGAAGGTACAATATACATTGAAGAACTTTATTCTTAAGTAGACTTTCCTTCTGTGTGACTATCTGACTGTTCGTGTTCATTTGTGCAATGGACAACTCGGAGCAACATCCCACATGAGTTGTAGTTCATTTACAGAAGGGTACCAGCATCTTCAGTTGAAGACAGTTAGCCCGTGTGCTAAAACATCAGGAATGGCATGGTGCCTAGTGAAAGTTTAAGTTGCCTGAACACTGGTGCAGCGTTCCTCAGGGCTAGAAGAAAATTCCTCTCTGATAGTCCTTGTAGTCCGTCATCTGTCTCCAGACATAGCTATGCCTCTGAATCCCTTAGCTGGAGACACAGCTAAGTCTTGTGATCTTGTCTTGCCCACTCCAAATAAAAAGAAAGTATACTTGATGTGTAAGGTATGTGGTTCGGGTTCAGTCTGAAGAATAATATGGCTTATGAAAAAAAGCATAGGCTGGTTTTCTGTTTCAGATGAACTTAGGATGTTATGCTAGGCAATAACTTGGAGTAAGCCAATTATCAAGAAAAGGATGTTTTTGGAGGATCAGCCATAATCACCAGGATTTCACCTGGCTCATGAAACGGCCACCACAAATATTGTATCCTTGAAAAGGTGAAAGAGGAAGTTGGCTGCAACAGGTTCAAAGAAATAATCTATCAACATTCAACTTTTACCATGGAATAGAAATTTTAGTAGGAGGCTTACCTTAACCTTTTTCTGAGAGGAACCTTAAGAAGTGGTGGTGAAGGCACTGAGAAGACTTCCACATGTGCTGTCAAGGCCAAAATGACTCTTAACAAATGCACTTAATGGAGAAAACCATTTCTTTTCATTCCAAGAGGTCATTTAGAATAACTGCAAGGCTAGTCTTAAATGAAACCAAAGTTTTGAGAAGCACAGAGAAATTATTCTACTTTATGTAGGTATATCTTAATGAGTTTTTATACTAATAATCATGATGATTTTTACCCATAATGAGCAGGTATCTTCTAATCTTAAAAGCCATTCAGAATCTAGTTATGAGGCAGAGGAGGATGAAGTCAGCCCGAGTTAAGTCAGATTTGAGAGCTAGGGCAGAATCCTGTCATTTTGTGTTATTAGGTATGGAAGCCGTTAGCACCAAAAACACCTCTTCCAAGATGCACCTAAGCGTCACTGTGGTCATGTCATGCCTCTTCAGCTGAACTTCAGAAGAGATGACCACAAGCAGAGCAGTGCCTCTGGCAGGGATCCTAAAGACAGTCTGAATTTGGTCCAAAAGGACCTTCTGTTTTCTCCAAAGTTCAGAGGTAAAAAGCTTGGATGAGGAAATGGGAAAACGCTTGGACTTGACTTTGTCACATGCCAAGTGGAGAGGTGGTAAAATGCGTTCTCTGATTCCAGGGTTAACTACTGGGAGTAGAGGATCCCTCCTCCACACTTTAATGCTGCATAGTTTGTCCTGGAGCCAGGGTCTTTTATCAGGGGAATTATGTTAAATAGGAATATGCAAAGTCACCTTCTCTGTCTATGACTCGTGTCACCTCTTCAGTGCCTCAGGCTCTCATTTGCACTCAGTTTCTTTTCATGGAATCATGTGTGAACTTGGAGAACTCTTAGCATGTTTTTCCTGAGGTTTAGGGATAAAAGTGGCACTTTTATACTGACATTTGTGCCTCGTCACTTAGGAAATGTGCTTAGCCAGCAGGGTCCTGATATGCCACCCTTGTATGGTGTGTGAACCTAAGAGCCACACTGAAAACGGCTTCAAAGAGGACAAAAAGGAAGACAGTAGAGCACTGGGAGGTGTCACTCATGATCCTAATTCAGCTTGCTGTTTAGATGCAAGGGTAGAGCCTGCTCGCTGTGAGAAGCTATTGCTGACTATGATGATGACTTTTTTGGCATGGTACTTAGAGCCACAAGGAATACCTCCCTGAGATATCCCTTTTCCTTACAGCACCAAAAATATACAGCGCTTCTTCAGAACATGTAAATTCGGCTGCTAGACGATACACATTTTTAAGCCCAATGGGACTGAAGACACTCTGCTTAAATGAGCCCAATGGGACAGAGGACACTGCTTAAACGGAGCAGCAAGGCCATGGCAGGTTAATTAGTCAGGCAATTTTGAATTATAAGATTAAAGATATATATATATAAAAAAGATATAAAAGCCTATGAAGAAAGGCTGAGAGAGCTGGGGTTGTTCAGCCTCGAGAAGAGAAGGCTTTGGGGAGACCTTATTGCAGCCTATCAGTACTTCAAGGGGGCTTATAAAAAAGATGGGGACAAACATTTTAGCAGGGCCTGTTGCGACAGGACAAGAGGGAATGGTGATAAACTGAAGGGGGGTAGATTGAGACTAGATATAAGAAGGAAATTTTTTACGCTGAGGGTGGTGAAACACTGGCACAGGTTGCCCAGAGAGGTGGTGGATGCCCCATCCCTGGAAACATTCAAGGTCAGGTTGGACAGGGCTCTGAGCAACCTGATCTAGTTGAAGATGTCCCTG
>NW_008825167.1:7556893-7558117 GCF_000699105.1 Pygoscelis adeliae
AAACAGAGCCACATTATATATACTTTAAAACTAGCATTCGGCTTTCTAGCCTAAGCTAGGGCCTCAAAGTACTAAAAAAAAAAAAAACCCAAACCAACACACCCTTCAGTGATGTCTCAGAGATATCCCTTCAGAGAAAAAAAAAATAGAATGACATACACTAGAAAATGATTTTTTTCCCCATTTTTTCTGTATGTGTTTTAACAATATTAGGTGTCCATGACACAATATGAAATTAAAAATTTAAAATCATTCTCGCTTAGCAAGGTATTCCTCAGGAACTGAGGAATTTAAGGTATACACTATTTGACCACAAGAAATGGTGGGGTAGAGGTTTCTGTGCTTCCACTGACACCAGTAAGGCCAAACCCAATTCTTGGGTCTCCAGTTCTTGGCAGAAGTATATTAGGTATGCTTGTGTGCTTGAAGTAGATGTTTTGGTTATATAGAATCATAGAATCATTAAGGTTGAAAGAGACCTCCAAGATCATCGAGTCCAACCGTCAACCCAACACCACCATGCCTACTAAACCATGTCCCTAAGCGCCTCATCTACCCATCTTTTACATACTTCCAGGGATGGTGACTCAACCACTTAATTTCATAGAGAAGGAAGCCTTCAAGATTTGTGTGTCTGCATCCCTTCCTGAATACCACATAGGCTGAGCTGGATTTAGGAATAAAAAGTAATTCTGGATTACTTTTACTGATCTAAAGGTACCCTGGAGAAACCAAATCCTTTTGACCCTGAACAGCACATCTTACAATTCTTATCATAAATTCACCAAGCTGATAATTCACCAATTAATATTCAGTTTATTTCCTCCTACATCTATCTTCAGAAGGTCACAGGAAGGCAGGAAATAAGTGAGGGGCCCAAAACTGAACACAGTATTTGAGGTGCAGCCTCACCAGTGCCGAGTACAGGGGCACGATCACTTCCCTGCTCCTGCTGGCCACACTATTTCTGATACAGGCCAGGATGCCGTTGGCCTTCTTGGCTGCAAGAATTCTTGGCTGCAACTATATATATTAGGATTGCTCATCAGCATTGGAGGTTTAACATGACACCAACTTTAATCACATGTAGTCATAAGTAAGGGAGGAAAAATGGAGATCTATGAGCAACAATTTGTGTTTTCAATTTTTGTATACAACAAGATGCTTAATTTGATTTATGTTAGTGAATTTGGGAAAATAAATATAGCACATTCTATTGTAGGG
>NW_008825167.1:7558136-7561839 GCF_000699105.1 Pygoscelis adeliae
TTCTTAAGATACTAAATAATTGTATTTATATTGTAGTGCTATCCAAAGGAGCAGTCAGGACCACGGTGTAGCTGTGCCTGTTTTCACACAGAGAACCATGTTCCAGACAGTTTACCTTGTAAAACCTTCAATTTTGCAAATCGTACCATTCACATATTTAAGAGTAAGTGCACACAAGTGAACACAAAAACTATTTAACTATATTTCAATGTTTAATTAAATAACATAGTAGGTAAGGACACAATTACAAAGCCAAGTAGATGCACAAGGTATATAGATCAATCCTTTTAGATCTAAATAGGATTTGAGAGGATACATCTTCTATTGGCCAGTCAAGATTTAACAAGATCAGTATCCCCGTTTAGTTCTACTACCTCACAGCTCCTCGTAAAGATTTTTTTATTTTACATCGGTATGCTAGGGTGGGAAACACCATCATCCAAACCAAAATGCATTTATATAAAAATACTTTCTTCCTTTTCCCACCACCAAGAGTGTCTCCCACTACGGAGAAGACTATGTTTAAAATAAAGGAAAAGGTATTTCTAAAGATCAGATTAACGAGTAAACCAAGGTAGATATTGATGGCTGTGTTCATCTTGCAGTCCTCAGTGCGGAAAACATGATCTTCACTGATCCTTTGGATTGGACTCTGATGGTTAACTGAAGGAGGACGAGTTTTTGGAATTTAAGAAATAAGTTCTCTAATGAGGATTTTGCTCCCAACGACATATTAACTGGTCAACACAAGCTAACTGTAATGCATATGATATATAATCTTCTCTGGTGTTCAGAACAAAATTAAGCTAGGAAAATTGGAATGAAGTTTGTATACTGAAGACGCATTTAATGCTGACAATTATATACAATTTTATTATTTTGAACATGTTGAAAACATTAAATGAGAAAATTGACATTTATATGAGGATATTTCTGTATGTCTAAAATAAAACCTTTTTAGACCAACCAACACTTTCACTCCTTTAACCGAGGTAATTAAACAATGGTAATTAATACCATAGACTTTGCATCAGATGCTGGACTAAGTTTATTTTCTGACTTCTCATCTGGTGTTTGTGACAGCAATAATTACACTTCATTACAGTATACATTGCAAACCTCTCCAGATCAAATCTAACAAGCTGTTTTGTGACAGCCACCCTCGGTGTGATCGAGATGTCTGTACACCCAACATTAAGCTACTTAGGCTTATAAGCCAAAGCTCTTACAGCCCAAAAGCCACAAATCCTTATCACTTTGTTTCACACCCCTTCTTCCTTTATTGTCTCCAACAGTGGTGAAAACAGTAAGAAAAGTTACAGCTGAGACCTTGCGTGGATTTTTGAGGGGCCATTAATCGCCTTGTTCCGGATTCTAACATAAAGTCTTAATCACCATTTCCAAAAACGCTGAAGAAAAGCACTAAATTCTTGATGATGACTTGGGATATTTCTGACTGCAAGTAGGCTGTGTGAGCACACCTGTTTCCATGTCAGTCTGGCTGTTCACTTCTTCCTTGCTGAGCAATACTCACATAGGAAATTCTGCTCTACTACAGAGATGCCATCTGTGAAGTCAGACTAACTACGTTCTCCTGTGCTATTACAAAAGTCTGATCAATTCTGTTGGCTATCACAAATAGGACAGGTTCAGTATCTGTGGAAGAGGTTATCTGCCATTGCCATGGAGTAATTACTTTAGTTAGTAAACGCTGATGCCACTTCTAGTATCCCTCCTCTTTGAATTAAAGCATAATGTCTCTTTTAACTTCATAAAGGCTCAATGGGAGACCTGCAGATATCTCTGTGGAATAGTTACAATTCCCCTTTACTCGTCACTTTCAAAGAGATTTTCTTCTGTTACACTTGTTTACAAGGTCAGACTGTTTGAAATACGTGGTTGACCAGTCTTCCCTTCGGTAGGCAAGGAGGTAGTGCAAGTCAATGCTAGATCTGTTGAGGTAGCACGGGCAACAGAAACAGTGGCAAAAGACATATAGTCTTGACAACCTCATATGGAAGCTGGAAATAACTGGGCTGTTAAGGGATGGCAATCCAAAACAACACCTTCTGTTTGTGGGACACAGTTCTTGTCCCTGTGAAATCTCCCCCATCAAAGGGATAAATAACTATGGCTTTTTGGGGCAAATTTAGCTCTGTAGAGTATTTTTAGAAATTATTGTGCCACACCTGAAAGAATCAATCACATGTGAGGTTTAAAAATCAATCAGTCAATTTGCATTTTTATGTTTTGAATTTTTAGCCTCCCTAAAGGATCAATAATTAGTTTTATAGGACACAGTATGTCTGGAGAAGTTAGGAGGTCTATCATCCTGTATTTTTTACACTGATCTGCCAAGATGTCTTCTGTGACGATAAGGAAAAGAAATAATGCTTATTTTATTCAGTTATTTTCTCCTTCAGAAGCTTTTCCCATAAAATCTGGTGAGACAGATAACAAAATTGGGATTTAACTTGATCTGAAATGTTTCATGTTGGTAGAAATCTCCTTGGGATGGAGTGACAAAGGAAAAAAAACAGCAGAATGAGAAGGCAGAGGTAGGAGTAGAGGAGCAGGATCCTCTATTTTTCCAAAGAGCTTTCTCTTTTGGCCTGTGTTTTTGGTTTTCCTGAAGACTCCAGTATACTGTAAGCATTTCAGAAAGGGAAGGAGATATTAAGAAAAAAATGTTCTAGACCGCATAAAAATTAAACCAATTACTGAAGTTAAACCATCAAGCCACAGTTTTAAAATTTAAAAGTTTCTTACAGACCTAACAACAGCAGTGAGATGTGGGATATATATCCTGGAGATTTAAAAAAACTTAAAGAAAAGGTAAGCATTCTCCTTCACCTTGTGACTGGTAGGTTCAGTTCCATTTCAGGTTCCAGTGCATAGATAGACTGAAATGAAGAAATCCCCTACGTACAAAGGATTTCTGCCAGTCCTTGTTCACAATTAGAGATCACAGTCTTCTGCAAAGATCACAAAATCTTTTCAGGTTCTGTAGGAAAGTCAAATACATTTAGTTAATTCTTCCCTTGTTCTGGACCTTATATTCCTTGGGAATCTCTTAACTGATGTTCACTTTTACGTGTATCATCTTCCCCTCTTCCTATTTCTCCTATTTAAAAGAAGGTTTTCTAGTATAGCCCTTTTGAAATAAAGAGCTGTCCCCAATGCATTTTGAGAACTTGTTGCCTGCGCCCCGCTCCATCTGGGTGGCAAAACTTCCCCTTTACACGTACTCTTGCCCTTTGGATGCTTAATTACTATGAAATGCCTCACCCACCTCCTCACCCTCATCAGGTGGCTTAATGGTTGAACCTAGTTCCACCCTGCTCCCTCCCACTTTTACCTTTACCTTGTAAGGTCTGTCTCACTTTCTTCCTGGGCTTCAAAGGCATGGCATACCTGTTTGATGCACCTCTGAAGGCCTCCCGGCCTATCCTCCCTGACCAGCCTGCCCCTTCTCCTCAGCACCGCTCCAGAGCTGCAGGTTATTTTAACGAGTCTCTCCCCTGCCAGCTAACGTCGCAGAGGAGAGGGAGAGGAACAAGTTGTCGCTACTGTGCGATACCGATCATTTAATTCCTCCCCTCGCCCCGGCTTCGGCCGCGGGGCCGTTTCTGCCTCGCGCTCCCTCAGCCCGCGCCGGCGAAGCCCCGTTCGAAAGGGCGCCGGCAGCCCCCGCCTGCGCACT
>NW_008825167.1:7562707-7579435 GCF_000699105.1 Pygoscelis adeliae
GGCTGGCCGTGCCCGGCGCCCTCCAGGTGCAGGAGCCCTCCCCGGGAGGTGGGCTGCAGCTGGGTCGCTTGTGCCGCCGAGGAAGCCGGTAGAGTGACTTTCAGAGCGGCTTTCCGCAGCGTTGCACCGGGAGTCAGACGTGCCCCTCCTGGCTCTCGCCTTTGCCTGGAAGCGCCGTGAGTGCAAACCATCCCAAGCCTTTTTCCCGACCGCTTTTATTCCTGAGCAGATCCGCGTGTCGCTGCTTCGGTCTGAAATGCTGCCCTTTTTCGCGCTGTACCAACAGTTCTGGGACGTATTTGCAAGAAAAGAAGGGGAAAAAAAATGCCTAACTACCAGCAAAACCTTTTCACGTTCTTAAGTACAACAGATAAATTAATCTGAATTGTAAACACATGACTGTTTATACAGTAGCTTTAGAAAACTTTGTCCTTAGTCGCATAAGTCTTGTCAGACAAAACAGCAAATGTCCTGATTGTGTGCTTTACACTTTGTACACTGGCCTTACTGGGAGAAGAGTTTCTATTAGCAACTATTTTTAAGCCTGCTGTTACTCATTAAAGTCAGTATTTTTTGAATGATCATGCTAGGTACACCTAATTGTTTTCTGGCAAAGCAATTGCAGCTTATTCAGGAAACATAATGGTGTGTTTTGCGAATTGTGAAATGCTGATAAGATTTTTTTTTTTTAATTAAAATATTGTCCCACCCAAGTTCTCAAAAAACCATAGCTGTCTTCTACAGGTTGTGCTGTTACATTTCGTGTGTAACTTGTCTATAAGCATGTACCGCATTTGAATAGTGAGTGGAATTCAAATTTTATAACTTCATTTGATCTTTGTAGTGGCATCATTTGTGAAAGTCAGTTCTGCCTTAATGAGTGGCACCCATGCTGAAGAGTCTTTTGCAATACTTCAAGACGTGTGTGAGGGATGAGGGAACAGTCTTTCTCCTCTGTGTGCTTCCACTTTGCACGCTTTATCCTCCTACAATGTCACTATTGAAAAACAAAATGAAGCCAACCAGTTCTCTGCTTTAAAAAAAAAAAAAAAAGCACATTAACATGGTACTGTAGAGCTGAGTATCAGCTCATTTCCAAAGGCTTTTCAAAACGAACTGGTGGTCAGTAATGTAGTCTTAAACTTCACATGCTCCCTCCCTCACTGTGCTCTGTAACTGTTAAGGTTATAGTCTAATATAGACTATAACAGGAGTACATCTCCTGTTTCTGTTTGCTCTTTTTGTTGCTATGAGTTAACGAGCAGAAGCAGGAAACAAACCACCCCTCTCCCTTGAAAGTAAGCAAATAAGTGTTATTTTCTCTGTAGTAGAGGGTTTGAAAATGACATGAAAAGCTAGCATGGGTATGTGAAAACATTACATAAAGAAATGCAGTGTTTGTGGGATAAAGTACAATTCAACAGTAACTGGTATTTTTGGTGTTTTATACCCCAAAATAATAGATTGAAATGGTAGACCAGAATGTATGCTGGCAGAAAACTGAAATGTTTCTTTTTGTTTTTCAGTTCTGTGACAAAGCTGATGTATATGGGCAAATTATGTTATTTCATACACTTGAAGAACTCATAATTTGTATGTTAGTGTTTCTGTCTGAAATGTCCTGTGAAACATTTTGTAGTTATTAAACTGTATTTGTTCTGTGTCATGTTACTAAGCTGTGTTGGTACAAATTTTGATGAACTCTCTGAAATCATAGTAGTAATTTTATATTTGCAGTGTTCTTCAAATGATAGTAAGAATTCTGTATTTTCAGTGTTTTTAATGAGTATATTGAAATGTCACAAAACTGTACTATTTGTTTAAGATTTAGTTACTATGTGTTACAAATTATTCTGCTTGTATAGGCCTGTTTTCTCCTATAAAATGCACATGTCCTCCTGACTAATATTCACTAATGTGTTTTGGTATTGACAGACTTTTCTCTTTAATACTTACTTTATCATACTTAGCGATAGCAGAAAGTCAAAGTAAGCTTGGCCATGTGTAGTATTGTGGTGTAACCGTTTTTCTGACCTACTGTATATGACTGAATGTAGTTATGCTATCAAATTAATAAAATTCAGTGCTATAATTATTAGAAGTAATTACAGTAGTATATTATTGGTAGGCTCGGTACGATTCAGCATTTAATTTGTACTGAAAATCAACAGCTCAAATAATTTTATCTTTGGTTACTTGTGACAATTATCACAGGTTATATAGTTCGCTAACAATTTCATGTTTTAGTAAACATACAGACACATACAAAGCTTTATATCAGTGCAACTAAAATGATGTCTTTGTGTCACTGGATGCACTACACATTTTGTAATTTATTACAGGAAAAGGATATTCAGACATACGATTACTTTGAAACTGTGGAAGTTTGTGCCATTTTTGTGTCATATCTCTTTAGCTCCAGGTTTCAAATCAGCAAAGAAATTAAAAGAAAACTTAGGCAATTGGATAATTTGATAATTTAGTTTTGAACTAGTTTGTTAACAGTTTGTAACTAATCTCTGTTGGAATCTCTCTGGTTACGAGAAACACTATTTTAGTAATTTTTCCATTTGCCTGTCGTGCCATTGTTGCAGGAAAACATATTTGATTGCTGAGGATTCTTGCAGAAGAGCTACATTTGTCCTTTGTCTTCAAGTTTCCTAGATAAATTCAGTGAGCTGTTATTTATCATGGATGTAATTGGCACAAAAAGTGCACAATAATATTCAGCTACTGAGGGAGGGAGGAGATGGCTTTTCCAGCGATGTAACACAGTTTTTTCTTTTTTTTTTCCTGTGTTTTTTTTTTTTTTAGTGTATATACACATTAATAGCAAAACGCCCTTTAATGTTGTCACTCTAGAACTTCATCGCTGGAGAAAAGTAATGTATTAGCAGCCTGGTGTTTTGTTTTTATAATGGTCAGGTTTTGGACTGGCGTTCCCTTATCAGTGGTTATCATCTGGAATGAATGCTTGATGTGTAAGGGACATAGGTTAGGAAGGCAAATAGATAAATCATAGTTAAAAGGAACCCCCTCGTAGCAAATGTGGAATCATGAGGTAAGACAGTGCTGGGGTTTGCTTCTTCCCAAGAGCAGCTTAACTACATTTTTATATAGTTAATATATAGTATATATAAATATATATAAAACTATATATATAGTTTTTTATAGTTGCATTTAGGGTATTTTTTTTTTTATAGATTAGAAAGATAGTTGGAAAAATCTGTTTTTTCTTATCAGCCACCTGAACATCACAATATTGAATCTTAATTTTTTTGTAACTACTGCTTTTTATTATATTTTTTGATCAGATTATTTATAATCTATTACTCTTTTAATTGTTTCCTTTTGTCTTGCAAGCTAGTAGCACACTTTTAGGTGTCAGATACTACAGTGCTTTATGTTGACCAAGTTAGCAGCACAGTTTTGGAGGGTACCCAAAGGGACACGTTAGGTTATTCTCCAGACAATCGAGAACAGAAATATTCACTGTAAGGCAAATTGAAACACGGGTATATTCATGCTCCTAGATAGCAGGTTTTTATTTACTGTTGGGCATTTGTTGGTTTGGTTTTTTTTGGTTGAAGAACTATATCTTGAATGGTTTAATGATTATTCTCAGAAGGTACCAGACCTAACTAGAGATAGCTGAATGCACAGCAATCTTTTGGTTCACAAGTTTAGCCTCATCAGGAAAAGGTCAATCTATGTTTAAGGCATGAGACTGGATGCAAGTTGACAGAGGTCTTTTACAGCAATGTATGAGTTCGGTTAAATGTTTGCAAAGCATTTCTTATGTTATGATTTCCATTGAAAGGTTAAGTGTGAAGTTTCATTACTTCTTAAAGCTAAGTTATTTTCTCAAATTATAAGGGAATTGTTGTTATTGAAGATAGATAATTGCTGTATTAAAACAATTTGCAAAAACCATACTACATTGAGCAGTCACAGCTGCACCATGGAGACATAAAAACCTGATGTCCCTTTGTTCAAAAAAATACAAACTAAAACCCAAAAGTAAAGCCAAGTGAATGTCTTCTGTAGTATCTTGAAGGCTGTGCTATTTAGGATTTGCAAGGGTCCTAAGGGAATCATATCCTGTAGCTGAGTATTTAGCAGAATATTCAAGAAACAGCGTTTTTTTTAAATTTGGTAATCAAACAGCTTATATGTAGTTAAGTAGTTATGACTTTGATCCTCAACTGTATTTTTGTTTTGGTTGGGGTTTTTTTGGTAGAACTTTTGGAGTTATAGTCCTTCTGTTTCTTCTATCCCAGGCAGAAATACTGTGAAAGTAGTGTGCTGTGGATTGCATCACATTTTGACTGTGGGGTTTTTTGTTATTTCTGTAGCCGAGAGCAATGTCTAAAGGATTTCTTGGTCATTTTTCTTCAATGCAAGTAGTGGGTTGGAGACCACTAATTAACACTTTAGATACGATAAACAAATGTGTGTGTGTATATATATTTTCTTTTATGTGTATCTATTTATCTAAAATGTTGCCTGAATTTTGCCCACATATATGCAATACTTGCTTTCAAGTACTTTACACGTTTTAAGTATGTTACAATGTGACTGAGTTATGAATAAGCCTGTGGACCAGCTCAGAGAAGTAATTATTTTCAGATTAGTTCTCACTTGCTCAGACCAAGTTTATTGCAAGTTTATGTAGCTGTAGTCCTCCAGTTATTTCAGTCAGCTGTAGTCCTCCAGTTATTTCAGTCAGCTGGTCATCCTCCAGACCTGTGGAAGTAAGAGTTCATATCATGCAACCAGGGAATAGTTTCAAAAGTTGAACAAGTTGTCATTTCTGTTCTTTGTGTTAAAACATTTTTATGCATTTGAACCTGTTTAGTGGGGGAAACCTCTCTAAAACAATGGAATTTACCTGAGTATAGTTAGAATGAGACATCCAGACTTCAGTGTCAACACCAAAATCTACTGAAATATGCTATTTCTTGCTGTTCGTATAAAGCTGCTTTATTTTAATTGAAAAGTCATGACTAGATTAATACTGGCAGCATGTGGAGTTCGTTCTTTTTTCAGAATTTTTTTATCTAAACTAAAACACATGGATGTTGGAATGACTGACTGAAATGCATTTTTTATAGTGTTTGCTTTCTGACAAGTTATTTTTAAGTAGATTAATTGATTGGTGTAACAGTAAATCTGATTTTGGGTCCCTTTGGTCTAATACATGACTGAATGTCCATTTGTTGTTGCATATGTAACTGAAATGTATGTGTGAAAGTTGAAGTTTGAGATACTTATTTAAGCTGCCTTTACAGTCAGTCGGTGGAGAGATACAGGCAACTCTAGGGGTAATTTATCTAACCTGTTTTAAATGGATACATTTGGTACCTGTTTCTGTACATTGAGTATAAAGGTGGTGGGCTGTAGCTGAGTAGGTACACTTAAGCTCTAATTTTTATGTTGCTGGGAAAGGATAGATGAGCTTCATCCAGGATTTTCACTGTGCTGTAAAATGTGGTGGTATTGCAATGGTGCAGCAAGCCAGAAGTTAGCTGAATAAGTAGGTAACATGCTGGAGTTGGGGGAGATGTAACATGCTGTAGTATAAAAGCACTGGCTGTACATCAGAAGACTTAGATTCTGTTCTTAGCTTTGCCATTCAGTTACTTTGCCATTTTGGACAGCCACTTCATTTGCATTTGCTGCTGCTTTCTCATCAGTAAAATTTAGACTGTGGTATCTGTTCTTTTCAAATTGTTTGAGTGTTGTGTTAATTCTTTAGCAATCATTTTTGGTAGACTTCACTGGCAATATTTCTGAACAGTAAAGGGAATACTGGGTACTAAAATCCTGAAATATGACAGAATTAAAATGTCTTTTTTTTTCTTTCTTTCTTTAGAGCTTCATCAGATGAAGGAGTGAAACTGTGAAACATGACAAAAAAACTGGACTAATTAAAAGTTTTCCTATTTTAGGAAAAAACCTCAAAATGTATAGACCAGGGGAAACGGTCAAACGTCGACTCAACATGCATGCTCCTCCTCGGATAAGAACTGTGGAAGTTGCTAGAGGAAGAGCAGGTTATGGGTTTACCCTTTCTGGACAAGCTCCTTGTGTTCTTAGTTGTGTTATGAAAGGAAGCCCTGCAGATTATGTTGGACTTAAAGCAGGAGATCAGATATTTGCAGTTAATGAAATCAATGTGAAAAAAGCCTCTCATGAAGATGTAGTGAAACTTATAGGAAAATGTTCTGGAGTCCTGCACATGGTCATTGCTGAAGGGATTAGTCATATAGATTCATGTTCAAGTGATGAAGAAGTTGGTTTTTATGATGGAAAGGGGTGGCTGAAGCCCAAACCTGACTCTAAAGCTCTGGGTATAAACAGGGCAGAGAAAGTTGTTGAAGAAATGCAGTCTGGTGGCATTTTCAACATGATCTTTGAGAATCCTACTCTTTGTGCTGGTAGCTCAGATAATTCTGCACCAAAACAAAGATCATTTTCAGATTCTGCTGCTATTAAATTTGAAACTGGAAATGAAAGTGTAAGCAATCCAAACCTACTGTCAAAGGAAGAAATATCCAAAGTCCTGAATGATGATTCAGTTTTTAGAATTGGACTGGAGAGTGCAGAAGACTTTGCATTAGATGCAAGCATTTTAAACGTTGCCATGATTGTAGGTTACCTAGGCTCAATTGAACTTCCTTCAACAACCTCAAATTTGGAAAATGAGAGTTTGCAGGCTATTCGTGGATGCATGAGACGTCTGCGGGCAGAACAGAAAATCCATTCACTAGTGATGATGAAGATAATGCATGACTGTATTCAGCTCTGCAGTGACAAATCAGGTGTACTGGCAGAATATCCTGCAGAGAAACTGGCATTCAGTGCTGTTTGTCCGGATGATAGAAGATTCTTTGGACTAGTTACAATGCAGACAAATGATGATGCAAGCTTGGCTCAGGAAGATGAAGGGGTTCTGAGGACATCTTGCCATGTTTTTATGGTGGATCCTGAATTATTTCATCATAAAATTCACCAGGGCATAGCAAGACGTTTTGGACTGGAATGTACAGCAGACCCAGACACAAATGGCTGTCTAGAGTTTCCAACATCATCTCTACCTGTTCTTCAGTTTATTTCTGTCCTGTATAGGGATATGGGGGAATTGATTGAGGGAATGCGTGCAAGGGCTTTTCTTGATGGTGATGCAGATGCTCATCAGAATAATAGTACAAGCAGTAACAGTGATAGTGGAATTGGAAATTTTAACCAAGAAGAAAAGAATAATAGAGTTCTGGTGGTTGATTTAGGGACCAATCCGAGTAAACACATTCCTAACAGCATATGGGACAATCCAGTAGGAAGGGGACAAAATCAGCCTGCTTCTCATTGGAATGGCTTCTGTCATGAACAAGAAGGAAACATTCCTTTAGAAGTAATTCAGAATGATAAATCCCAAAATGTTAACAAACACTTAAGTCCTTCTGCTCGTATTGAAGTGCCACTGGTTTCCTCCCGAAATTCAGTACCCCCATCAAAGAAAAACGCTGCAGGCATAGGCAGTCAAAGGTGGTTGCCTGTGCATGTTTTACAAGAATGGCAGCATGGAAATGCTAGCGACCAGGAGTCGTACACTGATTCTACGGATGGCTGGTCAAGTGTTAACTGTGGAACTCTTCCCCCGCCAATGAATAAGATTCCAGCTGACAGATACAGAGTCGATGGCAGCTTTGGTCAGCCGCAGTTAAAATCTCATAAAAATGAATGGTCTAAGAAGATGTTTTGCATGCAGAACAAATTTGGCCCTCCGCACAGTATTAGGAAGTCTAAAGAAGATAAAAAGGTAAGAATATGTTGATATGGGTTCCTAAAAAAAAAAAAAAAAAAAAACACCAACCAAACCAAACCCACCCAAAAAACCCCAAACCCAACAGCCTATGGCATTATTACACCATGATATTTGCATACTAAAATTTAAACATATATTATATCATTTACAAAATTTCAGATGAAGAAAATAATATGGTTCTTCTTTGCAGAGGCTTTGCATATTCCTGTTTAACTGAGTGCAGCTCTGGAATTGTACTTTTGCTGGAAGTGTTGTCTGTTAGAGCTTTCTCACATTTCTTCTTGTCTCTTCATTGTTTCCAAATGTTGCAGTGGCATTGCAATAAAAGGAGACATGACATTCTAGCAACTTCAATTCCTTCGGACCTCCAGCAGCAAAAGAATGGAAACAGTCTGGATCTTAAGTCTGGTTCCTTTTTTATAGAAGGCTGGCTTGCAAATGTTATTATTTTAGTGATATCTATTTTTATAGATATGTAGTCTAATCATTAATTGAAAACTTGTGTTACACACTTTTAACTTCAACTGAATAAGACAATTTTATTATAAAAATTCACTCCAGCAAACTCTCAATACAAGTAGTGTTAAACCTACATAAAAGGATAGTAGTTAGTGGTGGTTATAGTGTCCACTATTACGTCACAAATCTAACATTCTGGCAGCAAGCTGTAATTCAAATTTTATTCCAAATTACTGCTTCATCTACTTGTTTTGTCTACTACTAGGCTTCTATAGACCAAAATGAGAAGATTAAAAAAAAAAAAGTGTGGGAGGGGTATCCAACATAATTACATACCGTTCCCTTTGTCACAGACACGTTTTGCTGTTGAGGGAACTAATCTCATGGGAGTCTGTTGTTGATAACTTGGATTCTACTGAAGTGGAGGTCATTGGTCTTACACTAAAAGAGGTAGTAGCAGAGTTCTATCTAAAACATTTGCTGACTCCAGGCAAAGACAGAACCTTATACTGCAAATTAATCTTCAAGAACCATTGTCCTTCCATGATTGATTCAAGTGTCCATCATGCTATCCAAATCTGTTTTTGAAAAAAATGTTTTTTTCACCTGATTAAAAATATCCAACTGCTGCTCAAGTGGATGACAGTAGAGATGCATTAGTTGTTTCACACTGTTATAAACAAAATTTTTTGCGTTGGTGTGACACTCAGGCATAGACTTTTTGGGGATTAGAATGCAGAACTTCAGAACATTCTGGTTTTGGTGTGGAAAAAGAAAGTATTTTTTATTGCTTTTCTTGCACTGTGAAACCAACAACTTTCACATACGTTCTTTTGTATGCTTTTTGTGCTGAAAATAAAAAAAGAATGAACTAGTATATATAATAGTTATACACTAGTGTATTTTTAAGGTGAAGTGACTGCTACAGGTGGCAATATTTTCCAGACCCACAATAATGTATTAAATTTCAAGTGATCTTAAATACAAGGTGATTCACATTTTTCAAAAACCAAACGAATTATTCGAACAGAAACACTTAATTTGTAAGCATTGCCCACCCAAACACCTAACAATCAATTCTGTCTGCTACCCTGAAGACTACATGCTTCCTGATCTCTTTGCTGATGGACCAAGGAAAAGGCCTCTTCAGATGCAGCACCTGGTGCTGATGCATTATGGATGTTGGTCCCAAGTGCTCGTTGGGAACAGGACCAGCTGCCTGGGATGCTGTTGAAATTCCTTCAGGGTCTCTGCAACAAGTTTGTGGCTGCAGTGTTGTCCATGATAGTAACACGGCTTAGATTTTTTTTCCGAGATTTAAAACTAAAAAAAATATTTTTGAAATGTTTGAAACATTTATTTCATGGAAGTCAAGAATATACTAATGAAAATCTCTCAGAAAATTTTACACTTTGAGATGAAAGATGTTCTCTATGTGAGTAAACAGTAATAGTATTTCACCGACTGTATCGTTCAGATCAGCATATACCAGAACATATGTTCCAACACTAAATACCTCAATTAATCTTCCCTTTTAAGCCTATTTACTAATAAAATACACATTCTGTTCTTTGATTAATAACAAATTTGTTTGCAAGACACGTTTAAAATGTTCCTACATGGCTTTAGCATTTAGTCTCATTAAGGCTACAGAACCTCTTTTGCATTTTAATTTTGTTTGTCAGTATTATTGAAGGCTATTGAAACTGATGAGAAAAGCTCGTGAAAGTCTTGAAATCATTTGCAAGCGTGAGTTGCAAGCACTTAGCATTATTCAGAGTAATTCATAAAGATGAAGTAGTACTATGTTCTCATCTTAAATCTTTAATGAAAATAGTCAGGGGATGTCGTTATTGATGAACGTACCTCTGTACTTCTTTAGGTACTGCAGAAACAGGGAAAATCTATGGTTTTGCATATTAGAGCACTAACTCGCTTTCATAAGCAAATGATATTCAGAAAGTCAGACTCTCTTTTTTGCTTTGTGTGAAGAGAAGAGGTAAGACTGTCTATTCCAAAACGTATTCAGATGGGTTAGATGCTGTGTTCTAGAAGACTATACATCCTCAGCTTCCTGTGACCTTTTTAAATAGTAAGGACTGATTTTACACAGCATGCTCAGACACATTCCAGTCATGGAATAAAGTATATGAAGTGGCCACGTGGGATTACATTCATATTTTTACAACCTAGTGGCTGAGTCTAATGCTTCATTTGGCAGAGCAGTCCTTAAATTGCTTTTTAATTAAGGTGGGGTTTTTTTGTCTTTTACATTAATACTGAAGGGGTAATGTATCCTACAAGTGGGAATGTGCAGAAGCCACTAGAGGGAGAAAGGGTTACCAAAGCTAGAGTTTTTTTTGTGATGGACTTTGCACATCCATATTACATACCGTCTTCCTTGGAGGTTTCATTACACAGTGGGGAAAAGACATGAGTTCCTGGATGCAATTCTGATCTAGCAGAACTGCTGTGCAGCTAAACAGTGATGATCACAGCATGTAATACAGGAAAATATGCTGTACTGCACAGTGCTAGTGGGGGGTAAGAGGGGGCATAACCTCTTTCCCGGTTTTCTAGCTTCGCTGATAAAACATATGTGAATTGTACGGAGCACAAGAGCAGATGTGAGAAAGCTCTAGTGGACTTATCTATTTAAAATTGCACTTTCAGAATTGGACCTGGCAGGTGTTTCTTGTGGGTAGGAATAGGTATGGCATTTCAGACTTCAGGTTACAAGGAAGTAAACATGTTTTCTGAGCTTTGTTTTCCTTTTAGTGTTGTAGTCCCTTTAATGATGAAGTTTTCAGCTCACAAATTAGAATTGTGGTTAATTTTGTAATAGTTGGCAAAAACACTTTTGAAATATTAATATTCTTCACACTGCTACAAAGCATTTTAAAGTTCAATATAAGTGTGAATAGTTGAAAAAAATTAAAAACGCCTAATTTGATTAAATGTTACAGATAGCATGAGGTTTTTTGTTTTGCTTTAAAATGTTGTAAGGAATTTCTCCCTAAATTACTGAACTCATACATTCACAATTGCTGAATGTGTATTTTTTGTTTTTTAATCTTTGGCTTTTAAGATGGTTGTCGTACACAGGAAGAGGAGAACCAAATCAGGGAAATTTTGGTTCTATTCCACCTCTTCTGACTGACATTTACTGGAAGGTATCTCTGGCCCTGTGCACCTCTAAAATTATTTCCTGTACTGATCTTCATGTTTCCCATGTTCCTTAAAAGTTTCATGTGAACAGATTTCTATTGAAGCATCTTATGAGACTTTTTTGGGGGTCTCTTTGACTAGTGGAAGGCCTGATGATGTTGCTGAAATTCTCTGAAAAGGAAGATTATGGAAGGTGGCTTTGAATCTCAGAATGACTAAGGATGATTTCTGGCAGCAAGGAGCTTCTGAATTGCTATAAGACTGATACTGGTTAGGGGTGTGTGGTCTAATGAGGTCTATGAGATTAGCAGATGAAGAGACTGATTATGATTTCAGTGGGAATGGAGTAATTCCTGCTTTTTCATTTGTTATTCCTTTTGCACTGTATGATCTTTGCTGTTGCACTGTTATTTCCACCTTCTTCAGCATCCCACTAAGTTCCAGTCACTTACCTACTCACCCTTTTGCATGATTTTGGGTTACGCAAAAGAAAAGCACCATAAGCAATATGAAAACATCAGGGGATGTTAGGATTGGCAAGGGACTTGAGAAATTGCTGAACAGGGAAGCATTCCTTTCCCTCTAGACTAAATTAATATAATACATTTGATTTTGTTCAACCCTCACTCCCTGTTTTCGGGCTAGCGCCTGGCCAAAAATATGTCTACCCGTTACTGTTTTAAATTAAGTTTTACTGGGAAGATACTCCTTTTTCCACTGGAAAGCTTCATAACAGTCAGTTTAGTCTTTGAATTTTCTCTCCATGAGGACAGGATCCTAGGCATTGACCTCTCACCATTCTTTTTTTTTTTTAAAAGGAAGTCTGTTTTAATATCGTGGAGGCGAGTATAACGTTTAAGATCACAAGAGGTTTTACAGCCTGAGCTTAATAACTGGTATTGGGGTAGTAGGTTTATTCCAAGTGAATATGACAAATCTATTAAAAAGTAATTAAAAAGCCGTTTAAAATTTTGGGTATTGATTTTTTGAAACCCTTTTCTGCTTCACATTTGTTGTAAGACTTCTATCTTGACCACGTTATTGTTTGTGCTCATGAAGAGTGTAGACCTTACAGGAAGAAAAATTAGATAATCTCATTGTCTGAGACTCACTAGATTCTGGTATTGCAAATACTTCTTTTTTTTTTTTTAATCAAAAAATGTATCAACTGCTTTGTAACCTTCATGACTTAAGCTACTGAAAATATTGTAAAAATGTAGAAGAGAAAAGACAGGTAAGCAGTACTGTGGGGTTCACTAATGCATCTTTCCTTGTTAATATATTTTCTAGGTTACTATTATTGTTACTCTGTTTTGATCAGAAGTTTAACTGTAACTACTTCAGAGTTGTCTTTGTTTCCAGAGCAAGTATTACTGAAAAAGATACGCTGTTCAAGTTAAAAATGGAATTTTTTTTTTGTGATAATTTGTAATTTGCTTCAAATCCAAGAATTGCAGTTTTTAATGTCGGTAACTGGATGGTGAACTAACTGAAAGGCAGATATTTTAGATGCAAAGATAATGTTGGCAAAGCTGTGTGGTTCACATATTTCTTTTTTGTTGTGTAATTACATATTTTTTTTCCCTTTCCTCTACAATTCTGTTTGCTCTCTAGCTTTAATTGTTCCACCCCAGCTGTTTATAAAGCAGAATTAATGGCAGCTGGATTGCTATTCTTATGCAGTACAATTTAATGTTAACCTTTGGAATTATAGGCTTTGATCTGATTTGAGATGTACGTATATACCTTAAAGAGAACTCAGCTGAAATCCCAAACACCAAGCTAGGTCTGAGAATGTGCTAATGCGAATTAATCTGCAAAGAGGCATTTATATGAAATAGGTCCTCTGATACATTTTGCTATGAGAAAATGAAAAGTAATTAAATGTTTAGTAATTTCATGCAGCCTTTCCATATGTATTGTAATCTCCTAAAATAACAATTTAAAAAAATGGTCAGTTCTAAGATCTTCAAAAATGTATGAAAAGCCAAAATAATGCTGGGTGGTTTTCTCTGAAAAATAAATTAGATAAAATCTGGACAGTAAATGTCTGTAGAGCAATGTTGACTGTGAAATTTTCTCATTTCAATTTTATGTGCTAGAGATTTAGAATTTTTCATTACACCTGAATTTAAATGTTTTCTGGATCAAGTGGTTTGGACTCCAATTGACATAATTAAGTATGCAGGCATCTAAGTATTTCTGAGCTAGTTTTGAGTTGCAAAGTCACAGGAGAAGGTAGCATCTTGAGAAACAATGAAAAAAATAGTGTGAAGAAAAATGATTAGGAAAGAAAACAATACATAATTGTACTTTCCATACAGTTTCATTTCATACCTGCTAATATTTGTCATGAGAAATACTGAACAATCTTACTCTCTTTTTATTTTCTCTTAGTCATTTTATTTTGTTTTAAACCTCAACCACCAATCATTTACTTTCCAAGCAGAAGTCAGCTTAGTCTCCTCCCATACAAAAGTATTTTCATAATTGTAATCTTCCTCCCTTAGTTGTACTGTATTACTTTTGGGATGGGTTGACCAGAACTATAAGCAGTTTTTAAAATGTGTGGGCAGGCAATGTATTCATAAAGCTTATTTCTTGATTTCTTTTGCTTTTCTGATGAGTCTTCATTTGCCTTTTTGATTGTTCCTGATTGTTGGGCCATACTGACTTAATGTTCCTAGCTAATGCCTACCTAATGTTCAAGATGATTTGGAACCAGTTGTTATGTGTGTACTTGTAATTTTCTCCACGTTTTCCCCTAGTGTACTCAGGTCTTTCTATTCCTCTGCAATTTCCAACTAATAGGCTTCCAACTCATACAAGATACTATTATCTAGTTATACTGAGAAAGTGATCTTACTATTCCATCTGCATTAATACCATCAAGATGTGTGGTTTTTTGTTTGAAAAGGGATTCGGATAGTACTGAAAGGTAGGTGGTCAGTGTTTTGTGCCTAGTAACCTTAGTGCAGGAGACAAGCAATAAATTTCATTTACTTGGATGTCCAGTGTGACAGGACAGCCTCTTTTCTATGCCTTCCCAGAGCGCATGGAGATCTTACATGAAATTTTACGTCATTCTTGATTATATTATGGGCCTAACTGCCATTAAAAATGCCACTGTAATGGTTAGAAGGCAGTGAAACATGTCATTATCATCTGATTAATAAAGAGGTATTATTAAAAGTGATCAAACCCATTGACCATTAATGGTGAATAATACCATTTGAATCCTTTGTCATACTGGTGCCAAAAAAACCCAAACCATTACAGTAATTGCAGTGTAATTAAAGCCTGTGGAAAAGCTGTCTGTAAAATTTGAATGATGCTAGACCTTTTTTAATTAACCCTCCCCTACCTCATCCAATTTTGTGAGGTGATGTCAATCCATGATGATGGCAGCAGCGCAGGGCAGCCTGAAGGGTGTTACTTCATTCCTTTTTTGTTCCATAGCACATGGAGCCCTCTCTATCAGCATGCCTACCTGTACCCCAGGATTTACCGCTTCTGTTCCTGTCATGGTCCAGGGGACTGGACCACAGCAAGCTCTTTTCCCATTTACCTCCAGATTCTTTTATCTCTTTATCTCCCCAGCATACCCCATTTCTCAATCCATCCTGTTCTCAGGCCCCATAGACCCTCGCTTTACAAGTCCTGCAAGTCTGCACTGTCAGATTTTGGGTGGAGAAGCATGTGATGCTGGCTGATAGGATGAGGGGTAAAGGGAGGTCGTGGCCTACAGTCTTGCCTGCTCTGCATTGCTGTAGTGGGGTGATCACTCAGCTAACAGGACCCATTATCAGAAGAATGGGCACTTAGGGATGGTAGTGGACAACAGAGGAAGACTAAGCCAAATGGTCCAGAGCAGGATTTGAGACTAATATTGATGACAGAATAATATTTGTAACAACTACTTTGTTCTATGATCCTCCAAGACTTGCAGTATTTTTTGAGATTTTGTGCACTGACTATATTGGCATTACTGTGGCATCCCTGTTTCCCATCTTTTTTCAGAAGCGTCTGAATTAGGAACTTTCTTTCTGAAGTCTTAAACCTGCATTTTTTGTAAAGATGAAACTGCCGCTCCAGACTGACCCTTCTGCTGTTTAACATCCGAGAGTAAATTTGGCATGTTTTGAATAGCCACAGAAGTTTCAAATTATATGATCTCTGTATCTGGGTTCCAAACTATTATGTACTTTACCATACAAAGTCATAGAGTCAAACCTAAAAACAGTGAGAGTTTTTAAAAGCTTCAATAGCTGGAAATAGGAGTTGGACAAATTAAAATTTGGTGATTTTATAGTTAGTATGATTAAGCTCTGTGACACATAGAACGTAGCAAATTCTGTATTAGTTGAGGTCCTTAAATTGAGGCCTTTTAAATGGTGCTGTTCCTTTTTTTTCTTTTGCGATAAAATCTGTGAATATAGCACCCTCCTTTTGTTACGTGCTTTTTAGAGGCAATTAATCAGAAATCAGTACTTGAGTTGACACTTGTACAGACACACATAGACATAGTTTTTGCTAAAAGAATCTAATTTATTGAATTTTTTAGTATAGGGAGATGCTTATCTGGGGAATTCACTCTCTGGAGCAGCATGGCCAGTTGCTGTCTGGGTAGTGATGGTTGTTTCTGTTGCAAGCGTGGTTTAGCTGGATTGTATAAGACTCCCCAAGCTGTTGTTCTGCTGAATTTTTGTAATCCAGCTGGCAAGCAGTCCTGTGTGACCATTGTAGCATGTGCGTGGTCCTTTTGTATTATCTTAAATGGTCAGGACAGAGGATAGTATACTTGTTCCACCTGAACAGGAGGAGGAAACAATATCTATAAAAATGACTACATACCAGTAACTTTTTTTGTTTTAGAGCTCTTATAACTTTGTTCATGACATTCAGTTACTTTCTTATGCTTTTTTCCTCAAACATTTTAAAAAATTATTTCACTCACGTGCCTGTGAATCTTGTGAGATTAGCTTTCATTGTGAAACAGTTTCGAAAGCATCCTTCTGTAAATGTAGATGATGAGGCTTCTCAGTGTTTTTTTAACTTTTTAGATTAGCTCCCTCCTTCTTATCTTTTACCTTTCCCTCTTCCTCTTCTTCCACACAGCAGCCAAAATCTCTATCCCATAAGATTCAGCCCCTTTAGTTTCCCCTCAAGGTAACAAACTGCAATGTGTTTTCCATGAAAAGGTTAAATTTGCTAGATGTTGTAAAGCTGGCCTAAGCCTCACAGTTTTTCTTTCTCCTTTTCTCCCCTTTCTG
>NW_008825167.1:7579467-7580653 GCF_000699105.1 Pygoscelis adeliae
TTCCTGCTGCCAGCTCCCTGTATTTTGTCGTTGTCAAGGATGCTTGAACACCTAGCAAAAATCTCCCATTTCCTTAGCCTCTTGTATTCCAAGAGCTACCAGTGTCCTCTCCTTGCTACTTCCTTCCTGCTCCTCCAGCTTTAAAACTGTTGTACCAGAGGAGAGGAATGTCATTGTTTCATTAGTTATATCCAGATATTTGGATGAGAGGACAATGTATGTCTAACTGTAGAGAGACACAAAGACTATGTAGTACAAAATGGAAATTTCAGGTTATGTATGACAATTTGTTAAAAAGTTATAATACTTGATAAGTGCATTTACTAGAATATGAGAGAGCATGATACAGCTCGTTATAGCTGGGAATTCCTTTAAGTTAATTGAAGATGTTTTCTAAAGGTGTTTGGTTTCTTTGGGTTCTGAATAATTGATAAGGTTTCATCAACTTGCTTCTGTGCACTCAAGCTCCAGGTTAGAGTATTGTATTGACTATCATCGTTTCACATTGCATTTCTCTGGTAGTACCTGAGGTACTTAAAGAGTTCCTGTCACGCTCAGGCTGGAGTTGGCAGTGAGCATCATCCGTTGTGTTGGCATGACTGTCTGTGGATCTGTGTCAGAAACAAGATTATTTCATTTCATAAACTATAGCTTATTGTTAGTAGAGATGAGGGGGCAGCCTGCTGCAATTTGGGAGCTGGCATGAGTGGTCAGAGGTACATGCAAAGTCCTTAAGCTAGCACAGCTGCTGAAAGTAATGTTATATGGAACTACTGCCTAACTTCTTTATCAGTTAAAATTACTTCTAAGAGCCCAGCCCATCCTTTTTCTTTCTGTCTTTAAAGAACTAGATTTGTGCAAGTCATCTTGTATTGGATCATTTTTGTTCTTTCTGTCCCTCCGTTTGCAGTCTAACATGAGTCATGTTCTTCTTCACTCCCTCTGTCTTGCTAATGCATGAAGTACAACATTTTCCACTTTCTCATTTGTACTTTTCTTGTACACCTTTCTTGGTATCAGACAGAAACTGTCTCACTTGGACACATTCACAAACTGCTGCTATATCAATCCTCCTCTGGTGATGTTTGTTTTTGATGCTTTTCTTGTCAAGTAGATTAGGAGGTAGCTCATCCACAAGGCCAAATAAGCAGGTTAAAAATTAAATTAAAAAAAAAATTGTATTTGA
>NW_008825167.1:7580678-7608877 GCF_000699105.1 Pygoscelis adeliae
GGTCAGTGATTGATGGTTATTTCAGGGGAATGTATTTGCACTTGCCATTTCCTGTTAGCCTAAGGAAAAGGGGTGATCTAGTCACATATAAAAAAAAAAAAGTGCAGACCCAGTTATTGTCCTGCTTTTTCTCTTATGATTATACATTTAACTGGTATTTCCGTCCATGCTAGTTCATACTTTTTACTTTGTTAGAAGAATAGGAAAAGGAATGGATTTTTTAGAGCATCAGTGTGTTAATTCCTTTAATCCTTTGTTGTTTTTCCTCTCCATCTGCCAAATCATAACAAGATAAAGGCTTTTAGAGAGATGTTCTTTTGTACATTCACCATGATAGATAGTAGTAGCAGGGTTGTAAGTATCTGTATTGCAAAATGCAGAGGATGTATCGCTGTAGTACGTGCTTTTCACTAATGAACTTGTTTTCACAAATTTCTGTGCTTTTCTGTTTGTTTCTGGATTCCTAAAATGAAGATACTTAGTGAAGTATCAGAATACTGTTCTGTGATAGGATTTCCTAGATTTTCTTGAATATCTAGATATTTTTAGAGTTTTCTTTTACAGATTCAGCAACACAGTGTTTCCGGAAGAAAATCTTTAAGATACAAAAGTAAATAGTTCTAGGGCTGTATTTAAAAGAAAACACAGCCTAATGTTCATGTAGCAAATTCCAGTGTTTTAGTTTGGCAGCTAACAGTGAACGAAACAGCATTTTGTTGGTCATATAGTATACTGTTTTGAAATTTTTTTTGGTACATTTAATATTTTGTAATATCTCTTTAATAGTGTGTGATAATTTCTTTATGGCTAACAGACTGCAAAATTTACATTAATATCAGTCATTGCACTAACAATCTCTCTTTGCTCAAATACTGTGGATTTCTTTAGCCATGCTGATTAGTACATTCTAGTTGCAATGGCTGTTCTCTCTTCAAGTCATGGATGCTTTTATTTCCAGCTCTTCAGAGTCCCATGAAAAACATTTGCCAAAATGTTGCTGCTATTTGCTTAAGCTACGTGATTCTTTCTTTATTTGTGTGCATGTGTGTATGCAAGGCAATTTCTTTAATTGATCTGCAGAAGGAGGTCTGCCTTCATAGTGTGAATGTCTGGAATAGAGTCAAGAAAAGATGAAAAGGGAGACTTCTCAGCACCGTTACCAGGAAATTAAATACTTTATGAACTGCAGTCTTATTTTTAGCAGTGTCTTCCTTAATTTCCTAGATTATTAATTTGATTCTTCAGAGCAAGGAGGACATTTTTGTCTGTTGAAAATGTTTTCCTAATTGCAATTGTTATCCAAACGGGTTGGGGAAATGGTTAGCTCAGTGGATTTTTACATTTTGTAATCGTTTCTTAAGCACTGTTTTATTCTCAGGGTCTTTTTTTTTCCTGCTCTTATCTTTACCATTCCATCCAGGGCTCAGTAGTGAGTTTTGTATAAGAATGTCAAAAACCGTAAATAAAAATTTTGATCGGATACTAATTTACTGTTCTCTTTTCTACTACCACACAATTTGCAAGTGTTTTTTGCCGCTCTCCCTCTTTGTCTTTGTTATGTTTCTGACCACAAATAGGTAAGCAGCATTTACTTTTAAAATGGGGCATCTGGTGATAATTAATCTTATCTAGAATCTGCTTCTCAGTGGAGTCTAATCAGATTTGTCTTCAGGCAGTTTGTTCCCGTTCCTTCAATTTGTAATGTTACTGTTTCAAAAATTTTTTGAGTGTATGTTCTCTAGTTGTATGTCTTATTCTCCCAGAATCGTGTACGGCTGTCTCCACTATTTAAACATATACTGGACAGTTTATATTCTTTTTGGGCTGAATTAGAAAGAAAAGTGAAAATGTATTCAGTATTCAAAATAGATATGACTGCTATTGCCTTTGTTTCCTTTCACCAGTTTTCTTTTCTGAAAGATGAAGTCCTCTGAGGGATGCATCTTGTTTTGAGAAATACATGAAAGACTATTAAGCAGAATCCATACTGTTTAACTATATCATTAGTTTCAAAATACCCATTGTACTTGCACTAATGATGTCATTACTTTCACTAGCCCTAGAATTTGCTGAGCTGTTCGTAGTCTGATAGTTTTTTCACTAATTCACAGATTAAAAATTTAAAAATTGCAAAACTGGTGTGGTCATACTTGACTAGCGGTGAAACCTAGTAGTTGTACACATATATTCATGCTGCTTTAACAGGAACATGCTCATACAGGAGGAGCCATGTCAATGTTTTAATATGTTATGCGGTAATAGTAATGGATACTGCTGAATATAGTCAGGGGTTAACGTGGAGTTCACTGTTTGACACAGATTACTGCATTAGTTTAGACTAATCTGACTAAACTGACTAACCGTGTCCCGCTTAGGGACATGGTTTAGTGGGCATGGTGGTGTTGGGTTGACGGTTGGACTCGATGATCTTAGAGGTCTTTTCCAACCTTAATGATTCTATGATTTCAGTTTAGACAGGAAAGACTGCTGTGACTGTAAGGTATGAGCCAAGTGTGAACTTTAGTGGTACCTGCCTGGATGAACGGATGATTTTAAAAGTGGCTCAGAAAGACAGGAACTGTCCTCATTCTAGTGGGTGCTATCTGTGAATATTTACAGAGAGCAACTTTCCTGTCTTCACATTTAGTTGATCATTTTAGCAAAAGCCATCTTAGCTTGTTTATACTGTACTCTTAAATGTTCTCTTAAAAACCTTAGAGCTAATCTCCAGTTGCCAGATTTCCAGTTTTCCTTGGCAGAACCTGCCCAATTTTCTTCTCAGCCAATAAAAAAAGCCCTTAGTAAATTGAAAATTGGGAGAGAAGGAGACTTCATATGAAAATGGATCACTTTTAATACTGAATGAAGGAGCTGGAGTCTCAGCCTGTTGCAGTGATGAACCCTGCTACACACTTTGGATCCAGATTCCTGTATGCTGTGTTATGTCTTGACATTTCTATGAGTTTGTAAACAGAGTCTGTTGTGAATACTGGTGACAGAGCCCTGTTGCTAAAGAACAGTGTTGACTCCATGGGAATAAGCAAACAGGCAGACATCTTCTGTTGGATACCTTATCTTTTATTGCAGTAAGGGAGGCTGTATAATATTCTCGATGCTCTTCTCTACTTTGTATGAGTGGTTGTTAGCATGAGATTATAAGAATGTGAAATTTATAATTGTTCTTTTGGCATATATAGACTTTCAAACAAGTGATCAAAGGGATACCAAACTATTTCAGAATTGAGAGCACAGCAACTTGCCCAAAGGAAGAAATAAATACAAATATAAAATTTAATAAATATTACAAAGCTGCCAATAAGCAATTATAAAAGTACTAATAAATAAATTTTTAAGCTTCCTGTGATGAAGAAAGATGCTGAAATGAAATAGAAGAAAATTTACTCTGAATTAAACTCTGTTATTTTCTAAAGTGAAAAAGCATCAGAAGACAGGAAGGAATTTTCCTCACATTGAATGTTACAGTGAAAGGAATCCAAAATTTCAGGCACGTAATCACAAGTTTTCATAATGTAGTGAGTTTATGTACATCTGCTTAGCACCAGTCACTGACTGTGTGCCTACTCTTAGGTTTAAGCTTACACTTTGCCATTTGGCATAAACTAGATGTGTACATGCTGAGCTGTTGTAGCTTGACTGACATCTGGTGACTTTTTAAGGAGAAGGAGTATGATTATGGGGAAAAGAGAAAGCCATTAGATTTAATTATTGCAGCACCAATTCTAGTCATGGAACATCCAAGTGAGGTAGTTTCTTTCCTCAGAACAAAAGTTCCTGCATTTTGTACTGTGTGATTTAAAAAGTTGGACTCTGCAGTAGCAAGCCTTTAAAAAAAAAAAGAGTAGCGAAAATAAGATTTTTTAAAAGTGTGGAGAAGGATTCCAACAGAAGCTGGGTGAGATGATTTCTAGGATGGTAATTTCCTATAGAAAGAATAATTATTTTGTCATTGTAAAAATTTTCCAGTTAAGACAGTAAAGAACTAGGATTGTCTTGCTTTTAATTAAGCACTGTGTACTAATACTGACATGTAGCACGTGTACACTTTAGCAATCTAACTGATGACTCATGTTTATACAGTAACAATGCTGAATATTTATGATATTTGACTTGAGACTGGAAAAGTCATAACTGTAATTATTTTAATACATGATTTTACAGGGGCATGGCAAGTGACCAACTTGTGTTGAAATTGTGGTCCCATTTACAGGTTTGCAAATCGATCTCCTTGGAATTCTGTACCTACCCATACTTAAAATTCAGATGCTGTCACTATGATCAGCAGTGTACTAAAATTAAAGAAGTAAAATAATAATATATATTTTCTGTTTTGTTTAGGGTACAAAATTTGGACATCCAGTGGGATTAAATCAGGCTTCTCCCCCACGTTCTTCTGTTCGAAGATCATTTGGAAGATCTAAGCGATTTAGTATTACTCGTTCTCTGGATGACCTTGAGGTAATTAACTTTCGCTTAAAACTTAGAAGTGAGTCCTAGAGAGGAACTTAGAGTAGTTAATGCTGATCATTAATGAAGGAAAGTAATATCTGTAGTGTAATAAAGTGACTAATCATCATATAACATTTATGTCAGGGGAATACAGATTTCAGGTATCACCTGACTTTTTCAGTGTTTCTTTAATAGTTTACATTGATGCCAGCAGTGGCCATTCTTTCTGTGGGGAATTTTGACTTTATTTTACCCATCACAGCTGGGCATGTAGAGCAAAACAATACAGTTTTGCTGATCAAAATGTTGATCATATCTTAGAAATCATTGTATCGTGACATCATATAAAAAAAATCAAATGCTCATCGTATTCTTTTTTTCATTTAGCTGATGATCATTGCATTGAGAAAATTTTGGGGGTTTAAATTTGTTGCTGGACCAGGCTCTTTACATAACTTCCTAAGGAATGTAGCTTACTGAGTATGGAAAAGTTTTAAAAAATACTTAAATAGGTTTTTCCTCCTTATATGTCAGCAGTTGAGAACAGGGAATTCCTAATCAACTTGGTGTTGGTCATTGGTTATGGTGATTTTTGGGTTTTTCTGAGTATAATATAATAATTTTATTTCACATCGGGTATAACATCAGCTGATGCCGGGGCCTCAGTGGCCAAACCTTATTGAATTTGGTGAAAACAAGGAACGAAAAGCCATCTGAATTTAAAAAGCTGCTCCTCCCTCAACCAGCTGTAGGCATATGGCTTCGTTATATCTTCTCTTCTAGTGTGCTTCCTCAGGAAAACCTGACCCATAGTGGTGTGAAGGTGAATAGAGATATTTTTCCCTTACCCCTTTATCATGCTTATCTGGAAGAAGGTTTGTGGCTGGGGAGAAACAAAAATATGTGCAGAGCCCTTGGCATAGGAACCATGTAATATATATTATACTGCTCTTCAGCATGGGAGGGAATGTGGCACACTGATTCCTCTAAATGGGAAGGAGGTGTTTAAAAAGCGTTTGAGATGGGAGGAGGAAAGAGGGAGATATTCTAAGTTTCCTGCCGTGGGAAAATGTAGGAAGAACAGCATTTCACTGACTCTGAACTAAAGGAGAGGGGAGCTCAGTGCACTGGTTTTTTAGAGAACAGAATATATGGAAGGAGCTTCTGGCGTGCTTAGGGAATGCAGGTAGGAACTGTAATTACTTATTTCTCAGATGTTTTAAAGGACATTTTTCATTGTGGTCTATTTCTACCTTGTTGTCTGAAGCTTTTAAGCGTCTTGCTTTTTTTCCTAGTCATGGAAAATTTTCATGTCTTTGCACTCATAACTTTAATACAGTAAGTGCATAACTTTAAAAAAGAGAGCAAGATCCTCTGGATAAAGCTGTTTGGGAACCATCTAGCTACATCTTTCTTCATCAGAAAATGGTGATTCTTCTAAATCAAAAAAGCTTGCTACTATATATTACCAGTTTTGACAGAATTTCTGGTCACAGTAAGAGAGAATCCTCTCAGAATATCTAAGAGCCTAGTGCTAGTAATTCATATGCAATAGGAAAAACATGGTTTACACCACATTCTTCCAGATTAAAATTTCATAGATATTTATGTGCACATCTCATATTTTGAACACCAAAGATATAATTTAATTTCTGTTGTAGGAGCTGTTTTACATTATATAAATATTCATTAAAATAGGGACTTGGTACTTACTTTCCGTTAATTTCAGAAAGATGTCATAGTCACTGTCCTGAAAAGTCCATTTTTCTTTCATTATGCCTTAGTTGGTATTCATTGGTGTATATGAATTGAGTAGCACCAACAGGAGGGATTGAGAGGCTCTCTGTGTTACCCAATGTTATAGTTCTTAAAGCTGTTGCTTTGGATGGGGAAACTTACGTTCTAGGTCACGGCATGAATTGGACAAAGAAACAATCTGTATTAAAATCTATATTTGGAAGAATGCCCTTACTTCATGTAGCTATTTGGGTGTGGACTGCTCTCTGTCAATTGCTTCTTTTCACTTTGAAATCTCTTTTTTTCCCTTTGTATGCCATAAGAGAATGATATCCTAGCCACCAGGAGAAATACCAACCCAGAGAAGAATTTCAAAAATTTCATAAGTCAAAGTAAAATAGCGTTGAGGTGTTTTGATTTTGATTCTAACTTTAACGTTGTTATTGCAGCACTTTTCCCAAGTACTGTTACACTAAGTGTAGTAGAACACAATGTTGTTAGTACATGTTTAGATTGTTTCAGGCCATCTATTTAGAGTTGCTGGAACAGGAAATAACAATACCAGGAAATTCTTAGAGACTCCACCTTTGGAATAATGATCATGAACATATTATATAGGCTACTCGGTTGCTTTTGTGTTCTTTACAGTTATCTTAGCAGAATGGATAAGGTACTAACCCAAACATGAAGTTTGAAAATGAATATGCTTCTCTGAGATTAAAAAAGGCATCCAACTTAGTCTTCTAAATTGAGCAGTATAAGTAGGTTCCATGCAGTTTCTTTTATGGGCATATGCTGAACACTGTTTATTTGCTTATGGGTCTGAAGAAGGCTGTATTTGGATTTTTTGTGAAAGTATGAACTTGCTCCTCTTGTCTTTGGAGCTGTAGCGTGTGAAATACCAGCCGTCAGTTTTGCTGTCTTTTGCCATAAGGTGGCGTGATTTCTTTGTAGTTTTTTTTTTTTTTTTTTAATTTTAAATCTATTGAAGAATAATTTTTTAAAAAATATATATTATTTTAATAAATGAAAACAATGATTGCAAGATAATATTTCACTTTTTCTTTTAAATTGTTAGATTATGACCGGCTATACATGCACGGACAATATTCTTACAAGGTTAGAATTAGCTGTAATGATACAGTTGCCCCTCCTTAAACATTTTCCTCTTACCTGCAGAAGCTGTATTGTACGTAGAAGAAAACAGACAAGTTTGTAGGATTAACCTCTAGGTGCTGTTTTTACTAATAGAACTTGTATACAAGATTATTTTAAATCTAGAGGGATCAAAATAGGATGAGAATGCAAAATTAATGGATGCAGTTACACTATGACTATGGTGTGGAAAATGTTTCACAAAACACAAAATACACAATTTTATTTCTGCACTGTGGAAATTGTGCTTGTTCACACCAGGGCTGAATATGATTATCTTGTAAGTTGGAACTGAATTCAGAAAATTAGCGTGTCTAGTATATGCTTTAATTATGTTGTTTTCATGAGAAATGTATTTAGAACTTTTTCTTTATTAAATTACAAGAAATGTATTTTTATTAAGAACAGATTCCTATTTTGTATGTAGTAATAAATTTTCCTTATGTGAATCGTTTGTCATTATGAAATATTGTCTATTAACAACCACGTTAAAATTCTGTGATTTCCACCAATTTTACTTTATAGCATGTTTGCTTGTTCATATTTGCAAGGAGTAGCTTAAGCTAAATGGAACTTGCCATGATTTAGGATTATTTAATATTTGAACTAATGAGAGAGAGCATGATCCTATCTTTCTTCCTACTTTTCTTCCCTGTAGGTAAGTGCCACTACTCTCATCCTCTTAGCACGATTCTGTCCTGGCAAAGACATTGTTTACAGATTTATAAACACATTAAAGGTGACTCTTTGAGACTGCAGAGACTAGAACACTGCCTTTGTAAAAATTTACATTAAACAGAGTAATCCTTTTACTCATCTACAGTTTTGGAACCAGATTCCATAACACTTTCAACTGTAGCTCATTAATATTTTAATTTTTCTTGAGGTCTGTAAAAATACCCTTGCAGTATTCCCTTGAAGCCGACAAATTTAGGTTCCTCCTCACCAAGGGGAACATTCAAAGCTGTTGTGTTTCCTGAAAATCACTGTGGCACTTGCACTTTCGGTATTTCTCTGTGGTTAAAAATAGGGCAGAATAGTACCATGAGAGATGTAATATCTTGGGCAAACAAGTGTCAAGCTCTTTGAGTATTGTTAAATAATCTTTTAATGTAGAGATCTTTTTAAAATTAAAGACTATTTAATTGTTTTAACTAAACATCAGGACAAAAAAGATGGCTGTTGCTGCTGCTCTTCTTGTCCTCATCCAGTTTTGGAAACCTTAAAGCTATATCCTTTATGAAAAAGATCATTTGTTGGATCAAATTTCTAGAGTTTAGTAATGTTTTCAAAGTTGGAATGTATCATATATTCCTTTTAAAAACCAGTTTGAGGAATTTTGTTAGAATGTTCTATCTTAATTATAACCATTAATAATGTAGTATTAGCTGTTATTATAGATAATAATGCTTGATTTTTTTCTGTTTTGTTAATTCCACTGAAGCAACTTTTTTTGCATTTCATCTGCTAATGGAAAGCATACAACACATCTCTTCGGTATGGGGTTTTATACTAATGAATGACATGTCTCTGCTGGATATTAGCTTTGGCATCTGTGGGTGGCAAAACCCCCTAAATGCGCATTTGACTTAATAATGGGTTTTTAAGTGGGTACCTGTCTTTGTTTGACTGATTTAAATGATCAGACAAAGCTTACACAGGGAGAAAATAGCTTATGTTAGACCAACTAGTATACTAGGAAAATCAGACAAGAAGAGCTAAACATGCTCCAAACTTTTCCCACCCTGTCAGTTGATCTAATAAAAAGTATTAACTCTTCCTGCAGAGCTTGCTTTACTGACGTTCTTAGGTCATGACCACGATCACAACGCTACCACCATGGCTAGTATAATTGCGTAATTTAAAGCAAGAAGCCTCTTCATTCTCAGTTTATAATTGTGAATTTAAAATTTGAAAAGGAAGTATATTTTTGTCTTAGGTTTCACGAATTTTTTTAAGCTATGATAGCTTGCCATGGGCAGCCAGTATACACAGGTTCCACCATGTACCTTTAAGTATTGCATCTTTTGCATGTATTTTGTTCTAATTTTTATCTCAGATGTAACTGACCAATTGACAGTTTTGCTGTCTGCTTTCATGAAGGTGGAGAAAAGGCCAGTTGTGAAATAAAACTGCATGCAAGAATAAAATCTCCATTTTTGTATGTAATAGGTAGTTCTGTATTTTTAACATGTTAATAACAGAGTTCTTAAAGGGCTACTCCTGTCTTATGTATGGATGTTCTGAAGTCTGAATGCTAACACAGTCCTGCCCCTAACACTGCTGTTTTGGAAGGCTCATGGACCTGTGACCACAGCCTAGGTTCTTTGTTTCTCAACCTGCATAGTGTTGCTCGGTGGAGTAGCAGTGAATAACAGATCCTGTTTCTTGGAGTGTGCCACCAGGGGTCAGCTTTTAAAACAGTGCTAAGTGTAAGGTATGTACTTAGTGATTTTACACTCTCTTGCTGTAATAGCTCAAACCCTCTTGCTGAACTATAATATATAGCTTTAAATAGTGTAAGTTAGTCATGACATTAAACGTTGATTTCTTTACCTTGAATTACTGTAGCGTGTGTGGTCATGGAGCTGATCAGTAAGGCTTTGAAAGCATCCAGTGGTTTCTGCCAGGCGCTCTTCTGCTCTGTTCAGACCTTTGACAGTCCTGGCTGGAGTTGTTTACCAACTGTGCTGCATAGTGGCTGCACACCTGTGCAGGTAAATGGGACAGTGACAGTTTGTACTGTCACATTGTTAGAGTTGTCATTTATGTGGCTTTGTCCTGGGCCAACTAGTGTATTTTCTCAAAAGGTTTTGGACATGGTTTGGAAGTTAGCCCTAATAGCTAGTATCACTGTGCCCAGCAGGCAGTTTGGATGCAACCAACTTGATCGATAGGAGGGTGGGAGAGCTTGGTGGTATGATAGTGGCCAGAAAGCACCAGCTGTGTTTGGAATTACACGATGGCTTATGGCGCTATTTATTTGACTAGTACAGATACAGCCAGTATGTCTGTAGGTTACCCTCATCTCATTCTGGATGATGCCTATGTTATCCCTCAGACCTTTTTTTTTCTTTTTTTTTGCTGTCATCATTCTTAGTATGTCTTAAAGACTTCCAAGAGCATAATTTTTTTCACATTTGGTTCTCTAGACTGCTCTGTTAAGAATTTCTAACTCTTTTCAGTGTACCCTAGAGGATCTTCTTCAGGCTTTTACTTCGGCGTGTGTGATCTTATCAGGTACTTTAGTTATATCCATTGTTACTCCCTAAAGAAGGAAAACATCGTGCTAGCAGTATACATTTATTTTTTCCACAGGTTGTGCACTAGCATTAATGTTAAGCCTTTGCTGGTATTTTATACTGTACCATAATTTTTAAAAGATTACCAATATATGCTCTTAAGTTTTCCTTACACTTATAGACTTTATCATGGAAAGTTCTTATGCTCTTCACCCTGTTTTGTAAAGTATCTGACAAAGGTGGGTTAGTCAACAAATAAGTACAGTTGTGTGTAACCTCTTTATCATGAATTGGAGATACTTATTTCTAGATACAGTCCAGAATGTTAAACTGTGTGATTTTTTTTCCAGACACTGAGAATAATGGGATTTGTTCTCTGTTATTGCAATTGTAAAATTACCATGCTTTGCTAATTTTACTGTTTACTGTTTTCTCCTGCTTTTGGGTTATTTTCTATATTTCCGATTCTGGAGAAATTTGCCATGTAAATTTGCATGTAAAAAGCGGAGTAGTCAGGGAATGTGCTGAGAGCTGGATCTCACCTCTACTTTCTTTGTGAGGTGCATATGGCAGTGCTCATCATGGCAGTGCTCATCCCATACTCTGGTGCCTGAGAAGAAACCAAGAGTGTTGCCTAGGATGGATTCCCTACGGAATTCAGTCCCCATATGTGCAAAGACGGTTGGCACTGTATGGAGAAATTTCTCACTGAGGAAGCAATCAGTACATTGTCTGACCCTGCCACTCAAGTGCTGTCCAAGCCTTATTGCCTCTGGGCTTGGCTCTCCAACACAAGCCAGTTTCTGTCACGGAACCAGAGGCACAGTATATGCTTTCAAGGGACTAGATATGAACTTGTATTCTGCATAAATCCTCAGGCACCAGGCCTTACTTCTTATCAGTAGTCAGTACTGCCATTCCTAAGATGTGTGATTAAATGGATGCAGGTGAATTCATAAGCTGTCAACATCTCTGATGCAGTCATGTTTTTTGGAACTACATGGATCAGCCAGGGTGAGCAAGTTAAAGTAATCTCCTGAAGCTACAGAGGGGTTATATCCCTTTTAAGGTATCAGACCTTGATTTTGGCTCTATTCTTTTGGTTCTGGTTTCCTTGAGTAGTGATGAAACAGTCAATGCTTGCAGAACTGGGACTCTTGGTAGGTGGGCAACCTCTCAGGGGTGTCTTCCTCCGTAACCTTTGATTCCTAGCATTCTTTTAAAATTGGGCTTACTCTCTTTGAACTGAAACTGTTCGCTCTTCTGGCTCTAATTCATGAGGCACATGACATTGAGGCAGAATAATAGCTTACTGCACTGGGGTCTGTTATTGAAACCCAGAATTATTTGTGGCTTAAGGCTGGCCCTTGCTTCAGTTTCTTATGTTACACTTGTTGATTCAAGAGCATCTTTTAAGGCTCCTCTCAAGAAGGTGAGCAGTGAGGTGAAGTTACTCAAGGTAATAAGGACAAGAGCAGTCTCTGAAGATGAGAGCAGGCTGCTTTTATAAGACTGAATGACTGGACAACAAAATGGCAGATGAAAATGTATGCAGATAAATGTAAAGCAATGGAAATGAGGCAAAATAGCCCTAGCTTCATATATCAAATGATATATATGTCTCTGATCTGACTGTTTCTTCTCAGAAGTGAGGTCTTTGAGTTATAAGGGGGGGTTGCATGAAAGCACCAGCTCAGTACAGTAGCAATGAAACAAAATCCTGTGTTATGAATTATTAGGGAAGGAATAGAGGAAAAAAAACACATAATGATTCCATTGTATACATCTGTGATTTGCCCACACCTGTTCTCTTTAGTTCAAAAATGTTATGATATATTAGAAGTAGAAAAGGTTCAGAAAGGCGTAAGAAAGAGTACAAAATCATGGGTGGCATAGAAAAAGTAGTTGGGATTGACTACTCACTGTCTCCTTCGGGACAAGAAGTTGGCACCATTAATTAAAGGTAGCTGGAGCCAGGAGCAAAACAAACAGAACACGATTGTTCATGCAGGAGGTGAGTCGGTCTGTGGGATGCCTCACCGCTGAGTGCTGTGGATGCAAGAAATTTGCATGTCCTGGGGGGAAAGTGGACAAGTATTTGGAAAAGAGAGCCACTGGGGATTATTAAGGAGACAAGCCACACCAGGTTCAGGAAATCTCCTGAACTAAAAAAACATGGAGTCTGGGAGAAGGTAATCAGGGAAATGTCCTATATGTTGCCCTGTGCTACTTGTCGGTAGATACCCATATGTGGCCACTACTGGAAACATAATACTGGGTTTGATAAATGCATGTTCTGAACTGATTATGTTCTTAGGATGGACATTGCTTCTCCTTAACTGTGCGATTATGGATTGTACTCTCGGCACAGGAAGCTGCGTTACCTTTCACTTGGTGTAAACTTGTTTGTTTGTAAATGAAGGGGCTCGCCATCCATAGTGTCTCCTAGTGCAGTGCAACTGCCGTGTGCTCTGCGAGCATGTACTGTTTGTGCTCCAGCTGTCTGAGGAAGAGGGGACCTGCAGCTTTCCTGGTTAGAGCTTCTGCTGCGAAACGGCTTGCCCATGCAGTTCCTGGGTGGGAACGAGGCACTGGGTGACTGGTTTCATGCCTCTCTCTTCCTGCCCTCCCTCGGCTGCTCTTCCTGTTACCTGGTATGTCGTCTTGTCGTGTCACGTGCTAATGGGGGTAAGGAGGGGTTTTTGCTCTGTGAGACCTGGTTAATGTTAGGGATTGAATTAAGGCCTTATGGAATGAACTGAATTGGTATTTCTAGAGTATAATCACAGAATACGTATGGCACAAATGGTAGCGCTGTAGCTATCCATGAATTGTTTCTGACCCTGTCTCTGTGCTTAAACTGCTGGGATTTTGCCTAGGAGTTGGTACCATTTAATTTTCACTGTCGTCATGGATTTATCAGTTCAGTGAAGTCTGGGGAGGAAAAAAAAAAAAAGTCACCTGTGGAGCTTCTACTAGATGAGCTACTGCTTTTTATTCAATATTAAATCATCAAAACATTTCATCTGTTCTTCTGATACTTAAAAAAATACAGTAAAAATCCCATCCTCTACTTCCCTCTGGACTGAGGAACTGCAGAAGGATGGCATTTAAGGTCAGAAAGTGCGTGCATTTCTTTCTGAAAATACACGTATATCGCTGGTCTGTCTGGAGAGTAGGTGTGGTATTGAAAATTACGAGAATCATGTTTCACTTGGAACGCGATCCTTGTAAATGCCAATGCCCTGCTTACTCAAAAGAACACAGAGCATTTTGGTAGGATGAGATAGATTGCATAATATGCATACATGTGATTGTAATCATACTGAGACACGTACCTACATGCCAGAAACTGAAAGACATTTGCTCTAAGTCTTACAAGTATTAACAATTTCTTTTTAAAAGTATTTTTAGATTATATTTTAAGTATTTATAATAGGGATTGATGACCTAGTTCATTCAGATAATAGACTCATCAAGGGGAATGTATTAAAAAAGAGAATACTTTGGAGGAGAAAACGATGTTGACTCAGTGCTTAAACAAGTTTGGACAAACGTTTAATAGAGTCCTGTAGGCCTTTACCGAATGCATTTTACATTAGCAGATTCCTCAGCAGTATGCTGTTGTCTTTACAGAAGCTTTATTGTTATACAGGACCTGCCTAAACACCATTTTAAAAGCTGCCTGTTCCTTTTGATGAGAAGATACAGAACCAGTATTTAGGGCGGAGAATGTGCTGGGGAGGGAGGAGAATGGGAGAGGTGTTGATAGGGCAACAGACAGAGAAGCTTCATTTTTTTACTGGACTCTGGAAGAAGTAAATATATGTTCAGAAAGAGCGTATTAATAAAGTGGAAGGGACTGTTTCTTAACAATGAGCTATTAAACTATTTATACATGGAGAAAACTTTTACTGATAGTCAAGTGTCTGTAAGTATAAAGTTTTGTTTGTCTAAAGCGAACAGAAAACAGGAATATGGTTTAATGAGTAGTCTTCCGAGCTAAGAAATCTTGCAGTGAAATATGATAAATAATGCTTCTAAGGATTCAGTGAGGTTTTAAAGAGACAAAGTTTGTAAGTATAAGTATTTAAGTTGACTTTCTATATCTCTATTATGAAATTAAGAATACAACATTCTTATAGACATGTTTTAAATCTCTCTTTAGCATTGTATTGTTTTTAAAATGAGTGAGTTTAGTAGATATACAGATACTTCTCTAATTAAGTTTTTTATAAATCTTTTTGTTAATTGTCACTACACTTGCACATGTTTCTGTAAAGCAAGAATGTCGTGTTAAAGTTACAAGTTACCTTCAAATTGTTACAGCGTTTTTTTAAGGTGTGCGGCTAGAGTGATTTTTTTTTTTTTCTTCCAGCTGGACTTTTATCCAATAAAACAGAACCCAGATGGTATGAATTATTAAAATAACTGAAAATAAATGAAAGGTATTTATAGAATACAAAATTTCTGAGGTGTAGAGACTTCAGACCAATTTTAGCTTCTTGTTGCTCAGAAAGCATGTAGTAAGTAAAGGTCCTAGCTGTTATTATCAAATTTTGACATAATAGTCTTATTCTTTATGTCTGTATATATCAGAGTGTAATTGTCTTTAATGCTGAAAGTATAACAGCAAAACTATCAGTTTTTAAAATTAAAAGGAAAATAAACAATTGCAAGGCTTAGGAAAGATATATATGCATTGTTTACTTAAAAATTAGTAGTTTTCATGCTCAGTTTTACTTTGATTTCCTCAAAATCTATTGATTCTTAGAGGCTCCATCTGCAGTAGTAGGAAATTCAGAAGTGGCTTAATGTGTTTCAGTCATCTGTCACTTAATCATATCCTCCTTAATATGTAATTTAATTTTAATTTACTATTGGGCTGCAAGTCACCTTCCATCTGGATGTGCAAGTTATGCTGTTTCTGCATGTTTTTATTAGTGGAGAGAATTTAGTTGTCTTAAAATGTTGATCAACAGAAGGAAAAAAATATTATTTAAAAAATATTTTTGGAAAAGTGCATTTTTTATTATCAGTTTACAGTCAGGCTCTACAGAACACAGAAGTATTTTTCAAAGTTTACAATACAGCTTTCAAAATAAAATATTTTTTTTTAGAGTAGATTTCTGGATGGCAAATCTTCCTGAACTTAACACTTTAAAAGGTGTACATCAGTCTCAGAAGCGTAGGCAGACAGCAGGGGGCACTTGGAACAGCAGTTTGCATCCACTCTCTTCACTGAATTTATTGTATGGGAAGTCTTTTTATTTAACAAGGAGGCTTGTATTTCAGTTATTTTTACATGAACAAATTCCAAATAGTTTGGCTTGAAAATATTTTTTGTTAATATCACCTTGGAATAGGAAGGACTTTTATCTTTAAAATTAATAGAGGGAAACCACAGTGTTGTAAAGAAGAGAATCTTCCCTCTTTTAATGAGTTGCACATATGGGGTCTGTTTATTGTTGAGTAGTTGACAAATCATTGACAAAAATGTATCTAGACAGATTATAGAAAATTTGGAGAATTAGGAAAAAAACCCATTTTATTTTATAGCAAAGTTTTCTTAATTTGTGTGTAGGCTTTTTGATACTCCTGCTTTTTATTTCAGAAACTAAGGTCAGTGAGCTAAATCATATTCTTAACAGATATTTTTTTATCTGGCTTTCATGCAAGTAGTTGTTACTTTCTTTAATAGGAGATAAAGAAATACTTGATATTGATGAGATTTAAGATTTTTGATGGTGCATTCTGCCAATGTCAAAGTTACTTCAGGAATTTGTGTGACTAGGAGCTGGTCCAGGGGATTGCATCTTTCTAGTTGCCTGGCTTTTTTTGTGTGTTTTTTCTTCTTTTAGGAGTCAGGGATATATTAAATCCTATTCATCTTCTGGCAGGTTAAAACTTATCCAGGCTTCCTGTCATTCTGTCTTTCTCTTCAGCTTTTTCTGCTCTGAAAACAAATGTACAAAAGAAAATATGAGCAGGAACTGGAGGGGGGGTAGAAGGGAAAAACAGATCAACCATATCTGGGGTCTCTACCCCTTCCCACAGTTTAGCGTCTAAGCAGATGGATGTGGGTTTACAACTGTCGTCTTTGGTATATCGGAATAAGGTTTTTAAAGCTGTTGTGTCATATTTTAACACTTTCCATTAATAGCTTTGCAAATTAACATTCCTTCTGCTTTTGACCTTTGAACTTTGAGTTGCCTGCCTGGTTTACAAGTATGGTATGCAAAATCACAAGATTTTGAATCTGGCAGCTGCTGAAATAACCTGTGAAAACGTAGAGGGATATGAATTTTTTAAAGGGCTTTCAGGGTCACATGACATTTCATAGGCATTATCATTAACTGGTGCTGTCTAATTGGTAGAGCTTTTTTGCGGTGCTAGTAGAGTCACTGCATGGAAAAAATGTGGACGTGCAATGCTTAGTTCAATGAAGTAAAATCAACAACTCTAAAGGTCTGTTTAAACTAAGGGATTATTAGGTTTATAACGCCAAGTATGAGTGCCTAGAATGTATAAAAGATTGCCCACACACAGTGTTCCTAACAATGTTCACTACGGTTACTCTGGTGAACTGCTAGTCTTGCAGCTACATCCCATTGCATATGGGGTTATTTTTCTCCTAATCATTCTTGTGGGTAACATCCTCACCTGTTAAAACACTGCTGGTACATTTGGTCTTTCTAGGTCATTCCTAGAGGACTTAGGTTGAGCATTAAGTAAACACTATTGATAAAAATCCTTTTTTTTTTGTTACCCCAAAGGGATGTTTACAGGAAAGTTCTCTAGGCATTTCTGATCCATTTGTGCTTTTTACTTATCCAGTGTAAGGATTATTATGCACCTGGTCACCTGCATATTTGTAATGGTGTGGCTGTTTGGTTAAGGTAGTGACAGTGAAAATACATTGTGCATCCCATTTGGTTTAGTGTCAAGCAAAATACAGTATTTGAACAGCTCTGTTTGGCATTTTTTCTTTATAAAATTATAATTTTTTAATACTTATCCACACATAGTAAAACTGTTCTTCTGTGCAAGTATCATAGGGCATTTGCTTTTGAAGTCCTAAAATAATGGAGGGTGTAATTTGTAAAACACATTCCTTCCTGTCTACCCACCCATTTGTTTCCATTGCATTTCTTCATGGTATTAAATACTTGTAGAAGACAGCATTCAAAAGTGCAGTGGTGTGCCTATTCAAACAAGTAATCCATCATAAAATGAACAATGCAATTGTCCATTGCAGCAATTTTTTTATGTCTCTGGAATGATTGTTAAAGTATGCTTCCTCCATTTTCATCTGCAATTAGCTTAAAATTTCTTCTCTGATCACTCTAAATTAATTTGAGAAGATTGAGTTTTTCTGTTAACCAAGTCTCTTCATCCTAAGTCCAACAATGGGAAGATGCGCAGACTTGGACTGTCTTTTGCAAGCCAGTCTTACCATGAGATCTTGAGTAAAGGCTCTTAACTTATTTTTGCCTCATTTTCTCTCTCTATGAGTTCGGAGTAATATTTGCCTTCTTTGTAGGGTTGTTTTTATATTAGGGGCTCAACCTAGGAACTCTATGGATGTGGGGGATTCCACATGCTGCATTGAACAAAGGAGAAGATTCCTCTTTCCTAAACTGCTACTACTAAGTCCACCTTGGCTTTAAGGACATCCCACTAGCATAAAAATGCCCACTAATCATTCCCAGTTTGCAATTCTGGTGTTTATTTTTAGGAGAAAATGGTATTCTGATCGCTTAAACAGTAACAGCAATGAATGGTTTAGGTACTATCGCTATTTACTTGTGAATAGCAGCAAACTTCTTGAAATCCTATACTTTCCATATACAGTCTCTTGAAGACATTGCTGTCACAGGCAAGTTAATAGCACTTCCCTCTTACATTACAAGTAGCCTATTTTGCTCTCTGTTCCCAAGGCGCTGTGCACAGAACTGTCTTGACATCAGTTGAGCACAGGCTCAGGTAGTGAGGAAGGAAGGGCAGAATATCAGTTGGTTTCTGAAAGGAGAATTTTGTCTTCAGTGACAACAGGCTGCTCCGAGGTTTAACCAAATACGCCAAGTTTCCTTATACTGCAGATTTTTACATGCAATTTATAGTGTTAACTGCTGAAAAGTTAAGCAGAATAGACTGTTTGAGGTCCTACTTTATTCTGGCTTGCATTATGTAAACCTCTGAAAATAGTGGTTTACTATGTAAATGTTTCTATAACTAATGTTAGGGTGATTAACGTTTTTCTGAAAACTGCCTTGGAAATCTGTTTTATTGAATACAGGACTATCACACAACTCAACGTCATTTTATTTTCCTGATTTATTATAGGAAACGTTTTAAAATACAATCAGCATGATTTATATAAAATGATCTAGCTTTTCTGGTGAGAGATAATTGAGATCTAATCTGAATCCCTGACGAACCACGGCTTCCTGCATTGGCCTGTTGCTATGGGTAACATAAAGGGAGTAAAATAGAACTTCATACGAAATGCCTTTAAACTTTACTGGCATGTACAGGCATGGAACAGGGTTGAATTTTTTAGTTTAATCTTTGAGAAGCTGATGTGTTAAGGAAATGCTTTTTCCATATTAAGTGAAGATGAATTTAGGAAGAGTACTGTTAGGAAAAATAACTGCTGTTTCTTACGAAGAGCGGGTAAGTGATATGAATTATATTTAGCTAAGGCAAGGCATCGTTGCAGTGAGAAATTAGAAGAGGCTATTGTTATTGGCAAGAAATTAGAGAAGAATGTTACCAGCTTCAGAATGCTTTTTGCTTAGCCTTTAAGCTTTTTTACTTTAAAGTATTTGAGTTAAAATTCCTTTGTAAATGCAAACACTGGGTTTTATTATCAGAGAAGAGTAAGGGGAATCTTATTGTACCAACTAACATTCAGATTTTGAGATGTATTTATGAACTGTGCCCAATATGTATAAAGCTAAAAAATCAGTATGTTTATAATCTGTGCCTATTTTTTAATTCTGTGCAACGTATTTTGTATATGCTTTCTGTACCATTATATCAATATTATATCTTTAGGTAAAACTGTATATCTTTCGTATATATCTTTATCAAAATAATTTTAGGGATGGTTTTGGCATTTAAGGCACTGTGTTTATGTGTGATAAGATAGGTTTTGTTTGGGGTAAAAAGTTGAACATTTATTTCTTAAAGGAATTCCAAATGTCACATCATTTACTGTTCGTATGTTGTTTTTATAGATTCAAATATTTGACAGAAATATTTAACCTTCAGAGAAGAATGTATTCAGTAAAATTATTGTACGGTAGTTGTACTATATTTTTTTTTCCTTGGGAATTCTTACATCTGTAATACTTTTGTATTAACTATTATAAATGCAATTCTTTGGTGGTAGAGAATTGAAAAGACAAATTATGTAATAGCCCTCCTTTAAGTGGCATTCTGAAGGGGCATCTTTCTCATAGAATTCTAAATCATGAAATTAATTGCAATAATATTTTGAAATGATGATAAAAATACTATAATGTTACTCTAATATTTAGGTGAGAAGTACATTTGAGTATTTATTAGAAGGAAAATCTAGTAATAATGTATAAGTAATATGGCTTTAATTTTTATTTAAAATGTTAGAATAGTGTATACCATATTTTGAGACATGATCTCCCTCCCAGAGATCATTTGAGTTCATGGCATTTGTACAATGTTAATGCTGTAATGTATTTAAAAGGATAAAAATACGTGTATGTAATGTAGGTCCTGGAGTAATGTGACTGAAGATCTAGGGACCCGCTCATAATTCATACCTTGGCAAAAGGAGAAGTTGCTTCAGGTGATTTAATAAGGAGTTTGAACAAAGCTAGATGCAAGCAGACAGTCGACTGAGTGATAGGCTTTCCCTGAGCTAAGTGACAGAATGTTTGAAAGTTGGCTATTTGTATTCAGTCTGTAAATTTTCAGTGCCTCATCTCTTAAAGAACACGACAAGTTTCCCAAACTTACTTTGTATATTGAAATCATACGAGAAAATCAGTTTAGAAGGTTGGTGGAGCTAGGTATGCTATTCCAAGCTGAAAGGCTTAATTAGAGGGGCTTTTGTAAAATAGTGTGTAGTATAACATTGTACTAGGTAAGTCTAACAGATTCTGAAGGCAGCAGTCAGAGAATTCTTTGGATGCAGCAAAAAGTCGATGCCTGTATTGGAAGAAGGTGTACTTTAGAAGGGACACATAGAGAGGTCATTTTAAATCCCTTTTTCTCTGAATATTTCTGGATGCCCAGGAAAGAAACAGATGTTTCTGTTTAGTCTGTGATTTTGTCATTGTTACTGTAGGAGAGAGGAATATGTCTTCACTCTCCTTATAGATTTTATCCCTCTGCATCTCAGAAAGAGTTGGAAATAGATAAGTCTTTTTTGACTCAGGAAGGCACTCACCCACATTCTATTAGCACAGATGATTTCATGTTGCTCCATTTTATTGCTAAGGCCTGGCGTTTCCTAGTATGTGTCACCCCTCCTGGTATCCCCATCTTTCCCTTTGTTCTACACAAGTATTTGAGCATGACTTTGACTTGAATGACAAATCTTGAGGTGGAGAAAAAGGACATTTTTGTATTGTGTTATCTGGGTAGTCTGCACACATGGATTTATTTGCTCAGTGTAATTTCTGGGATATGGGTAGGGTGTTTTTGGGTTTTCTGCATCATGGTATTATGGCAGACTTTGACAATACTTAGTTTCCTGGGACCTGATCCATGTAAAATGGAACTAAGTGGATTTTCTGGATAAGAGTTTCTGTCAACTGAAAGATGTCATCAGACTAGTTTCATGCAGTGGTGCAGACATCTAGCAGGTTATAGACCATGAAAGCTAAAAGATATAGGCTGTTTCAACCTTATGAATTATTCTCCTATGTGCCCCCTCTCCCTTTTTACCCTGTTGTTGGTGCAAGATACTATGTTGTCTATTTCTATTCTGGAAAAAAAAATTATGTACTCACAAAGTAGTTTTCTCCCTGTTAATTATTGTAAGCTAATACTCTTTTAGATTTGTTGCAAGCAGATCCTGAACATGACATCAAAAAACTCATGGGCCCTTCTGGTTTTTCCACCTAGCAAAGAGAGATGATACAAAGAGAAATTGTACATGTTTTCATGTTTTCTCTTAATCAGAACTTTATGCTATCTATATATGTGCCGAAGCATTTGCCAGTTTACAGAGACCTAGAACATCTTTTATGGTGTATGATAACTGGGAAGCCACCGTTCAGCTTGCTGGCCCTGGCACTGAGCTCGTCACTTGGATCACAGGGATCAAGGTCTTGCCCTGAAGTCTAGGGAAGAGAGTTGCATCCTTCACCTTTGCAGGGTGTGTGTGTCTGTATACCTCAGCTGCTCATCCAGCTAGATGAGCAAGAAGAGTTCCCATGAAGAGATATACTGGAAGACATTTTAGTTTTCCTAAACTAGATCCATTTTTTAAATTTTGGTTATTTCTGACCATCAGACTCCTGGCATATACCACGGGCTTTTTCCTAAACCAATTTGGAAGTCAGGGTAATTTGAAGAACTAATTTAAGTTCTTATCTGGTTGTGAAGGATTTGAGGGTTGAATGCCATTAGATTTTATCTCTGGGTGATAGTTCATCTGTACATTCACAAAATGAATACATGTATGTCCTGTCATTTGGAATGAAATACTTAACTACTTTTTTTTTAATCTTCACATTGGCCCTAACTGGCATGGGATCATACCCTATCCTTCCTCATCTTTCAGAAATGGCTACATACAGGAACTGTTCAATTTTATAGCTTTTTAATACATATGTTTTTTTAATAGGTAGTTCTTAATATGTATGTGGTAAATGTTAAATTTCATCAAATAATCAAACTTTATATGTATAGTAGATCAAATTTTGTCCTGAAGAGCCTCCAGTGGTGGTAAGCGTGAGTGCTGAAGAATGAAAAACAGCCCCCAACATACAGTGAATTTTTAAAATGAGATCATCATAGTATTTAAAAAAATCTGGTCTTGCAACTTATACCTTTAGACAAATCTAGACAAGTTTCAGCTGAACAGTTTAGAAGAGAAACTGCTTTGTCTAAATGTGGACTGCATGCAATTTCTGACAGGTTTATATTAAGATTTCTAAGTACTCACAAACATGTTTTGAACATATTACTGTGAATTCTTACACAATAATTACAAGCTTTATTTTCCAGCTGGTTTTGTTGCATTAAGTGGATTTAGTTCAGTTACATAGATGTATTTAAAGAAATGTTCTTAAAATAAATTTTATTCTGTGATCTACAGAAGTAAACTGATAATGCTTGGAACATTCTGGGTAGTTTTAGTGACACTGTAATATAAAAAAATACCATATAGTTGGAATATATCAAAACCAAAGGGAAATCTGAAATATCTTAATAGCACAGAAATAGGTGGTTGGTATTTAGATAAGAAATTCTGTTCTTCCTGTGGGTACTATTTTTTTTTTTTTTAATGTTTAAACATAATAATTACTAAGGCCTTGCTTGGAGAGATTTTAAGATGTTGATACGCGTAATGTAACGTGCATTAGCCAAAGCATTTAAAATGAACACACAAACGCAACTCATGGTGTGTAGAAAGCTCACTGCATTGACTTATGCTAAATGGATTGAGGTAAAACTGTATCTCATTGTCCATAGAACTTAAGTGGTACTGTTACTGTAATGTTTGAGCTTTTCTATGAAATCGCACCATTTTTCCTTTAAAATTATATTTTACAATTGTTAACTTCCCAGTTTTTGAAAAAAGTAGTGTAAATATTCTTTTTACTACCATGAGAATCCTACTCATTTTACTTGATACCTTTCAAAACCATGAAGGAGAATTGTACTTGGTGTTTGAATCTAGATTCATGCAAGCTGCCGAAGTAAATGACCATTCCTAAACCGTATATATTTTGAAAGTATTTTTATTTTTTTCTGTCTAACGTGTAAACTGACACTATTACTTTACTTCGAGTCATCCTTTTCTTCATTCTTTGAGAAATGACACTGAAATTGTTTATTCATCAGCTGTTCTGTACAGTATGTGAATAAGAAATTAGAAGTAATCATATTTATAAAACAGATTTCAGTGATGTAAATTAAATTTTCTAAATTACAAACATGAATTAAGTTACGGCTTCTGAATGCATAATACGCTTGCTAGACTCACATACAAAATAGAGGTAGAAAAGATGTCCTAAGCCTCACTGAAGAACTGTGCCCAAAACAGAAGTACTTTTTTGATACCTGAAACAGTGCTATTAAAAAAAGTGAGAAGCCTGGATACACTTTTGATTATATTATTATGCTTCACAGATTCAGAAGCATTTATTTTTGTGTAGTTAAACAAAAAGTGCCATCGTTTTTTTGATCTTTTCCGTGAAAGATGTATTTGTGTTTATCTGAACTAGCACCAGAGGAATGATGTCAATAGCGACTAGTTTAGACTTTGAAAGTTCCAGAATACTTGTATTGAAAACTGGATCAGATCCTCTGCTGCTGATGTGAATGGTGAGGCCACAACAGTTTATAACAAGTGATATTCTTCAGATAGTGTTAACAGCAGTATGAGATCCTGCAGTGAAAGAGGAAAGAAAAGAGAAAGAAAGGAGAAGATACTATTCTTTTAAGGATTACTAAAGCTTTTTGTGGATTTTGAAGGGGAGAGGGAATGTTTGTTGCCAAGGCTGGAAAATACAGAAAAACTATGGAAAGAGCGCTTTTCTCTTGAGTTGGGTATATATGTATGGTTTTTTCTTCTGTGAGTTTTCCGTCTTGAAGAAATTGTAGATATTATAGGGCATTCTTCCCTAGCTTTTTAAAGAGCAGTACAAAATAGGAGACTTTCTTTTTAACTATTTAGAAAGTTACGTAGAGGTTCACGGACACTTTCAATGACCAAGAAAAAATATTCCCCAAACTAAAATAATAATAATTTTTAATAGCCATTAAAAATCAATACAAACTTAAATCTAAAAATCATCTATCCTTTCAGTCTTTCACTCAGCTGAGTGTCAAGGTGCAAGTGCTGGAGTAGATGTTTGGGAAATGGTCACCTACTTGGTTTTACAGAAATGTTAGCTGCCTTGAGGGAATTTGTGATCAAAGGTGAGAAGTGTAGGGTAGATAAGCACATAAACTTCAACATTTCACTAGAAGACTAATTGTCCTTGAAAATTTGATGTAAAATACTAGTAGAGATGGTGAGGAGTTCTTACCTAGCATATTGGAAACAATCTTAAACATCCTTTTGGTTCTGTGGACGTCAGAAGTGATTGGCAGGGGAAGTTTTCAGAGTCATCTGACTGACAAAATACCAAATTTTAATTTTGATTCCACATATCTCCAGATATTGCAGCAAAATAAAGTATATGAGGTGGTGTTTTCATTTTAAGTCTTTGCAGGTCTGTTTTAAGGTATCTGCTTTCTCACGTATACCAACTAATTGACTCTATTCGTCTAAGAAGGACTGTTGGAAGCGGTGTAGCTACTCACAGCAGGAAGTACTTCGTCCAGTCAATACTAGTGGGATCAAGTTCCAGGACAGTGGTTAAAAGGCCTGGGGTGAATTTCATGGTGGGGAGGAAACACCTGTGAGAAAGTAACAGCTGGTTTCTTTAGATTTTCCTCTCTCATGTTATCTGTTGTTAATAAGATGATAACAAGTAGCTAACACTTCAAATATTATGTGAAGCTCAGAGATTTCTAATGCTTATCGCGAACCTTAAGTAACACTTATTTTTCTCTTTCTTATTGCAGTCAGCAACTGTTTCTGATGGAGGTAAGCTGAAGTTTATTTTTACTTTTATAATGAAAGAGAACCAATTTTCCACGTTAAGCAACATAATATGTGGTAAATAAGGTGATATATTGGAAAATGTGAGTCCAAAGTGGTGCAGAACTCTGTGACTTCTTTGGGAACTGTGCCAATGAAAATATTGCAGGATTATGTTCACGTACTTTCACTGATTCATTTGCATAATTTTTTTGTGGCACATCTCTATATATGCACGTTTTTATTATAACTAGGCTTCTTCATTCATAATAATAAAAAGGCAGAGCTGGTAGACTTCATATAATTGGATGGTAGATAAAATCTTGTTCTCTGTTTTATTGTCCTTTACATACTCTGTTTGCTTTTGAAAAGACATCCTCTAGCTCCTAAGTTGTAAGCTGTCTTGGTGCATTTGTTGAGGTTGAAATTTCTTTATGGTGTGATGCATTTTGAGAAGGGGGTAAGTAATTTGATATTTGTAAAATCCCAGTGTGGAGCTTCTGCAGTTCTGGAGCACTTCTAAGTAAACTCCTCTTTATGTCACTTAAGCTTGTTTGTTTTGATTTTAACATGGCTTTAATGTTTTAAAGGACATCCACTCTTTGTTAAACATTAGAAGATGATTTCTCTGAACTTTTGAAGTTAATTGAAACAGTTTAAGTATGCTTCCTTAATGGAATAAAGGAATTTGTACAGTTTAGGGTATATGAGAGATGGCTTTTCTCACTTGTCTTGTTTGGCAAGAGTTGGTTCACTTGATGCTGCTGAGAAACTCACTCACATACATAGTATTACGTTTGCTATTCTTTGACAACAGTACAAGACAATTTTATTAAATAAAAAGGGGACAAACTGTGTTGCTGTAATTAGTGCAGTGAAATTGAAGAAATACTTTGAATGGTAAGGATAATTTTTTATATTACATGCAAATGTAAATGCAAAATTAGCAATACTATTCACAAAACTCAGTAGTGTCCTAATTTCTGATTCCTTGCAAAACTAAAACTACAGTTGAGAGAAACATTACTGTTTTGGTCCTTTTGACAGAGCCATTTTCCAACGGCTGGCTGACTTTGTCAGGTATTTTCCTTCTCTGCTGCTGACACAGTCTACTGCTGTAACAGTACTTCTGTCTAGATGAGAAGATAGACTCTATATTGTATCTGTTTGTCCGCAAAGTGACAAAAGAAGGAAACAGGAAATAATTGTGTCTATTCTGCTTTCTATTTCTAAAATGTAGCCTATGTTTTTGTGGGAAAAATAAGTATTTTTTTCCCCCAGATGTTACCTGTTTGATATAAAAATCAAGGCAAAGCACAGACTTTTTTTTTGTTTGTGTGTGTAGCTGAATTAAGTTCCAGGTGCTGAGGGGCAAAAAACTTGATTGATCTTCTTTAGCTAAAATGGAATGTACTTATGTCTTGTCTCCATGAGGGTTCTTGTTCCGTGTTAATGAAAATTATTTTACTTCTGTTGCCTATCCAAACTTGGAGATCCCTGTGATAGTACTCATATGATAGTCATTTCAAGCTTTTTATGCTTCCAGCTGAAAATTTATTTTAAAGATCTGACTTATTTTCAGTTCTTCCAATATGACTTTTGTATTTCATTCCAATTCCATAGGTAATTGTGTTTTCACAATTAATTATATACAGTTTTGTGAAGTCGTGAAATCTAAGGACCATGTAGGTTGCAGAGGTGAAAGAACAGACAATAAATTATATGTGTTTTTCTGCTGAGTTGTATGACCTATTTTTTTCAGCTAGTGCTGAAGATTTAACATGGACTCTCTCTTCATTATTAAATGCTACTTAAGAGCGGGGTTGTAATTTATGTAAAAAGTGGTAGTCGAACTATACTGAGTAATATTGAATCAATGCTTAAATACCTAGAACATGGATTGGAAAAATAAGAACCAGAGAGACTGTAACCAGAGAAAGTGAAATGAAATAAAATCCTAATTCATTTCATTTAGAGCTGCATTGAGTAAAAAGCTCTGATTCATGTCTGAATTACATTTTCAGGCTTTCACTTTTATTGAATATGTCACAGCACTGAAATTTTTCCAATCTTCTCTAATCTCACTAATTCATTAATAGATCCACAGATTTACACATTTTAGGGCATGTCTAGATTAGAGGAATTTTCACTAGTGTAACCATTAGTATAACAGTGCATACTTCCCTTCCTAGACTAAATCTTAATATTAGTATTTGTACATATAACTAGATACTATAAATACTGTTGTTAAGCTTTAGTCTGGGAAGGGAAATTTATGTGTAAAAAGTAATTATTATGTGTTTATATACATCCCTTCAGTATAATAGGAGGCATGACAGCGCTCTGTACATTTTCTTTCCAAGGTCAATGGAGCCTCATGTCATATGGCTTTTATTACATTGGAACCAGGCACTGGAAACCATCTACCCCTTGTTGCATTTATTTTATATGGTAGCTCAGCTTGTGCAAGGCTGGGATGTTCTCATCAGCCAAAACTGTGCACTTGGGCTTTGCAAGATAGGTAACATGTAAAAGATAAAGGAACTTGAATTAGTGTTGTTTCCAGAGATGCCAACCAGTAGCAAATCTTAACTGTAATTGATTTGCTTAATGAATTGCAGACAATCAGAATGCAAAGTGTAATAATGCTTAGATGCAAGATCACTGCTATAGATCAGTTAATCTGCAGCACCTATGCTCTAGGAATAGCAGATACCATTTTATGTTACTACAACGATCTGTAATTAGCAGATTTCTCCTACTTCCCATCTTGGAAACTGTCCATTCCT
>NW_008825167.1:7608920-7610789 GCF_000699105.1 Pygoscelis adeliae
GCGCTGTGCCATCTAAATCATCACAGGGATGATCAGTAGTCCCCAGCTAATGTCTGACTTTGGCTATTGATACCTAGATGGCACTTTACAAAGGGAAAACATTTGTAAAATGTTTTACATTTTACATTTACATTATATGTCCTTAAGGTCAAAGGACATATAATAGAAGTACATCATCATTCATCTCCCAGACAGACAGGTGGTGAGGTATCTGAGCTATTGAGAATGTCTAAGTCCGTTCTTACCTGCTATTCCCTACAGAGATCAGTTCCGCAAAGCTGAAGTCTATTATTTCCAAATACTTGGAAACGGATACTATATGCATAACGGATACTATATGCATGTCTTTTTCCTAAGATACTACTTTGCTGTAGTTTCCGCTGATTTTTATTTTCAGTGTTCATCACCTGGAAAGAATTTTCATAAGGAAGAGTGTTCTTAAAGACTTTCTTGAAAGGAATCTGATGTTCACAATAATAAATAATGTAAAACTGTATTTTAAAAAGTAACCTAAGAAGGTAGAGCAAAAAATCCGCAGTGAAGTCCAAAATACAACAAAACACTGTTTACACTTTTTACACTATAAATACCGATGGATTATTTCCTCCAACAGGTATATGACTTATTTGTCAGTTACATTGGCAGTGCATGCTTGCTGTAGCTGTGTTCCACTGTAACATAAATAATTCAAGTTCCTTTAGCAGCAGTGGCAAAAGGTCTTTTCTTTAAATTATTTATGTAGCATTTTATAATGCTTTGTGTTAAGTATACTATTGCTTTCCTCTGCTTGAAGCCATGAAGGTAAAGAATCAATTTGTTTAGAATGGTGTTAGAGGCTACCAGGAATTGCTGGGGGGAAATGCGTTAGCTTCCCTTATCCCAGAGTTGCAGAGGAACAATGTGCTGTACAGTAAGACTAATCTGCACCCAATGGGTTCCGGGATGTTACAGCTGAACTTGGTATGGATTCAGAAGGATGGCTTTCAGTGAATGGCTTGAAGTATTTGATTAAGTGGCACCACAGTGGTTCTTACCAGCTTTATCCAGGTAATGTACTTAGTGATTAACTGGAATATCTTAATTATATGAATTTATGCATTTCGATGATTACAAGGAATACATGTAGCTTCTCACAATAATAAAAAAGTATTTGTAGGTCGAAAAATACATACGGACTTTATGAACAAATGCATACAAAAACATCCTTATTGTATTTGGACTTACTGCTTTATATTATTTAAATAAAAACTTTCAAAGCCATCTTATGTATACTTTGAAGATTTTAGCTGATTAAATGCCTGCATTTTCTTACATAATGCTGGTTTTGTAAAACAAAACCAAGAACGTGTAAACACAGAAGGTGTGAAAGATTGTTTTTCTGCAGATTTTTAGGAAACATTCTGTGTCAATTCTCTATTTGAAGAAGGTAATAGATGAAAATGAATGAGTTTGCACAGAAAGTGGTGCTTCCTCACTAGGTATGGTGGTTCTTGAACAGAACAGAAATAAATTTGGGTCCCCGGGATTCGGGATGCTTAAGTAAGGAGCCTCCTTTTGCAGGTAGTGCAAGATGAGTCGGTGCTTCCACAGAGTAAGGAAAAAGGCAGACAGATATTAGGAAACTTCACAACACTGCTAAGTCTTCTGTGCACCTGAGTTGGGGTTTTCACAGTAAACTCCTTTGGCCTCCTGAGATTCCCAAGAGCTAATCTTCTTTTTTTAAACACTTGACAAGAAGGAGGAGGCCACTTTGCACGACAGACTTGCGGTTAGAACATTTAAGGGTGGGAATCAGGGCTCTACGTTTCCTCTAATGATCATCACAGAGTGATCGCTAGACAAAATATGTGACTGGATTGGAAAGTTTCT
>NW_008825167.1:7610873-7614961 GCF_000699105.1 Pygoscelis adeliae
GTGAGAGTTGGGAAACCTGACACTGAAGTCTTATATTGGAAACATTCCTCTGCAAGAGGAGTGGAGCAGGAGTTATGGCTTATAGTCTTCATTTAAGCATGCTTTGGATAAACTGTGTACTAACGTTATGGTTGGTGGGGTTTTTTCTTCCCGTCTGACACTTCTTTGATTCTAAATGGTATACCTGCACTAGGTTGTAACTGTTTTAATTGCAGCTGTTGATACATGTGGTGAAAGAAACTAAAATAACTGAGCCTTTTCTGGGAAACAACCTTGTTCTGTGTTGTTTTCAGGTTGACAGGTACCCCAGCAGAAATCTGTACAGATTTTAAAAGCAATCTGACTGCATTTTTGTTTTAAGGGAGAACAAAGCAGTGTCAGGCTTAAATGTGAATTCAAATAGTTCTTTCTGAAAAAATCTGAATTAGCTAAATAAAATCCACCAGAACAAAGACAGTTTACCATGAATGAGGAATCCCTTAATGCTGCTTTAACACTTTGGAGGACCTGTGCCTGTAGCTCTCAAAGTCGTTGAAAATGCGGTCTCATTTTGGTTCATTTGTTTTCATGGGACCTCCAGAATCAGCAGCATATCAGAGGAACGAGAACCCAGTGTAGTTTAGAGCAAATATAACTCTGACAGGGTGGAGAGAGTGAGCAGCTGCTAGCAATTAAAGGTAGTTAGCAGTCACCCACTGGTGTAAACACTCGGAGACTGTAATTGCAGTTTGGTCTTCCTGCCTGCCATAGGGAAATTGAACAGCCATCACTCCGAGGGAGGAAGGTGAAGCTGACCTAATGACTGCTGTGCCTACCGTTCTGCAATCCCTTCTGAGTCCTAAGGCGCTGTGACTTGTGGATTTAGAGTTGAGCACTTGGTGTGGCTACTCCCTAATTTCCCTCTGTCAGCCAAGTAGGTTTAAATGGTTTGGTATGTGGGATGAGTTTACCTTTCTGATTTTGCCTGAAAGGAACTAGGAAATTGTCATCCTTCATCACTGGAGAACACTGGGGATTGAACCCTCTAGGAGTGAGGCAGTATCTGAAACTGTTCCAGATATATTAAGAAGTGGGTGTCTCTTTATATCCTGGACTGTAAAATAAAACATATCCACCTGCAGAGTTAAAGCAAAATACTTCAGATAATAAATTTAGATACAATTCTCTTCAGATTCACATTAGCTTCTTTCACAATAGTTTCACTGTGGTGACAGGTATTCTCTAATGAAGCTAACAGTTGACTTGGTTATGTGCTTTTATATGTCTTAAGGGAAAAAGTGAATAAATATTTCTTATAAAAAATTTGGCATTATTTGCTGAGTGTTTTTAATTAGCTTCGATTACTATGACGATTAGGCAAAGAAAAATATTTGTATACCTGATGTTATAGAATTAAATATTATCCTTGTTGAAAATGTAAAGTTACATTTTCATTCCTCCCTAATCTAATTCTCTCTTTGTCTTATTTTGTCTTATTTTGTCTTCTTGTTGTCTTAAACAATAGCTTTGCTTACAGAAATTTGCCGTAGTTAACTGTTACATCTTAGTAAATATTTCTAAGCTACAGAATACATTTAAAAATGAAGTTTCAGAACTATTTTTCTTCTTTAATTTTTCTTATCTTTGTAACTTTTTCCTGTGTTCATAACTGTCTTTGAATGGTCCTTTTTTTTTTTTTCAAAGTTCATACTTCCAGGGAGGAACAATAATGTTTTGTAACATAGAATTTGGAAATGCAAAGTGCTTTGAAATATATATAGCGGAAAAGGAGAACTTGGGAGATCTTATAAAGTAGTAATTTTGGTGAAATTACTCTTTGGTTTAGTTAGTCCAGGTGATTAACTGAGGGAAATAAACAACAATAAAAATGTCTCTGTGAAGAATAGGCCATTTCTTACTGGTTGCGAATTCAGTTTTCTCAATCAGATTACATTTATAATGAGTTGTATATTTGCTTTTCCATTTGGCATAGAATTATTGAAGATATCTATTTTATTTGAGGATATTCTTTTCTCACATCTATTACTGCTAATTTTTCAAAGAATTGAATGTCTGCTTTTTTTTAATCCCTTCATCACAGAATCATTCAGTTTGGCATCTCTCTAGTGCATCCTCCCGCTCAAAGCAGGGTCCATGATGAGATCGGACCAGATAGCTCAGGGCTTTATTGAGTTGTGGCTTCGCAACTAATTAAACCTCAGGTCACCTCTGTGAAGTGGGTATCTGTGAGTACTGCTATACCAATTTTACATTTGTGTAAACAGAGATGAAGAGAGTGGTGATTTGTAAAAGGGCATAAAAACAAATAAATGACAGGTTTGTGAATAGGACCCTGTTGTATACGGTTCTCTCTTTTACTTAGAGCAGCCATTTCTTTCACGTTTACACTTCTGTGAACAAGTGGTCACTTCTTTAAGAATTTATTGTTTGTGCTCTGTTTACTGATATGTGACAAAGATGATCTGGGTCAATACTTGAAATTATTACAGTCGTGCTGCTACACAAGGTTGTGTTTTCCTGAATTCTCTATGGGTTCTTGTTAATTTGTCTTTCAGAATACAAAAGAAATTTCTGTTTTTCTGAGATCTAAGGATTCTGATCATTTCTCAACTTGGGGTCCCCAGATTATTGCACTATGTTGGCTCGAGTCTGGAAGGGAGTCCCGGATCCCTGTTTTTGTAAGAAACCCTGATAAATTTAGGACCTATGGTTTGATACCTCTACTTTCCATGGATGAGGAAGGCATCCATTACTAGCTCATTTTCCTTGGCGTTCTTTTCCTCATTTGAATTCTTTCCTAAATTTTCAGCATTTGACAGGAATCCCTCATTTCCATGAAAAACTTTGCATAGTCCCTGTATGCTGATTTAAGAGTGTATGAGATTTTGCTATCTCCTATCACCTAATAGTTTTTTTGCCACTTTCTGGTGAACAGTGGGTTCTTAAAGGTCTACTTTCCTTGGATAATCTTATGAAGGATTGCAGTCCATGAGGTGAGGAATGTGAGCAGAAAATTTTGTCCAGAATATTTATTTTTGTGAATCAAGAAAAGACACTTTCTTTTGTGCCTGCCCCCCCCTTTTCTTTTTGCTTCTGGCAGGGGAATTTAATTTTCTTTGCAGTGGAACAGAAGAAAATTGAGAGATGGTTGGGGTTGCTTTATCTATGCAGGTGCTCCTAATAAAAATGGGGAGGGATATTTTGAAGTCTTCACTGCTTTCAGCTTGAGCAGGAGGTGTGATAAATCAAGTAAACAATGCTGAAGAGTAAAAGTGAATAATATTTTGTTGACAAGTCTGTTCTTTTTTTTTTTTTTAACAGAGCTGAATAGTACTGATTTAAAAGACTGCATCAGTGAAAATAGCCTCAGTAGCAATGCTAGTCTTCCCAGTGTACAGAGCTGCCGACGACTTCGAGAAAGAAGAGTTGCAAGCTGGGCTGTTTCATTTGAGCGTCTTCTTCAGGATCCTGTTGGTGTTAAATATTTTTCAGTAAGTTTTGAGGGATGCAGCCTTTCAAAATTGCTGCAGTAATTATTCTGTATTCTTTTTTCTTTTTTTGACAGTATCCTTACATAGGGCAAGAGATAGGAGTTTGTTGTTACACAGAAAGATGCTCAGATAACAAGTTTAAATTGGTTGGCAGTTGAATAAGAGTTCATAGTAATACACATATTGCCATGCATTTCTGGGTAGAAAAAAATTCAGATAAAAATGGAGGCTATACTTTGCTTTGTATCTGAACTTTTAGAAAGCTTCCCCATTTTATAAAACAGTTACATTTGGTTACATTTGTATCTGCAGCCTTTGAAAAAAGAACAAGGCAGTAGTTTCAGTAGTTTCCTAAGAATTGGTAATCTATTCACGTTTGCCTACTGAAATGTTGGAAGCCATGTAGGACATTTTTTCAATGACACAGTGGCTTATCTTCCTGCAAAAGGTTTTTAGAAATACTTTTTGGAAGTAATTAAGGTAGCTAACAGCACTTGTAAAGCTGCAGCTTGTAGGAGTAGTGTTGAGTATTTGCAAAGCATAAATTAAGCTTCTTCACAGCACATTTATGAAGTTGTAAGTAGTATCATCTGTTTT
>NW_008825167.1:7614980-7708447 GCF_000699105.1 Pygoscelis adeliae
AGAGGTTTATACACTTCTGCATTGTTGCACTGAAAGTCTGTTGCTGATTCTGAATCACAAGGACATTTTGTGCTGCCCAAATAATTTTCATGAACAGGACATAAAGAAACCTATGGTACGAGAGATGTAGATTATTGGACTCCTTTACTTGATACGACAGTACATTAAAATATCAAATGATTACTAAGCAGACTTCCATATTAAATGGTGTGGGGACCCAAAAAACCACCTTAACAGTGAACACCTGTTTGAGGAAACAGAGAAGATGAAAACAAAATAATATATCCTGGATATTATGTTCCCTGTCTTTTCATTTTTCTTAGTAGAGTAGCCTAAGAGTTATTAGCATTTCTGCTTAGATACTGAGACTTCTCCTCAGAGTGAAAGAAAAATTACAATTTTGATCTGATGTTAGAATCCACCTGAAAAATTACATAGTTTGGGAATGTGCTACTGAAAGTTTAGTTGTCTTTTCTCATTACTTTTAAGCCACCAGTAAACTTACTTACGTACACTTAAGAGTGTAAGCCTTGGAGTCTGGCACAAAGCAGAGTCATGGTGCCTAAAAAAAATGCCTTTTCAAGTGATAGGTTAACATTCCTTCAAAGGGAAGCTCAGAAAGCCCACGGACTGAGAAGGGCGTCACCTATAACTAGCCAAAAGGTACAGATTTCTGCCAGTATTCAAGAACATTGGAGCATCAGCGTTTAATTTACGATTGCATAGTAAGCATCTTGGTGCATTTGGGATTCAGCATGCATAGGCCTTTCCTGAGGAGAGCTTTGTCACAGAGCAGGAATTACTCTCTAAGAAGAAGAGATTTTGCATGTTTTGCAAATACTCACATTTTGCATAAGTCTGCTGATTAGAGCAGTCATCCAGAAAGTGAGAGACCTGATTGCAAGTTCCCCTGTCAGGTGGTTCAAACCAACATCTCCAGCTTCCCAGCCATGTGTGACAACTGCAAGGCTACATAATGTTCCAACTGGGGCACCAGTCAGTCTTCCTGATGAAGCTGAATTATTGTGCAGCCAGCTGTGCCCAAATCACATGGCCAGAAAGCAAGCAAGCAGGAGATTGACTATAGATTTGTAGTGAAGACACTAAGCGGGGAAGTAGGCAGTTGGGTTCCAGTTCCTGCTCACTAATTCGATTCTCTTTTAATCTGTAATTACATGTAACATGCAGAAAGGTTCCCTGACTACTCTCTCAATTGTCTTAAGCATTTGGTGTCTCACGTTAGGTATCTGAAGAACTTTTAGTTTAAATTGAGAGATTGCTAGTGGGTTTAGACTCCCTGTATTGTAGTTTATCTCAATTGCTTTCTTACAGTTGGACTCCCGAAACTCTATGTAAATTTTAAAAGCACAAATAAAGTTAAGTTTTAAATATTTTTGTGAAGATTCCTCTTACACTGCTTTCTGAGACCGCCTTGTATGTTGAGGAAGCTTGAGTGACACCAGTGTGACACTTGAGTGAAGGTTGTGGCTTATGGGCTGACTTAAAATAAAATTTCCAGTTAAACACTGATATCTAAAGCTCTATAGTGTAAACAAGCATTGTTCCAATTGCATGAATGCCTAGATAATTTTTTTAGAGGACCAAGTTAATTTTTTTTTATATCCTCCCCCCACCTCCCCAGTGGTTAAAATGCTTTTGAGAAACATATGCTGAGAGAATACTGAATTATACGTATTTGAATCAGGGACAGTTGTGGTTCTACAATTTCCCAACTGAATAGGGTCCCAGTCTTCATTTGGACGCTGTAATATAAATGTTCTGGTTATTGTGTGTTGTAGTGGGAGATTTTTTTTTTCTCTAAGAATGCATTTTCCAAGGAGAACCCATGTAACCACATCGGCAAGCAGTGATAAATGATTTTTTGTAGTTGCCCTGTGATGCAAAAAGATGCTGTAATGAATACAGAATTGATTATGGACACTGCTCGATAAACACCTACTCTATTATACTAGTAGAACTGCAATTGAAGACAGCCGGTTTACAGTGTAATTTTTAACTGTAGTTACAAATTATTTAAATTTTTATTAAAAGTTTATTCACTAGTTTATACACAACTTAACATGAAGTTTCAAACTTCGTCATTGTACATGCAAATGATTTGGTTGTAACTTGATGGATTTGTCTCAATTGTATACGTTTACAAAGAAATGAGAAAGAGGAGAAGCACTAGGCATATACTGGGCATGTATTGATTTTTACTTTAGAAGAAAAATGGGCTGTGAGACTGTTTGAAATGTTACCATTATGCAAACTTTAATATTCTTACCAAGCATTATAAATATGTTGTTTGAAATGGCAAGTAACTTCTTTTCTTTATGAGACATTTATTTATTTGTTTATTTTTTCCCCTAGGAATTTCTACGGAAAGAATTCAGTGAAGAAAATATTTTATTTTGGCAGGCCTGTGAATATTTTAACCATGTACCTGCACATGATAAAAAAGAGGTAAGTCAACGTTGTATTTCAATATATGGCGTTGCTTACTAAAAATTGTTACTTCTTCAAGATATTGAAATTATTGGAGCTGTGCTTGGTCTTTGTACTGTGACTTTACTAAAATAGGGTCGGAGCCTCAGTCTAATTTTCTCAATCCCTTGAGAGTACTGTCCCATGTTTAATATGTTGGATACATTTAGACTGCAGTAAAGTGCAGAGGTAGCTCTGTGAAAATGAGCTAAGGTATACTGGATGTTGAAAAATGGCTAGCTGCAGTAGCCCAGTGCAAGGGAGTGCAGAGCAAGTTAATTTAACATGTCAAGGAGAGGCGAAAATTAGCCTCTGTTGTGCTCTTTCAGCTAGACTGCCTCCAGTAGCCAAGATAATGTGTTTATAACTAACTTAGATATATCTGCTGCTGTAATGTGTGTTCACAAATTATAAGAATCTGCATCTCATCCTTTTAAGACAGTCCTATGTTGGTCAGGCAGTTTTGGTGAATTTCAAATTTTGTGCAGGTTGGCAACACTTCTGTCGACACCACAGCCAAATCTAGTCAGGTTTACACTGTGGAAACGGTTTCATCTTGCAAGTCCCTCTTTGCTCTTTTGTGGATCATTGAGGTTTTTCCCATTTTCTTCTGTCTTCGAACAATGTATTTTCTGAACACTCTTCTTAAGGGCTTTGAGATCAGTTTGGTGTGTTTTTCATTATTTCCAGAATGTGGGTGTTTCAAAGTAAACAAGTTAAAAACAGAGCATGAATGTTTTTAACAGTAAATATTCAAATATATGTTTACATTTTTCTAAATTCTAGAAATTGAAGCTTAGAGGATTTATTTAAATAGTAACTGTTATGTAAAAGGTCAAAAATCTAAAAAAAATATATTCTCCTTTGCAAGGCAGAATTTGACATGCTTCACCTTTACTATTTTCATAGTTTGATTATTTTAAGTTTTATTTTGATGGCAACTTTTACTGCTTAAGAAATATCTGATGAATATTTGTAATTTTAAAGGAAAAACCCTCTTTATATGCCTAAAACTAACAAAAGCTGTTAAATGAAAAATGCTAATATATTAAGGAAACTGGAGCAGCTGAATATTTTTGTGTGGAATATATTAGTGTAAAAAAGACCTGTATAAAAATATGCTTGCAAAGCAAACATACATTTAGCATTTCTTTTCTGTAGCTTTCTTACAGAGCTCGGGAGATCTTCAGTAAGTTCTTGTGTAGCAAAGCTACAACCCCAGTTAATATTGATAGCCAGGCACAGTTGGCAGATGATATTCTCAATTCTCCACATCCAGATATGTTCAAGGAACAGCAACTTCAGGTAACCATAGAAAACATGACTGTTGTACGTTTATGTCTATTATCTTTTCCTCTGAAGTGCTTTAAAATCTATAAAAGTAGTTTCACGTGCTGTATGTTTTAGTATGCCTAAAAAGACAGAGCAGTCAAGATCATATAGATTCTACTAGCAGAATAGAGAGAGGCTGTATAATGGAGTGCTGCTTGACTTTTTCTGTACATTTGCATATGTGTGGAAAATCGTCATTAACTAAAAATCTGAAAAATACTATTATTGAAATGAAGGTTTAGTGCAAGTAAATAATGCCATGTGGTGCAACAACACTGCATATGGTGTTTGCATATGGTTGCTTATTCTTTTCTTTAGTGGACAATTGTGTACACAAATAGTGTCTAATTTTGGTTAAAGTGGTTTGTAAAATATGTCTGTTGTATTGTAGGAGTCCTTCCCTTGTGCTTTAATAGAACTGTCAAAGAGCTTGTTAAAACTGTTGGTGTCTGAAGACCTCTGAAGTGGATGCATTTTAAATAATTTTTGATGTTCAGAAGAGTTATGTAACAACAGGGTACATTTCACATTTTCTGTAGAATTTAAGTTTCTTCTTTTTTCTCCTAAGTAATCTCTTTGGTAACTCCTACCCTAATAACTTATTAGTAGAAATAATTTTGAGATCATGTTATTTAGAAATCAAGGATATAGCTTTAACTGCATAAATGAAGCAGGTCACCGTCTTAGTGCAACCTCAGATCGCATGCTTTTGGGGCGTAAGAGCAGGTAGGTATAGTGTCTTCCTCCAGCTGTGAAGTGGAGATAGGAAGGTAAGGCTAACCACTGGTCTGGTAGCTTCTAGCATTACAGCTACCCCCCATGCACCTTACTAAGGCCTGAGGCTTCTGTGGGAGTTACCAGCTATGATCTTCCCAGAGATTTTTTCATGCATTCGTCATCTTGGCTTTGTGGAGCCCATGCCTGAATTCCTCTTCATCCTCTCCCAGTTGTTTGGTGGAGAGATGGTGTTCTTATGAGTCTGGTGGCTGGGCTGATGCAGGTTTTCTTCCTTCTTTGAAAATGCTGCGTCCTTAGGTTGGAGGGCTCATAAGGTGGGTGAAAATGCTGATGTGAAGTGCTGCTGTGGGTCTAATCCCAGTCACGTGGCCTGTCTGGACCTGACCTGCTTCTCTCAAATTATCAAAATGCCTCTGTAGTTCTCCCATCAGATCGCTCAGTCAGGCCTGTTCCTCCCACTGAGAAATTAGGTGAAGCAGGATGAGAGTTACTTCTGCCAAAATAAGCCGCCTTGGAGCTAGGTGTGCCAGCTGAGATACTAATGGTGTGTTGCCTGGCTGAGGTCGGTGCTGGATAATCAACTGCCTTGATGGCCCTTAATAGCTTGGTTTCACTAAGTGGTGGTTCTGTATTAGAGTCAGTTTGTGGTCCTGATGGGTGGCATGACCTCGGGAACACAGAACTGTAGGTGTGTGTAGTTATTGCAACACACCCACAGACTTTCAAAGTTCAGCTCATGGTGGTGACACCATCTTAATAAGGAGAAGGCTCTGCATTTGTGGTCTTTCACAAGATTTTTCAGATTTCAGCACTGAGCATGGAGTGCAAGGGTGCTGATCTGTGGTAGTCGTCCGATAAGTGTTATATGATGCTGGGGAATTGGGAGTGTTGCTGTAAAGCTGCGGTGGAGTTGCAGAAGTGGGTGTGGGAAAGTGCCTTGGAAAGCACAGCTGAGGCCATTACCTCTCAAGCACTGCCTGTTGGGAATGCTGCTGGAAGTTGCTTTCTGTCCATAGTCTGACAAATTTGCTCTTGAGCCTGTTGTTAGAGGTGTTGTAATATGACAGTGTGGATGCAGCCAAAATACCTAGTTAGGATTTCACTGTTTCTTATAATAGAATAAGAACAAGCATTTTGAGTGTTTCCTGATCCAAGACAGTGTAGGTCACTTGAAGGTACTAAAATAAGAATAAAATATCATTTACTTCATGTAGAGATGCATAAATGCATATAAGTTTTTCTACCCTTGTTTATGTGTAAAGTTCAAATTATGCTTTTATAAGCTGTATTTCTCTTTCTCATTTGCAAGAACAAGAAATAGCATCTGCTAGATTTTTCCAAATAAGCAGAAGTTATTAACATGTGTAAATTAATATGATGATAATGCTAAATATAGGAAATTGGGGATGTAGTGTGGGCTAGCAACATAGTAGGGCAGATGATGATCAGCTCAAGGTAAGTTAGTTAAGCTGTCATCACTCTGTCCAGCAAAGTTAAAAGGTTGGAAAGTTTTTGCTGTATTAAGTATACTTAATCTGCAGAATTAATCTCTGCACTAACTCTCCTTGTGTCTCTTCATTCTCTGCAGTATTTTCCTTTATTCTTCCTACCTAGCATGGAATAACAATTTTACCTTCTTTTGCTGCTAGATTCAGTGACAGAAGACAACTCTGAAAAGCTTTGTTTTCCATCCTGAAACTGTATTAAATTTAAGGTATCAGTGTTAGCTGTGCTGTAGAATCGTGTCTTACATTTTTGGATCACAAATTGCATTTACCTTAAAATATTGTGATTTGTTGAGGAGTGTAACCTCAAGTTTCATTTTCTTAAAAACCTCAAGGACAGGTGAAGTATTTTGTATTTTTCAGTTAGCTTGGGTTTTGCATCTGTGTTGGTGTTTGCAGACTGTACTTACCATTTTTCCCCAATAACCTTGTACCAGCAGTGCATCTGTGAGTCCTTGAGATTGAGGCATTTTGATTTGTAATTGCTCCTCCGTATTTTACGCTGTTTTGGCAACACACCACAGTATTATTCTTTGAGCTCAACAGAACTCAAGAAACGTTTCATTTCAAAGCTATGTGTGTTGTGTATACTGAATAATTTGTTGAGTCTTGGCCTGAAAACTGCGTGTGCTCTGAAATTAGTTGCCTTTTTGAATTTTGCCAGTGTACCCGTGGTCAGAGAAGGATTTTATCTTTCATAGCGTGAGAGAGAGATTCCCCTTTGTGAGCAGTTTTTCAAGTGGGAAATCTTTGACACTGGATTGTCTCTTTGACACCGCATTGAGGGCACATCAGAATTTGTGCTGAGCCATTTTCAGCGTGTTAAGCTGGCAAAACTAACCCTACAAAAGTATTTTTTCCATAGCTTACCATGCGGAAAACAGTGCATTACAAGGCCCAACAAATACGACAGGTAGCGCCTGAGCAGGAAAGGGAATATACGGGGGGAAGGCAAGAATGTGGAAGTCAGCATTCGGTTTGAATTAGGTTTCTGTGACGCTGCAGGATCAAGTTCTCTCTGTGTTATCCTGCTGTTTGCCAGAAAAGCTTTGGGCTAATGCTTGTTGAGAAGTGTGTCTCTGCACAATCTGAAAAATTATTTCCATCTGCAACTGGGCCACTGTGCCTTAGTGATGGACATCCCTGTAGACTCTTGGGAATGCCATACCAGTTGGGTGGTGCATAGCGTTCTTCACTTGTAGGGAATTTGTCATGTCCAAAGAAGGCGGCATTCATACTGTTTTTTCAGATCAAGTGAATCACTGGAGAAAGATATAAAGGTAAAAGCATGGATTCACTTAAAACCTACAGGTTTGCAAAAAAGGAACAAGAAATTCAAACATTGTTTAGCATTTAAGAATGAACTTCTCTTCCTTTACTTTCATAAATTTAGCTTTGGCTAAATTAGCCTCAGACATTTGCTTCAGGCCTGGTATAGAGCTGCTTCCTTCCTATGTAGTTAAAGATAAATGTTGGTCTTGCCCAGAGCAGCCATTTTATGTAAACTGTTCTTTTTCAAGGTCTTGATTTTACAGCACCTTGATTATTGAATCTTCCAAAGATACTGGTCTTTTTTTTCCTTATGATTGGGCACATGAACATTACATACTACTGTAAAGGACTCTTCACTCCTCCCCGCGTCAGTAATTAACCTTGTGTATCTTGTATCATTGCATACTATTGCATATTGTGATTATATCATATTCCTGAGATTTAGACGATAAACTTTTTTCTTGTTCACAGCTACCTTAAAACACACTTGTTATAATTTAATCCTGTAACATCTAGCACTGTTGTAATAATCTTTAAAAAATATTTAAAATGGCTAGCTTGCTACGCGCTTCACATACAAGGTACAAAGGCATAAATGCAGTAAAAGATGGCTATGAGCATGGTGTTGCCAACACTCTACAGCATCTCAGCTTCTCATGCACTTTGCACAAATCATAGCATTCTTCCTGGCTGAGTCGGTGCTGGATAATCAACTGCCTTGATGGCCCTTAATAGCTTGGTTTCACTAAGTGGTGGTTCTGTATTAGGGTCAGTTTGTGGTCCTGATGGGTGGCATGACCTCGGGAACACAGAACTGTAGGTGTGTGTAGTTATTGCAACACACCCACAGACTTTCAAAGTTCAGCTCATGGTGGTGACACCATCTTAATAAGGAGAAGGCTCTGCATTTGTGGTCTTTCACAAGATTTTTCAGATTTCAGCACTGAGCATGGAGTGCAAGGGTGCTGATCTGTGGTAGTCGTCCGATAAGTGTTATATGATGCTGGGGAATTGGGAGTGTTGCTGTAAAGCTGCGGTGGAGTTGCAGAAGTGGGTGTGGGAAAGTGCCTTGGAAAGCACAGCTGAGGCCATTACCTCTCAAGCACTGCCTGTTGGGAATGCTGCTGGAAGTTGCTTTCTGTCCATAGTCTGACAAATTTGCTCTTGAGCCTGTTGTTAGAGGTGTTGTAATATGACAGTGTGGATGCAGCCAAAATACCTAGTTAGGATTTCACTGTTTCTTATAATAGAATAAGAACAAGCATTTTGAGTGTTTCCTGATCCAAGACAGTGTAGGTCACTTGAAGGTACTAAAATAAGAATAAAATATCATTTACTTCATGTAGAGATGCATAAATGCATATAAGTTTTTCTACCCTTGTTTATGTGTAAAGTTCAAATTATGCTTTTATAAGCTGTATTTCTCTTTCTCATTTGCAAGAACAAGAAATAGCATCTGCTAGATTTTTCCAAATAAGCAGAAGTTATTAACATGTGTAAATTAATATGATGATAATGCTAAATATAGGAAATTGGGGATGTAGTGTGGGCTAGCAACATAGTAGGGCAGATGATGATCAGCTCAAGGTAAGTTAGTTAAGCTGTCATCACTCTGTCCAGCAAAGTTAAAAGGTTGGAAAGTTTTTGCTGTATTAAGTATACTTAATCTGCAGAATTAATCTCTGCACTAACTCTCCTTGTGTCTCTTCATTCTCTGCAGTATTTTCCTTTATTCTTCCTACCTAGCATGGAATAACAATTTTACCTTCTTTTGCTGCTAGATTCAGTGACAGAAGACAACTCTGAAAAGCTTTGTTTTCCATCCTGAAACTGTATTAAATTTAAGGTATCAGTGTTAGCTGTGCTGTAGAATCGTGTCTTACATTTTTGGATCACAAATTGCATTTACCTTAAAATATTGTGATTTGTTGAGGAGTGTAACCTCAAGTTTCATTTTCTTAAAAACCTCAAGGACAGGTGAAGTATTTTGTATTTTTCAGTTAGCTTGGGTTTTGCATCTGTGTTGGTGTTTGCAGACTGTACTTACCATTTTTCCCCAATAACCTTGTACCAGCAGTGCATCTGTGAGTCCTTGAGATTGAGGCATTTTGATTTGTAATTGCTCCTCCGTATTTTACGCTGTTTTGGCAACACACCACAGTGTTATTCTTTGAGCTCAACAGAACTCAAGAAACGTTTCATTTCAAAGCTATGTGTGTTGTGTATACTGAATAATTTGTTGAGTCTTGGCCTGAAAACTGCGTGTGCTCTGAAATTAGTTGCCTTTTTGAATTTTGCCAGTGTACCCGTGGTCAGAGAAGGATTTTATCTTTCATAGCGTGAGAGAGAGATTCCCCTTTGTGAGCAGTTTTTCAAGTGGGAAATCTTTGACACTGGATTGTCTCTTTGACACCGCATTGAGGGCACATCAGAATTTGTGCTGAGCCATTTTCAGCGTGTTAAGCTGGCAAAACTAACCCTACAAAAGTATTTTTTCCATAGCTTACCATGCGGAAAACAGTGCATTACAAGGCCCAACAAATACGACAGGTAGCGCCTGAGCAGGAAAGGGAATATACGGGGGGAAGGCAAGAATGTGGAAGTCAGCATTCGGTTTGAATTAGGTTTCTGTGACGCTGCAGGATCAAGTTCTCTCTGTGTTATCCTGCTGTTTGCCAGAAAAGCTTTGGGCTAATGCTTGTTGAGAAGTGTGTCTCTGCACAATCTGAAAAATTATTTCCATCTGCAACTGGGCCACTGTGCCTTAGTGATGGACATCCCTGTAGACTCTTGGGAATGCCATACCAGTTGGGTGGTGCATAGCGTTCTTCACTTGTAGGGAATTTGTCATGTCCAAAGAAGGCGGCATTCATACTGTTTTTTCAGATCAAGTGAATCACTGGAGAAAGATATAAAGGTAAAAGCATGGATTCACTTAAAACCTACAGGTTTGCAAAAAAGGAACAAGAAATTCAAACATTGTTTAGCATTTAAGAATGAACTTCTCTTCCTTTACTTTCATAAATTTAGCTTTGGCTAAATTAGCCTCAGACGTTTGCTTCAGGCCTGGTATAGAGCTGCTTCCTTCCTATGTAGTTAAAGATAAATGTTGGTCTTGCCCAGAGCAGCCATTTTATGTAAACTGTTCTTTTTCAAGGTCTTGATTTTACAGCACCTTGATTATTGAATCTTCCAAAGATACTGGTCTTTTTTTTCCTTATGATTGGGCACATGAACATTACATACTACTGTAAAGGACTCTTCACTCCTCCCCGCGTCAGTAATTAACCTTGTGTATCTTGTATCATTGCATACTATTGCATATTGTGATTATATCATATTCCTGAGATTTAGACGATAAACTTTTTTCTTGTTCACAGCTACCTTAAAACACACTTGTTATAATTTAATCCTGTAACATCTAGCACTGTTGTAATAATCTTTAAAAAATATTTAAAATGGCTAGCTTGCTACGCGCTTCACATACAAGGTACAAAGGCATAAATGCAGTAAAAGATGGCTATGAGCATGGTGTTGCCAACACTCTACAGCATCTCAGCTTCTCATGCACTTTGCACAAATCATAGCATTCTTCTGAACCTGTACTAAGGGAATAGATCAAATTATGTTTCACTTTAAATTGGGGCAGTGTATTTAACCAGGTCTAAACAAAGTCATGCCTACTGCTGTTTACAGGTTAACGTCCTAAATTTTGTGGGAGTTGGCTGTTGTGAAATAGCTTCATTTTCTTGACGCATTATTTAAGCTTATGTAACCATTATCCATTGCATTTTAATTTCAGATATTTAACTTGATGAAGTTTGACAGCTATACTCGCTTTCTCAAATCCCCCCTTTACCAAGAATGCATCTTAGCTGAAGTAGAAGGTCGTCCTCTTCCAGATCCTCAGCGTGTTCCCAGCAGTCCCACTTCTAAACACAGTATCAGTTCAGAGAAGTCCAATATCTCAACACCAAAAAAGGTTACCTTTGTATTGTTGTTATTGGAAAACTATGTTCTTAAATAATGTTTTTCAAGTTTCTTAGAAGATCAAAGATAATATATAAAAAACAACTAGAATCTTTGTTCAGTGGTGCTGGCAAATAGAATTACAAAATCTTTATGTACTCAGGAAAATACTTTTTTTTAATCCATGCCTTTGAATCAGATTTCTAGCAATTGATTTCCGGAATTTAATTTTAAATCTTTGTTATTATTTAAATATATGTGTACAAATAAAAAATTAGGATTATTTTAATGCATCAGTTCAGAAGCTTATTTTGATTGAATACGGGAATTAAGATGTGATATTTTAACCTTTGCTGAGAGCAGACATTTTATCAGAAGTTACTGGAGAAGGCTTAACCTAATCTAACTCATCTTTGCAGAGGATAGCTTATAAATTTCTTAGCCCCTACTGAACTAAGATAATTCTGTGTGTAACAGATACAGTTGCTTAAAAATTAGACCAGTAGTCTTACTGATCTCCTAACGTTATTTAGAGTTTATTTTTTCTTCATGTAGATAATACCACCATAGTATTACATAACTGTATGGGTAAATTATAACTTTGCATTTTTCATGTCAATCACTACACATTAGCCCATCTGCTATTACGTATTTTTATTACTAGGAACCTTTTTAAAAGTAGCATTTTAAGGAATACCCTAATAATCTAACAAGAATAGTAGCTTGTTAAAAGCAAGTTTAGTTTAATATCAAACATTCCTGATGTTTGTATTCTTCAGCACTAATAAATATTTTGATTATACTTGTAAATGTTAAACAATACTTTGTCATTGTCTTTAAATGCAGTTCATGTTCAAGCCTAGCCTAGGAAAAATATTTGAAATACCGAAATGAAATTCTGTGTTTTAAAAGCAAGGCAAATGGCCTTTCCACATTAACTGAGGCATTACTGGTGAGCTGTGGAGAGTTCTTTCATGTTTGCAGAAGCTCTCCATGGCTTGTTTCTAGCTGCTGTTTTGTACTCCCTACCAAGTAGCACATTTCCATCTATGTATTTCTTTTTGTTTGCACTGGGTGGGTTGTTTTTTTTTTTGATCGCTACTGGGAGGGATGCTGGCATATACACTTGTGAGTCAGGTAAAGAAGAAAGCTAACCTGACTGTCACACTCTTGTTTTGGGAAGGAGTGTGGTTTATTTTAGGTAATGTACTTACAGCTGTGATCCAACCAATGATTTAATTGTGTTTTGGTGATAGTTAAGTGGTAAATCAAAGTCAGGAAGATCTTTAAATGAAGAGTCAGGAGAGGAGGACACTGAGAAGAAAAAAAGGGGAACATTTTTCTCATGGTCAAGAAGTAAGAGTTTGGGAAAATCACAGAAGAGAAAAGAAAATGGAGATTATCCAAATGGTGAGTATTCACATTCCACTTTGTTGCAAAGTTGTTTCAGCAATAGATGTGACTAATCTCATGGTGTTTAGTTTGCATCTAAGTGCATCCTTGGGCGTGACAGTGGGAAAAGAAACTGTCAACTCAGAAGGCCATAGCGTGGCTAGTATCACTGGAAGTTTTGTGGAAGCAGATGTACAAATAAGTAGATAAAAGTATGAAAATATTTACATTTGTTTTCATTGACTTCCAAGAGACTCTTTTTCTGCTTTCCAGTAGACTCTGCATTTTTGTGTGCTGGCAATTGCTTTTTCAAGCAGAGAGCTACTATTTTTATAGTAAGATAATTTCAAATCTTTACAGAGAAGTTCAGGAGCTGTACATGCAAGTAGAGCTATAATTATAGCTATTTAAAAATTCCTCCATCCGCATTATCATACCTTTCTTTCTTTTATTAGTACCACACAGGTATGTTCACTTTTGAACGCACTGGCTACCTGTTTCCACCTTTCTTGACTAAAATGAAAAAAGAAGAGTCAGGGTTGTGACAGCCCTTGTAATCTGCTGTTTTGTTACTTAACTGTTTTTGAGAGTTTAAGGAAGAGTTCCCCTATGAAAGCACCTGTACATGGCCTCTAGAGGAAGAGGTTAAAGTTTTGCATGAACTCATTCCATTGAGTTAAAAATAATAGAGAAATTCCACCGAAGCACCAAATTTGGACCATATTGTTACTTCTCTGTTTTCTAGTAAAGGCCCAGACCCACAAGATATCTTCGATCATACGGATAGTTTAAGTGTTCTCATTGTACTCGTATGTGAAAAGACATCAGAGGCATTTGCTAAGATTATAGACTTAAACTTCTGAAAGTGAGTAGTAATTGTCTTAGATTTTAGTTTTCCACCACCATACTTGCACTTTTAAAAATATTTATCGCCCTTCAAAATTTCAGAAGAGGAAGAATAATTTTTAGATTTTTAAAAACATTTTAAGATTAAAAAAAGGTTTTTAGTTTTTTGTTTTTTTTTTTTAATATAAATGCAAATACTGTTATTCAAGGGTTACATAACCAAGAAATACTTGACCAAATATTGTTTTGGTTTTCCATGCTTCAGTGCACAGTATGAAGATTTGGTGTCTTTTCCTTTAATGAAAAAAAGTATTTTTCTGACCAGAGGAGCTAATACTTGAAATAGCTTTCTGTATTATAATAAATAATAAAAATAAGCCTTTTTACTGATTGCTGATTCTTTCCACAAACAGATTCTGTTCAGTCCAATGGATTATCATACAGACGGGAATCACAAGGCTCCATGTCATCAACCGCTAGTCTTGACTTGGTAATGGCCAGCTCTTAATAATGAAGTGGGGAAGCAGTGAAAACAGTGAATTACTAATTTTCTAAGTAGTCTGAAGTAATTTGTTTGAAGTTATACTTTGAGAAAGGGTCTTGAAGTGATACAGTTAGAGGGCATGATGTAATATTAAGCAGGTTTAGAATACTAGAAATGTAATAGAGGTTGTGTTCATATATTGCTTCTTATTTTGTCCTTGTAACAGAAAGATATCCTTTGCGTCTTGTCTGTCTTAACTTCAGGCACCAGTAAACTTCCAGAATAAAAATCACTGAAGATGCTGTGATTTCTAACCATCAAGTTCTACCTTTGCAGTGTAAAACTAATGAAATGCAAAATTAAAACAGTATTAATAATAGAACGTAAATATAATACTTTAAATTTATTTTAACTATGTTGGTATGGAAGAAGAATATAAAAAAGGAAATTTTTCAAAGTTTTTCTGTAGTTTTGATATCACTCTAGTAGACTAAATTCTAGCAACTGGTGTAATTTTGCCTATGCTACAAATATTGATCAGGGAAGCAAGCATGGCAGTCATGTTTATTTCTGTTGCAGAAGTCTTATCTTAAGAAAACGCAAAGCCTCCCTAAAGCAACAACCCCTCTTTTCTTTCCCACTCCAACTGATTAAGTCAGAAAGTTACTGTTATTTGGATGAGCAGCAGCAAGTTAGAGAAGAGAAAAAGCATGATGAGTACCCTGAAAGACTGTTGAAAACAGTATTTTTGTAGTGTCCGTTTAACTTATAAGTGAGCTTTTCGTTAAATTACTTTTGATATTTTGTCATAGTGTTACTGTAGAATAAAGGTTAATGCTGTGCCCTTTAGCCTTAACCCATAACATTGTACTTCTTGTTTCCTTTAATTAAAAAGAAAGCATGGTCATTAAGTGAATTATTTTAAAATTTTAATTTCTCTGTGGTGTATTTGTATGTGTAGCATTCAGATTCGTTAAAAGAAGAGGAAATTTTGTTTGAGGAACCTGGTGTTTAAAGGTGTTCCTCATCACTTAAATGTTGATTCATAATGTGCCAATGGTAATTCTTACATCAGCAGGTTGTTATTGAGTATAGACACTTAACTATTTGGAAGCTAAATAAGATTTTATTTACTTGTTACACTTTTTGATTAGGAGTTCTGTTCTATAGTTTGAGAATCTTGTAACTGGTTTTACACACTCACTGTCTAAAGCTTCATCTGTTCTTGAAATACATTTAGATTTGTGCAGTGCTGTTATTTTTATCCAAACAGTGTTTTTCAGGATTTAAATTTATCTGATATTTGTGATATTTGGAAGGATTTCTAAACTGTAAACATGGTAGAAAGTATGCTTCTTGGCTTGGCTTGATTTGTACAGACTCTAAAAGTTTATGCATATTCCTAATTTTCCCATTGGGCACTGACTTTTCTTTCTCTTGTCAAGTCTGAAGCCTCAAGATTACCTGCATTTGTACCAGATAAAGAGAAATCCTCCAAATACTGCTGTATAAACCTTCCGGATGGTTCGTCCAGCAAAATGGCTGTTAAATCCGGATTCTCTATCAAAGAGGTGCTGTCTGGGCTTTGCGAGAAACATGGCATTAACATAGCTGCAGTGGACCTTTTTTTAGTTGGAGGTGATAAGGTATTGCATATTCCTGTGCTTTTTTTAAAGCGTTTTCATACTCATTTTACTAATAAGGAATTCTGTTCTCTCAATAGTAACACGTATCTCCTGGTTCTACCTGTAGCTTTACATTGGCAATGCTAGTTAATTGAAGGAGAATTTTAGTGAAACTAGAACTGGTGGAGTACTGTTGTTGTGGTATCCACATTACAGAAAGCAGAAGAGAGCTTATGACAAGGATTTCCGTATAATAATAAGTTAATTTAGGTATCTAGTCCGTGTAGTTTGTCCAGGGGAATGGTTAGATTGTACTTAATTGAAAGTATCCACAAAGAAAACAAATGTGTTGTGGTAGATGGTACTTCATTAAAGTAAAGAAACATAATGACATTCAGTTGTTCAGAGGTGAAATGAGATGAATTCATGCTAGAATTAAGGTACATGTTTTAATATTGAGGAAAATTTCCAAGGCAGCAGTCTATGGTGGTGGGGGGTGATGGCTCTTATTCCAACGGAAGTATCTCCAATTCAAAGAGAAGCTGTGGATGTGAAACATTTATTGTCTTAAATTTGTGCTTATGATCAATCTAGATGATTACAGTGACAAAAATCAACGAATGTGCATAGTTATGTGCCTGTTCTTTTAAAGCTTTTAATGACTGTTAACTTGCATGTTTTCTAATGCATCATTCTATGTAGTAATTTATTTAAGTAGAAGGACCTAGGCTTGTTTTAAAACACTGAGTTCCTGAATACCTGCTGACTCCAGTGGAAGCTGAAGTTTGGTCATTGTGTCACAACTAGCCAAAATAAAATACACTTTAATCATGTGGTGTATTGTAAATGAATATCCACTAGAATACATACAACCTATATTAATAATTTTCTGAGTTATCTGAAAAAATTTTTTAACCACTCAGCTGTTCTTTTTTACATATTTTAAAATTAATTTGCTCTCTCTTCTTTTGTTCCTGACATGTGCTCTGTAGCCACTTGTATTGCATCAAGACAGTAGCATCCTGGAGTCTCGGGACCTACGTTTAGAAAAACGCACTTTATTTCGGTAAGAGTCAAAAATACTATCTTCTGGCATTTTCCACCCCATTTTCCATTTTACTTTTTGTAAGTGCACTAAAGTATACTGTCAGTTACCCATGCAGCAGAACAGTAGTCAATGCAGAAAAGAATTTGTCTGAATCCAGTAAAAAAAATCCAGTTAGCCATGCAATGCAACATCTTAGATTGTAATCCAGAATCCAGCATTAGGGGATCTAAAGTTCCCATTCATTGTACAGGAACATTAGAAGAAATAGGCCTTAGTATCAAGCAAGAGTCTGACGTGAAGAAGGAAGGTGACCTAACGTTTGTAACTGAAAATGATTGACTTCCACGTCTTGCAGTTAACTCACAGTTAAAGTAAAAGTCCATTTTTACTTTAGATTGCAGTAACACTTAGGCAAGAGAGACACATTTATCGTGGGGATTCTCTGAGTTACACAAGGGCCTAAGTTAGATATCCTGCCTACGTTTAGGCACTGATATCCCTTAGATTTAAAGCCAGCTGCTAAGTGCTTCCTCTACAGGTAATGATGAGATTGGGGTACCTCTAAAAAGGTAATTCAGGTGAGGGCAACCAGGGTAAGGATCAGTGGGAGAAATGTGGGCCTACAGGAACATTTCAAACTGAGTAGAGCAGCACCTGGTGAGTCTTAAATGCTGCAAGAGGAAGGTTTCTGGGTTGCTGTCTTGGATACAAGTGGGATTTTGATGCCAATGTTCCAGTTTAGGGACATTTAAATATTATTACCATGTCTAACTGCTCAAGCTGAAGCAGTTGTGAACAAGCATAAAGGACAGATCTGCACACCCAGAGGGACCTTCCATATCAGGAACAGACATGTTTAGTAGGTTGAAGCAGCACAAGAATGAGATGGAAATTGAGCTGCAAGTCTCCTAGTATAATCCTAAATGCAACAATAAAAAAAATAGGCCTTTAAGATTAAATGGATATATTTACTGATTCATGTTCCCATTCAGTTAGATCCGTAATTATGTGCCTAACTGGCAGATTACAGTAAGACTAACTGTATAAATATAAGTTCATCTGAGTATAGATTTATAACCCTGAATCTTAAACAAGTCAATGTTATAATATTATTATTAATATGGGTATAATATAATTCAGTACATTATATATTTAGTATTATGTAACACTATTTTATAGTATACAGTTTTTTCAAAATCATCTGTTTCTGTTTTTTTTTCCAAAATGCCAGAAAATGTTTTAGTCTTCCTAAATTCTAAAAATCCAAACTAGTGCTATGAAAACTCCTGAAGAAATTAATTCAGGAAAAAGTCATGAAATAGAATGTTTGTGTTACATTATTGAGTTGTGCTTTTGAAGTGAATAGAATTTATTTTGTCAGGCATTCTTCATTTTGGCTTTATATTATTTTTCTTCAGGTAGTAGGGCAAGTTTCTATTTAAGAGTACTTCAGATTAATGAACATGGTATAGCATATTCAATTTTGAAATTGAGATTGAGCAGTCTTTTATTAGGTGTGAGTTTGCTGAGTTTCCAAATTAAAAAGGAACTTTAAGTAGGCAGTACCATATGTTCCTTGTGTGTTAATTAAAATTGTAGAAATGTTCTACATTATTTCCTTCTGTGGGTAGACACTGTGTAAACAAAAATACTCAGATATTTGGAATATTTTCAGGCATAAGACAAATACTATGTGGATATACTTGGTTACATGAATGTCTGCCACTTCTGTGTCAATTGCCAGTTAATGATTAAAATTGATCATTTTTATTTAGTAGCTGTTGTATTCTCAGAAAATATGAAAGACAAAGTTTCAGTTATTCAGGCTTCTTGTGGAAGGGAAAAGTCAGACTAAACATCTTGTATTTAAGTAATTTGTGTGAGAGAAAAGATGGGGTTTACATTTAATCGTGACTGACAAAATCACTAATAATTTTAATTTCTTCTGATGATGTACATTTCTTCTGATAGTTTTATTAGGAATAAGCCTGCCCTTGTTTTCACACTATAGTGCCATTATAGTCAAATGTGGCTGTTATGGAGGAATCAGGAGACAGATGAAGAGCATTTAAAAAAAAAAAAAATAGGCACAGTTCTGTGCAGGGAAATAGACATAAATGGAATAGTTATTTGGGTTTTTTAATTTTTTTATTTCATTACTTTTTTGCTATTTTGATGAAATGATATAAAAGTGCATAATGGACTCTGAAGAGGGCTGTCTTTATCCTTTAAATTCCAACTCAATTGCTTTTACAGTTTTTGCAAGTAAGTTTCTCTTACAGCAATTTTTTGTGAAATGGTGGCATCTAGCCAGAAATAAGCATCATCTGCAGTTTCACTGTATTTGTTCCTGTGCTTAAAAATAAAAATAAAAATTCCTGTCCAAGCCCATCTCAAGTAATTGAATAGGACATTGTGAGTCTCTCTTGTGGAAGTGGGAAGAAATATTTTTCTTGCATCCAAAGCTACAGTACAGGCATGGAGTCACTTTGGAAGCACTACTGGACCAGAATGGTCAGAGCAATCTCACTGTAAAGATGAAAGTGCTATGGAATGTATTTAATTGGTCTGAGGATCACCATGCAATTAGGTTGGCTCATGCCTTCACTCAGCTCTGGTGAGTGAATCAATGGAAGTTTTATTTGTATTAAAAGTGCTCTCTACCTTCAGGTTAGGATAGATTTGTGCTAGTGAAGTTTCAGGGTTACTGTCTATAAACTAGCACAACTTTGCTGTAGATTGGATTTTATATAATTTGTACAATTTGTGTATTGGAATATTTCATCATTAATCTTACAATTAATGTGTTTCAGGCTGGATCTTGTTCCAATCAATCGATCAGTTGGTTTGAAGGCTAAGCCCACCAAACCAGTAACAGAGGTCTTAAGGCCTGTGGTTGCAAAATATGGTTTAAATCTTAATGAACTTGTGGCAAGACTAGTAAGTATCTTTTGATGTAATTCAAGCTGCGGTATTTTTTGTCTGGAGAAGATCATATGATAGTCCCTGAAATTATTTCTATCCTTATAATTAGGCATTAAGATCTGTATTTATAGCTACATGTTGAAGTGAAAATGCATAGTAGTCATAACCATTATGCTTAATAGTAACTGCCTCAAAGCTTTAGTCTGCATCTGTTTTATATTCTCCTTCAGAATAAATCCAACATCCTAAATAATAGAGCCTGAACTTAGCTTCTTCCGGAGCTCAACTTTTCCCATTATTAGCCAGGGAAAGTTGATTGAGATTAGTTAAAGCTATCATTCCTTTATCCTGGGAATCATGAAAGTTGCCCCAAATCCCCTAGCAGAAAATTTCTGCGAAAGCAGACTGACTCAACTTCTCTACTACTAAACACTTGGATAACATTTTCTGTATTCTATTATGATAGAATATCAAGGAATAGAAAGTTACTTCTGTGGTATTTCTAGAAGGTATACTGTCTTGGCTGAACCAGTCCATGTTTTTAAAATAACTGGAAAACATGTTGGTATAAAGATAACTTCATTTAATAAAATCACAAAATTAACAAAGTACAACCAATTTCAAATATAAAATAATCTCAAACTTCCTCTGAAAAATATGATTTGCTGAACATACACACTAATGGTCCTGGAGTATTTGTGCATGCTTGCAAATCGGATGGTTTTTTTCTCCTTGTGTCTTCCCCAAATACCATTCTCCTCATAAATGGACTACACTCATTGTAATCAAGGTAGTTTTACACAAATGGAATAAACATTTTTAGAATGGTAGAAGAAAGATATATTGAGGCTACACTGAAATGTAAAAATGCTTTGCTTGTTTTCTTTCAAAAAATGTCAGACTGCATAAATTGGTTCTGAAAACAGCTTTTTCTCTATTATATACAAACTGTGATCCGACTTTAGAATGGTGAGCAGGAACCACTTGATCTTGGTGTCCCTATATCTAATCTGGATGGTCAGCGAGTTGTTCTAGATGAAAAAGAGCCAACAAAGGGTAGAGGTAAGTTGGCATAAAAGCTTTTATTTATGATGTCAAGTCAGTTTCAGTTTCATAAACCCTGACTTTGGTTAGTTTCTTCTGTTGATGCAAAGGTGAGGTAAATGTGATTAGATTTGGATATGTCACATGTAGCATATATTCTTTTTAACTAAAAAGGAGTGCAGTTTCTAAAGATTGAAGGTTAAATTCATCTGTTGATACCAAGTACTTTACTGTTGCTGTAAGAAATTTTGCACTAGTAATACTTGAATACTTTACTTGCACTCAGCCATAGATACACATACAGAGTTAAGGACATAGTGCACAGTAATAATAATGAGAATAAACTGCCAAATAACTTCTGTGAATTTGGCAATTAATTAAAAAGAAACATTCTGTATAAGTAAAACAGATGCAGTTTTGTGCAGCAGCTATATATACTGCTACGATAACCCCCTTCTTTAACAGGAGAAAGTAGCAGAGCCTACATCTCCAGTTTTAAGTGATGATTTCTGGAGATCATACTAAAAAGGGTATAATTTGTGATTTCCCTGGACAAAATAATTTGAAAAATAGAAGTTGATCCGCTGAACAGCTGACAATCTTTTGGCACAATTAACACGCTAGATTAATGTAAGCAGCCTTGAGAGTAAAGGGTCAGTTTCATTAGGAGACCTTTTCATAGATATAGAACACTTAGTTTTAAAAATGAAATTAGATGCAGTTAAATTAAATCGACTTAGAGCAGAGATCCTCTTTGAGGAAGAACTAGGAGAATAAAGATGGAGGTATTGAGGAGAATCAGCTTTGTCATTTTTCTAGGAAACAGAACCAATTGTCATTTTGAAAAAAGATACCAATCTAAATACTCTACAGATAATTAGTTTAAAGATTACAAGTAAAACTGTAATCCTGTGTGCTGCCAGCTGCTATAAAAGCCTAAATCATAAAGGATCATTCTAGCAGTAGGCTGATTCTGTGCCAATGTACCAGTGAAAAAGGGCCATGATTCTGTGTTTGCAGCTCAGTCTTCGGTTAGTATATTTGTTGTAGGTAGATGTAATTTGAAGGAGCCATTTAGTTACTTAGAAGTAGAAAAGGATATGGCAATGTCTAGAAAACAATTGATGCACGAAACAGGTTGGAAAAGATTCAACATGACCTTTCAACGGTCTTTTCTGCTCAATTTTTTTTCTTGTTTAAATTCTAAATTTGAGAATTACAAACTGAATTATTTGCTGAGATTTTAAAAGCTATTTGATCTAAATCAACTGAAAATTTAGGAGAACTTAAATGAAACTTTAGCATCTTTAAACTTTAGAAGTATTGCCAGGATTAGGAAAATTTGAAGGTAAGAGGGAAATTCTGGTAGGTTTTGACTGAAAAGTATCAGGCATATCAACTGTGCTCACTCTTAATTTTCTGAGTACATCTTTGAGAAATTTTAAAGCAAAAAATCTGTTTTGTGCATCATTGTCACTTAAATATTACTTCTTTGGGAAATTATAAATTTGTAGTTATAGAAGGTATGTTTATGTTCAGTGTTTACAGATAAACAAAAAGGTGCATCAGTAAAACAGAGTGCAACTGTAACTACTTCAAGAAATCAAGTATCTACTGTAAGTCTTCTGCAATGATTTTTGTCCCTTAGATCACCTTTTGTTTCCTTCTGGAATTCTGTACTAAAAGCTGCATTCATCCATGATTTTGAATCAGCCAAATTATGTAACTAGATTGAGTATAGCTATAATTCATCTGACATTTTTCCACTGTCAACAGCATTTATATGTGAGAACTTTGTCTTCATGATAAATCAAATAGCTCTTTCACTGTGTTGTATTTGTTGTTTCCTGTTTAATTGGCTTATCTATATTTGAAAATGATTGAATTACTGTGAAATTCAAAGCCCCTTTCTGTAATGTGAGTTCTTCAGAGTAAACAATATTCTATTTATTTACACATTTTTGGGAAGTACTATGGCAAATGTTCTTTGCAATAGTCAAGATTAAACTAAAACCTTTGTTATGGTGGTGTTAGAGAAATGTGTTTTCAAAATAACTTTTTTATTCACTTAGACGGTATTATGTACACAATGATATAGCCGAAATGTAAGCAGTACCTTAACTTTCCTTCTAATGCAGGGAGAGGGAAGAACTCTAGGAAAGTCTAATTCTATCAAAATGAAAGGCGAAAATGGAAAAAATGCTAGGGAAGTCCGGCTGTCAAAGAGAGAAGACACTATTGCAAAGATTGGGAAAAAAAAATGTCAGAAAATAAATTTGGATGAAGCAGAGGGTATGTGAACTTTATGTATTAACATAAGTAGTCTTAGAAAAATGAGAATTTTGTATCTGTGTAGGAAAAGGTACCGTGTGTTTAATACTGCATTGTGAAAATCATAGTCATGATCCTTATATTTTTGTTTGATACTGTGTTTGAATTGTAAAGTTTTTGAAGCTGAAGGTAAAATTTTAAGAATACCTAAAGATAGATGTAGGTGCCTAGTGGGATTTTCAAAAGTAAAAGCTACCTAATTCCAGGTAAAATAAAAAGGAATTAGTTACTCAGTGGCAGCTGAATATCCCATTCGATACCCTTTGCAAGCCATGTAGAAGCTTGCCTTTCTGTTCACCTTTACGTAAGAGTCTTTAACTCGCTGAAAGGCATTCTGCACCATGGTGTAGACCCTAACTTATTCAGGTAAGAATTTTTGGAAAATTTATGCTAAAGTCTGTAACAGTCAGGGCAGTACAATCTGAGGACTCTGGAGGAGCTGTGATAGGCAAGAGTTAAAGCTTAGTTTACATTCAGTAACTGCTCTGAAAAGGTGGTTAGAAGTAGAAATAAGCAAAGAGTTTATTGGTAATCTTGTATATTCTGAGTCCTATTTTTACCTTCAATTACATCTTAATAGTTGTGGTGACATCATTGGAAAAGAACTCATAAGAGAATTTGCTTTCTTATAGAAAGATGTCCATGGGAGAAAGAGGCATAAAAACAGTGTAGCGGTAGAAACCTTGACATACCACCCTGTGCCATAGGGCATTGACTGAAGCAATTACTAATCTTGTCAGCCCTACATGTTCCTCCCTATTTTTCCCAAGTAGAAAAAAATCAGAGGACATATTTGACCCACAGATTAAAATTTACTGCTGATGTTACCTAATATGCATATCCAAAACCTGGTTATGCACAGTTATACAGCAAATGAATGTTCATCTGTGAATTAATGTCCACTGACTGGAAAGGAAAAAAATGCTGTGACTAAAACTTTTATTACAAAATAGATGTTTGTTAATATAAGTGTTATTACAAAATATTAGTGCATTTTAAATTATTTTCTGTTGCTTACTATTTTGTTAACTTGTTTTCCATATTTTAATATTTTCATTTTTCTTCCTAGGGCTGAGTAAAACATTAACATAATTTGAAAACTTCAGAATTCGAGGCTTTCACATTTTATTTTGAATTTTGTGACATTTGTCCAAGTTTGGAAAATACATACCAAATGTTGTAGACTGTTTTTTAATGAACAAAAACCACAAAACCTGTTCTATGAAGTTTGAAATTTCAAAAAGGAACATTTTTGTATGACACATATTTCAGAAATGTTGCATGTTTTAATATGCATACCGCCATTTTGCAAAACTTTGGCAATAAGAAGCATTTTGAAGCTTCCATCTTGGCTACATTCAGATTTTATGGCATTTGACAAAGCATGTTAAAAAGGCATTTTTACAAATATATTGCAAAGCCTGCCAAATACAAATAGAGGATTAGGAACAAGGTCATACAAGTGCAAGTGTATGACTTCATATTAGGCTAAGTTAAAACTGATGCTAGCATTCTGTGCTTTATTTTGTAATGGCTTTTGCTTCAAACAATATTCGTAAGCTGGGTTGAAACTATTGATTTTAATTCATCTGTTGGAGATGGCCTTTTTAAGCATCTTTAGTATTCCGTAGTCTCAATGCTCTCTTCTTGACAAATTAGGACATGCAGAGACCCTATATTAAGAGTTACATATTTTTATATGTTTTGTACCAAAGAGTTTGTTTATTGTTGTGATGCTTCTTTTTTGAGGAGTGGTATAATTCTTGGCTTATGATCGATAAGTTTCTTGTTGCCAAGTTTTGAGACTTTCTAGAACAGTGGTGATTTACTATGAGTATTATTTATATATAGAAACATATTAAACCATTGGACATCATTAAGGACATGATCAGAGAATCACTTCTAATTGTGTTAAACTCTATAAAAAAAGCTGCCCCATTGCTTTTAGTAATGGCTCCTTTGATGGTTATTGACTACCTATATGCTACTGATTCATTGCAGTGCAAAGTAAAATGGGGTTACTTAAATCATCATCTGATCATGCCCTGTGATGATAACATCCTGGATTAAAACTACACCATGAATTGAATTTAAACTGTGATAAAATATTATTAAACTGAGAGAAATTCAATATAACAAGGAAGTTTGCAACATTTTGAATCTTTGAACTTTCAATGGCATGGCTATTTTTGAGTTAAGATGGGTAAAAACCATCCAGAATATAAAAATGTGCACCCATTGTCAGTAAGACCAGAGCCTTGTTTTGTATAAAGAATTAAAAAAATCCTGTGTGTGTGTACAGATTTATTAACTGCATAAAACAGAAGATGTGTTCAAGGCTCAGTGAATTGCAGCTGTTCTAAACTGCAAAACTCTTACAATAGCAATCCTGATGGTCTTAATTATAGCGATGCTAGCGAACATTGCTGCAATTGAAAAAGTTCCTAATTAACATGGGATCTTATTTCAAGGCAGCATTGAAAGAATTGAAGATCTTCATGGAAAATAAATGTGCTGAAAATTTACGTTTTAATGACATTGCACTTTCTGACAAAAACTTGTCAATTTTGGGTTTTTCCCCAATAGAATTTTTTGAACTCATATCCAAAGCTCAAAGTAACAGAGCAGATGACCAACGTGGACTGCTAAGGAAAGAAGACCTTGTTCTTCCTGACTTTCTTCGTTTACCGCCCACTGGACCAGAACCATCCTCATCTACTCCTGCAGGCCCTAAGGGCCTCAACAAGCGAGTTTCAAAAAATGATGGCAAGGATGGATGTACATCACCAAGCGGAAAACAGGAGTCCATGCAAAACTTAAATGAAAATTCAGTTAAGAAAATGGGTTACTCAGAAAATAAACATAAATCTGCTTTGACAGCACTCCACAGTCAGAAGACTTTCAGTGTTCCTTTTAATACTGCATTGTCTCCAATCCCGCATGCACAGGATAACAATGCAACAATATGGAAAAGGCAGTCGAGAGAATTACAAGATGAAGGCATACAGATGGTAGATGATGAGAATGTGGCAGACTTGACTCTTGTGGCTGAAGGAGATATTAGTAGCCCTAACAGCACTTTGCTACCACCGCCACCACCAACACCACCGTCAGACATCAGTAAGCTCACAGAAGCCAACTATCCACCCCCAACTCCTTTTGCAGGTAATCAGGAAAAATCTGGATATCAAAGATCCAATTCAGGTATTTCTAGATTTTAATAGTCTTTCCTTTCATGTAAAACTACTTTTCCTTGGCACTGTTGATCAGTATTTGGCACCCATTAAAACAAGAAAGAAAATTCTCTCTGCACCTTAATTTTTTTACAGGGAAAAAAAAATATTTTCATTGCCTTAGTCTGTGCTAACTGTAATATTTCTGGTTGCCTTTAACAATGTACTTTTGTTTGGATTTGGCATGTGGCCAAAAAATGGACACATGCAGACAAACAAACCTTTAAAATACATCCATATGCTATAATTGTCTCATTCTTTACCCTAGGAGTACAAAACAGGATATCAGCATTTTGAGCTGCATAACACTGTTGTGTTCCAGATTTTCTGATCCATTTGTCATAATGAGATACATGATTAGGGTTTGGAAGTTTAAGTGCTTTAGCAGGAACCCTAATTATGTGTTGAAAATTGCAGTACTGTTTACGATTAAAATTTGAAATGGATTAACCTTAATTAAAAAAATATTTCTCTAATAAATTAGACATTTGTGACTAAAAATAAAAATGTTAGTTTTTTTTAACCCATACTTTGCTACACAGAGAAATAGATTGCATCTATCGCACTTTCTCCCAGAATATTCACATGTGAAAAAGCTCTTTCTATTAGATAATTTTAAAGAAAATAGGTAACATTTTTTAGGATGTAAGTTTCATGGTCTGGCAATATCACAGAGCAATATTAGCCCAAGGCTGAAGTATGGAATTTCTTTATAAACACAGACTCTAATAATTGCTGTTACCAGAGACAAGAGTTTGAAGACAATGGGTGTTGTGATATTGACGTTTTACAGTCATTGTACTGTACATTTTAATGTAAAATATAAGAAGAGGTATCTATGTGCTACATTTATTTTTGATGTTTCACAAACATATGGTGCCATAATTTGTATGATCACATTTCTTTGTGATGTGGGAATATACATTTTAATTATTTATCTTTTTACACAGAGTATTTGATACTGTTCTTTATCTGTATGGTTGATGATTTGTAAATACTTCTTTGGTTGTTGGATGCTTATAAATTGCAATGCAAATTATTTCGTCCTCTTGGTATTTTAAAAACAAATTCCTTTATTAGTAGTATTTGAGAAATGTTCTATAAGTGCTACCACTTAATTTCTGAAACTGAGTATTGAACAGACTTGTAACCAGTGCCTACAAATAACAAAACCACAAAATGTACTTCAGACATATTGATGTGTATATGCAGAGATTTGTGTTTGTGTCTTTCTGATAATATGACAAGTGTACAACATAGGTATCAATTTGCATATTTTTCAGTGAGAACTGTTAAAAAAACCATTTGCACTTAAAAAAAACTTCATGAATTTACAATATTTTAATGCATGCCGTACATTTCTGTGTAACCACTGAACTGTAGCTTTCCCTTTCCCACTTTCTACTTTTTACTTTGTAGAAATCTTTGTGTAGTTTTCACATGTATTTTGTACCTTTGTTCTCTCAGGAGTAATAAATTCTAGACCTAGTTACGCAAACTGGTTTTAAGCTTTGATTTTCTTCATTATTTAAAAACAGTTCTTTCAGTCCTGGATTAAGAATTCTGATTGAAATTATCTTCTAATGACAAACAGATTAATAGATATGAACTAGTAATTACTGTGAGACAAAGTCGACAGACGTTATATTTGTTAATAATCTAGATATCAAAGGGCAAATGCTGTCTTGAGATGCTGATGGGTCACATGTGAAATCCATAGCATTGACATGTGCACCAGAAGGCAGATAAGACAGGAGATTTGAATGAGTCATAACAGGAACTCCTGAAAGGAGAGTCTCTTCTGTCTTTGGGTTCTTGGGCTAAACTTTACATTCATTACTTTCTTTCTTATTTTAAACTAAAGCAATTCTTCCCTGGTCTTTAAGAAATGAGCTGGTGATCTCGGTTCATTTGATGTGGAGTAACCCATATAACAACCTCTTTATTTGGTAGTCTTGGGTAAGAAATGAAGGGTGGATGGGTGCTGGAGACCACACTACCCTTTTCATTCTGAGAGATGGGTCCTACATAACAGTACTGTGAAGCCTAATTAAAAAAAAAAAAAAATACTGCAGAGAGGCTTGTGGTGCTGTTATCTAGGTCTCGTTGTGTTCTGGGGGCTGAAAATGTAGTTTTTCCAAAAGTCACTGTGTTCCCACGTAGTCGTGGGCCTGCATGAAAGAAGATCAAGCAACTGAAAGTCCTGTAGCAGTTCCCCTTTTAAAATTATTCAGACTTTTCCACACCAAATAACTAATATCCTACATATTGAATTATTTTAATTATTTTTTTTTACAGATTTTAATTTTCATGTGTTCCAACTGGTCTACTCTATTTTCACTGGTGATTGTGTTTTATTATTCTGTCACAGTCACCTATGAGAGACCTTTAAGTAAGCAAGCAAAATAATTTAGCAAAACTAAAATCTTAGTTTCTCTTAGCTTTGTGACAAACCAGGTTTTATCTGTTTTTTGCGGAATAACAAAAATCTAAAAGATGTAAAAGGCTACAACCTTATTGCATACACTAACTCTGTTCTACACTCCTCTCACAGTACACTACTATTTTATGGGAACTGTATTCTACAAAAGAACGGTGATTTTATGGAAAAAGTGTGGGCTGAAACAAAACTTTTCTGTTTTCATGATTTCATGGAGTTTGCATGGAAAGACTATTCAATGATGTACAGTATTATAATAAAGACTGCTGGGAACTATCTCCAGTCAATAATTGATATTTCAAAGGACTAAATCATTAATAATGGTTGCTTTTTTAAGTGCTTTAATGGTTCTCCATTCATAATCTCCTATTAATGGAAAATGCATTTCTGATTGGTTTATTGAATTAAAATGGGATAAAAAGAAAAATAAGGACTACATAATTTAAAGTCATCTATAATCTTAGTTTCAAATTGGTATAAAGGCAGATGACATGTATGCTTACACTATGCATTGGGCTTTTATACATTGGGTTTATATATGCTGGGGAAAGGGCTGGGGGGGATGAAGTAGTCCCTCACGTTCTGCAGGGGGCAATTCTCTAACGGCAGACTGATGGAGCAAAGCCAGGCCAATATCCATCCCTGTAATGGGTAACTCAAGGTTTTTTTCATTTGAAGATCTAGAAAGCAAAATATGAATAATGGAAAACAGCAAAATGAGGTTTGCGTCACTCAGAGCTTTTAAGAATTTTTCAAACACAGATCTTAACTTTCTTAAATAAGTGAAATGTTTTTATACCGTAGTAATATTTAGCTATGAAGTACATATCAAATCAGTTTGCAATACAAGAATCATTACTGATTCTAGCTGCGTTACTCATCAGGAAGAAAATATCTTTATTTTTGAATAAGCCTGCTAGTTCTGGCAAATTTCCCACTTTAAAAATCACTGGTTTCTGGCATTTGAACACTAATTCTGAAATGCACTTACTTCATGTCTCTACATATAACGGTGGTGGTACCCATCTGTGGAAGAAATAACTTAATTATTTTGTGGTGTAATTGGCTTGAAGTGATGCATTCACTTTTGAAAGTGTTAAAATACTGATTTAATCTCTCTGGGTTTTTTTTTTTTTGTGTTTTGTTTTTTTTTTTTTTTAAATTGCATGGTATAGCCTAGGTACTTTGAATGTTGTCCAGTTTTTCCCAGGGGGTAAGGCACATTCATTGCCCAAGTGAAAAATAGCTGTCATGAGGAGAGGCAGTCTTTCAAACCTTTAGTTCCCTCAAGAGCTGTGAATATCAGGCCAGAGGCCCTGCACTAGATGATTTATTCAGCGATATTCCACTGGGGCCAGTGAGTTGTTCACTGTGATTGTTGCCTCTGCTACAAAGTAGGTGGGCATTTAGTCTTCGTGGCAATTGGGCTTTTTTCAGGGAGTACCGTTTCATCCTTAGATAGGACAATTTGCAGCAATCCAGACTGAAGGTGCACAGACTGTAGATTTGATTCCATCAAATTGTTCTTCCTTCTGCTATTACAAAAATTACCTTTTTCTTTTTTTTTGCATTTAGCATGAGGAATATTCTTAAAATGAAATTACAATTACAGTCAATGGAATTATTGCCTACCAAGTAAGAAGGTAGATGTATAGACTGGATCCAGCAATTCAGTCGAATAAAGAGTTTATTCAAACTTCCCTTTTAATATGTATGTAATGTCATTGGTTAGGATAGGGAGGCAGCTAGGGAAAATAAAAGCATGGTGAACTCTCTGGAATTATACTTGACTAATAAGGCTATGGAAGATAAAGGGTAAATTTAGACTATATAAACATTTACTTAATTTGTTCTGAAGATACCGCTTTGTTTCTGAAACAGATGGGCAATGGTATCCTCAAAATAAACTTGCTTCTTTTCTTATTGGAAAGAATTCTTTCAGAAATGGGATAGTTAGTACCAGTGCTGGGTTTTTTTTGCTTTGAAAGATATATTATGCAGAAATAAAATGTAGGGTGGACTCTCAGAGCCTGGGGCTGGGTATTGTTCCCAAAGACAAGAAAAAAAAATCCCAGCTGCTCTTTTTTATTGTTCACAGAGAGGACTCAGTACGCTGCAACAAAGGAATAGAGATCAGATAATATCAGCGGTATTTCTGTGACTTTCACTTTTTGGCTACTAAACTTTTCAGTTATGAGGGTAATGAATTCCAAGTGCAATAAACTTTGTGATAGTTAAGGAGATTAAAAATGATCATGCGTATATCTTCAAAAATTCAAAATAAAGCTTTATTTTTGTAATGAACTCTATAATATTGTATGTAATTAATATTTTACATAATTCCTTAATTCACGTGGCATATTTTAGAGAAAATCCAGTGGTGTTTCCTATGTAAACACCTATGTGTGTTTACATAAACACTTCCTATATAAATCAGGATAGCCACGCAAATGACAACATAAATGAAATAAAAATTTAAGAAAAGGAAGGGATTATGACTAAAAGATGTAAAAATAATACAAATCATTATTTTTAACAAAGGCTCTTGTCCTGCAGTTAATTATATCCTTACTGGCTCTGTGTAATTTTATAGCAGATAATTGGATTCTGGATCAATATAAAGAAGTACTCATGGGGATCCGGTAATACTAAGGCCAGAATCTGTTAATCCTCTTTTAATCAGAGCGTGATTAAATGGGAGAATTACATGTAGTACATGACTGAGATCAATAATAAACAAAGGAGAAGGAGTTACGTTAAGAGTAGACAACCAGGAAGCGAGGAAGGCCTTGAGGGATAATTATTTGAAATGTACGCTTTTTTCAATCAAACAGCAAGATCACATCTGTCCTGGTTTCGGCAGGGATAGAGTTAATTTCCTTCCTAGTAGCTGGTACAGTGCTAGAATAAAGAGAATTACGAATTCTGTCACTGACTAGGTAAAATGTTAGAAAAATTACAACTGCTCTTCGCACCAAATGCACACAGGCGAAAGCCGGATCTATTCAAACGCATGACTTACGTTTGGATGATGAAAGGAACTTAGCTGAATTATTCGTTGAAATGTAACTGGTAGCCCTGCTAAACCACATTTTAGAATTTCTTAATTGAAAAATAACATAATGAATGGCACATTAAATTAAAACTGATTAAAGTAATTCAATCCACTATTTCCCAACATATTACTCTCCGCAATAATTGAACCTGCTGTTACTGACGGAGAAGCAAAACCAATGTTAACAATAAATGCTGGAAGATCAGACTGAGGGCTGAATGCTTTCAGACCATTGCAGAGATGTTTTGCGATGTTTTGTCATGCCTATTGCCTGGAAAATATTCAAAAATTATTTCAATTTTAGCAGTGGAGAAACAGAAAGCTTAAGCAAATTGGCCAGCGTTATTGAGGGCATGCATGTCGCTTTGGATCAGAATTCAGAATTTCTTATTTTATTTCTTCTCGGACTGTTCCTGGCTTTTAAGTGACGTTGTGCGCAGTTCCCTTCAGCAGCTGTTGTAGCCATGTGTATAGCAGGTCACTGCCCGCAGCAAACAAGTTTGCAGCGTTTCCTTTTTTGATTATATATGCCCCTGGTGAGCAGTAGTAGTCATACCAGCTCCCTCTTCTATGTAATGTTCAGAACTTGTCTTTCCAAATAATGTTTTGTGCTTTGTTCTTCTTGCGAATGCTTTTGAGATGAGCGCAATGAAGGAATTTCTATCCGCCCTGTGTTTCTAAACTTAATGCTGCAAATGTATTCCAGAAATTCCCAGGACAAAAGTAAATAGACTGGTAATGCAGAGTATTGCTGCTTTGTAGAATAATCCATTTCCTAGCTTGATGCCCTCGTTGTTACTGAGGCATTGTTACTGTCAGATTTCAAGGCCCTGAGCATATGCTGCAGTTCGTGTTTCGTCATGCAAGTGAAATACAGCATATAAAGTCAAATATCCTTTGAAAAGATTTAGCATAAACTGTAGGTAGGAACCTTTTATTAAATCCTCTTTCTCCTCGGTGTTGTATCAGTTAAGAGGTAAAAGGAAGGAAACTTCTGAAGGGAATTTAACCTGCAGAATTCTAAATCTTAAATGTAAAGTATCCTTTTCCCGTCGGAAGCATAAATCACTTTGCAAACTTAAAAAAAAATAAATGGTTACAGAACTAACAGTACCTCAGCGAGTGTGGAAGTCATTTATTCACCACTTAAAAGAATCCACATCTGGGAAGCCTAAAATTTTGAAGTACCATTTCACAAAAGTTTAGGACAGGAAGGGAGAAGTGTCTTTCCCAGAGTGAAACTGCCAGGTTACATGTGTCTTCAGGAGAAAGAGTTACTCATACTGAAATATTTCCAAGGCATCGAAGTGAACACCACTGCAGAAGTGACCATCGCAAAGCTCTTTTTTTTATAGTCTCATGTGAAAAAAATGCTCTCTCAGCCAGCATGTTATCACCTTAGGACAGGTTGTTGTATGGAATCAGAGATGAGAACAGTATCTGCCTAATCTCCCGCATTAAAGAACATGCCAGTCTATGAATTTGGGGGCTGAAAATGACTGATTGCATTTGGAGGTGGTATATGCCTGTAAATAACCAGTTCCAGGAGTTCCTGAAAACTTTGGTGATTTCTTTTCACAAGAGTTATAAGTATTATGAAATACTTCGAGCAGATTCTTACCTGCTGTAAGTCAGCACAAAATCATTAAACTAGAGCTCATTCCTTTTAAGTGAATATCTGATCCTCTCTGACGTTAGAAGTTGAATGCCTGGGATCAATGGTATAGAAGTCAGCAGAGTAGTAGTGTTATCTTTCAGTAGAACTGAGAGCCATCCAAATAGTAAATGGTTTTTGTCAAGAACAGTAGGATTTTAGCAAAGGTAGAATGCTAAGTGAAATGCTGAATCTACATGGAAGAGGTGTCTGTATGGAAATGGTGTTGGGAAAATTATGGAATAGAATTTAACGTTCTGTCATGTATGAAATCCACTAAGTATGGACTTTCAAATACAGAGCTCATCTCTTACAGTGAAACTTAATAAACACCTATTTACTTTTATACAAAAAGAGAAATATGGTGTGAATGGAACTATATCGAGTATTGATCACTTAAAAATAAAGGTGCTGAATTTCAGATTGGATCTAAATTATGCTTTAACAAGTGAATCATAAGTAAAATTAGCACATTTAAAATAAATGGATCTAATAATTATGGTATAGAAATAATATCATTGCAAGATGTTGTGGGTGGACCTTTAAATCCCAAGCACCTGCACTGAGTTATGGTTATTTGATCCTATCATCTACAGTTGACAGTTAGTGCTGTTCCTGAAATTCCGAGGTTTTTTGTAACCTTGTCTTTGCCTGGAATTTGGCCAAATGCTCCCTTGGTCCTAAACTACTTGAAAGACAATTGGTCTTCTAATATCTTGCTTAGATCTTACTTAGAGCTTGAGAAATATTTTATACAGAAGAACAAAAATTCCCTTTGTCTTCCTCTGTGAAGTCACTTTTCCATAATCATAATGTTAAATTCAGAGAGCTTGAGAATAATACACAAAATCAAAATTTCAGAAGAAGAGAAGTATTGGTAAAGGAAATCAGGAGATCAGCCAAAACACCACCTGATCGTTTACCTTTTGAAAAATGCAGACCAGTATACCTAGCCTTCTAAGCAGTCATTTAGCCGTGAGTCTGTAAAATAGCAGATCTCCAGTTTAAAGACAGAAGATGACATGCATCATCCCATCTTTAAACCAGCTGGAACATATTAATGGGATCAGATGCACAGGAAAATATTCTTAGAGCTGCGTGGAATGCTTAGCAGGGGAGCCAAAGATTACCAATAGGCATGATTATGCTATTCCAGTCTGTTTGGAAATTAATCTGTGCAACTACTGCTCTAAGCACTGGCTTCTTTTCCCTTCTGAAGTTAGGTAGGACATTTGACAGATTAGATTCAGGAAAACGTGATATCATTCCTGACGTGCTTTACGCAAGGCAAAGCAATCCGCAGAGATACCCATGGACATTTTCATCGCTTCAGTGCAAGAATATGTGAAGAGAAATTTTGTCTGTGAAAGCTCTCTGCACCTTAGATGGTGCCCTGCATAGCTAAGTTTGCTCAGGTATTTGTTACTCAAAAAGAGAGTGAGAAGGAGACCGGTGCAGAAGTGTTGTAGGCATCATTTAAGCCTCATTATAAAGCTCCACTGAGTACATGCAAATCGTGAGTCTATTTTAAAACTTGCAGGATACATTTATACACAAACTGTTTTTGGGAATCTCTCCTATTATTTGTGCTAAATAGCCTTGCTTCATAAATGCTTTGTTTTTAAAAATGAGGAAAAAAAAGCACATTAAAATATTTTTTCAATGTAGTGCTACTCTCGAAATCATCTTCCTCTTTGGTGTAGATGAGCCAAGATATTTTTTACCCTGCCAGGAAAAGAGAAATCACCTTCACAGTATCATCTCTTAGTAATTCCATATTCTTTTGAACCAGTATTTTAGATAAGACCTTCTCTGTTGCCGGCCTGCCTCTAGTAGTAATTTATTAGATGCTTCAGAGGGATTGCTCCTGAGAAGGGCGCTAATAGAAAAAACTGCCCATAGTACGGGTTTATTCCTCTTCAGATGGGCTTATGTCTTATGAAGCCCGAGAGCTAACATCGACCTTATTTTTGCTTTGTTCCTATTAGACAACTTGCAAGCCCAGTGGCTCCGTGTGGTGTCTCAGTGACACCATAATTCCAAGGCTTAATGGCATGTCTTATATGTAGCTGTAGAAAGACTTAGCAACCAAATAAATACAGCAATACTTAGACCTTCCATAACGTTCCTCAGCAGGAGTTTCCAGCTCTTTCATCTGTTGTACCCTGTTAATGCAGGTTCTATCTTTTCGCTGTGGAAAGTCTTACAGCTTAGTTCAAGTCAACAGAGCTACGAGACCTTACACCACCATCGAAGTTGTTTCTTTGCATTACGTTTAGTAGAAGGATGTATTCTCAATACTAGGACAACTGGATGACTCATGCTGTGTCAATGCAAACTATTTGGTGTAATTTATCATTAGTATGGCTTTTTTGAAACTAGTATCTCTTTTAAACCAACATGAAAGGAGAACCAGAGACTTCCTCAAAGGGCATAGAATAGTAGATTAAAAAGATCAAGAGTACAATTCAGTACATTCATGTTAAGATAAACATTTTAGAATAGAGGAATAGCATTTTACACCACAGCCATGTAAACAGCGGTTAAAATTAAGCCAATGCAGTAGGAAGATGTAAACATGAAGCATAATATAGTCCCATTAAATGTTAGCTGTAATTTGGTAGGCTGGAGTCGTGCTGGGCTAACAGGGCTGAGAAAGCTTTCTGCCGTCTCTCTGCTATTGCTCAGCTGATTTGTTTGGAGTTTGATCTAATTCCTCTGGTTGTGAAAAAAGGCAAGCATTACTGATGTGGAATATCCACATTGTTAATGTGGGGCTGCACTGTAGCTAAAGCACTAAAATAATATTGCACTAGCTGGAATTTTAACTTATTTTCATTAAATAGAAAGCTTTAACCCTTGAGGAGACCCTGGAGTGATTTGATTGAAACAGTATGAAATTGCTTTTTTTTGTCCTTTTCGTTTGCATTTTTCCCCTTCTTCGTATCAAAAAGTTCTTGATTACAATGATTATACATTGAAATTTATTTTTCTTGCAATAAACACTATACACATCACTTTGTGGAACAAACACAAATAAGATTTCAAAGCCAGCTATGGGATTTAACCACACAAGTCTCATGGGATTTGTGTGGCTAAATGTGCTAGTCAGACACTTGTGTGTACCGCGGCAAAAAGTTTAAAAATGGTTTAGGTAAGGCATGTTGGACAAGATGGTATCTTTTAAAAGACCAGCTGGTATTCGGGGAAAAAAGAAATTAAATATGAAATGGAAGCCCTTACTCAGGTCTGCCTTTGTGCCTTTAAAGTTTTTCTATTTTTTTTCTTGGGTATCAGATGGTCTAATAAAAGCAGTTCTCTCTCCCTGCAAATTTTGCCCCTTTTTGTATCATTACGGTGGGGGCACCTCAACTGCAGAAATCGTGCTGATAACCGTGGTGCGAATCAGGAAATCGGCTCATTCTTCCTCCTTCCCTTCTTGTTGCCCGTTGAAACAGGCAAAACGGCTTTATCTGCATTGCTTTAACAAGTGCCTAGCAGTTTGCAGTATCACACCTAACGCAAAACTACCTTTTGGGGAGCTCAAGGTTTTAATCCAGGGTTAACTTGGGATAGTAAAGACTTTGTGTGAGTAGTTTTAGAGAATAGGCCCAAATCCTAACAATTGTGATTTTAGAAGCACTGTACCAAAAAGAAACTTCAAGGTTAAAAAAATCACACGTAACTCAGGTGTTTCTTGAATGTTTAAAGCCCTTCAGCAGATTCAGTTATTTCTTTTCTTCTTGTTCTGTAAACTGTGGCCCATAATTCCTTGGTTGCAGCTCAGGACAGCGAACTGCTACTTCAAATCATCCCTCCTTAGTCTGCTAGAGAATTAAACTCTAGCCAAGTAAAAATAATATCTCAGCAGGGACCTGGTATTGGAGGCCACTTCAAGTCAAAGAACTTCTCCTGTTCTGCCCCGCTGGAAGCTCTGTATTCTCCTCCTTCACCTTTGGGTTTGCTGGTGCGGGAGGCTTTGTTCTAGAGGTGTACAAATTTATCCTAAGTAGTTATTTTTAATGGAGTCTTTTTAAAAACTCTGAAAAATGCTAAATTAAGACAGATACATGTTAACATTTTGTATTAATCTTTGAGATCTACTGTTTAGTTACCTGCTTGGTACACCAATAAGTCTTCTTGATGGAGCAGAGGGATATTGCAGCTGACTATCTACCATTAGGACCTCAGAGGAGGTTGCAATATTGAAAACTGCTACAACCAGAAGATGCATAACTGTCCTGTTTTGTGTTTTTTGTTTTTAATTCTTCTGTTAGGTGCAAACCACAGAAAGAAAAAAAATTCACAAGGGACTTCAGGAAACTCTTGTGAGCAAACCTCTCACAAAGTGAAGACCAGCAGAAGCTTTAATCCTTCCAGAGAGAACCCCAGTACGGAGCTCCCTGTCAACAGGATAATCGATGTGGACGGAGTCAAACTGGAAGACACTAGCACACGCTCCTGTGACGATTCTGAAGGGAACCTCAGCTTTGAAGGTTACATCTCTGAACTGAGATCTTGCCAAGGGAGGATGAGGACTGGAGTTTATAGGACATCAGACCTTCCATCTCTGATTGCTGTCAAGAGTGAGAAGAATAAGGGCACTGAGAATCAGTATAAGGCTACTTTTGTTTAAATCTCTGTTTTTAATTAAGAGTTCTGGTATTTTTGCTTGGCATCAGCAGCAACGGAGATATGCCTTAGAGACATGTTTCTACAAGTTATAAGTTGTTTTCCGTACCTGTTGCCTTCAATGAGCCTGCCAGACTGTCTCTTCTGATATGAGTTAGAACCTGTAGAATGAAAAAATAGTATTTCAACGAAAGTATTGAGCTATTTGTTTTTGTTCTCTTACCGTTTCTGTATCATTTTCCCTGGGATGATTCCGTTGCACAGTGCAATTAAAATTATTATTTCCACCTCTACCCTTCTTGTCTTTAATAAAGACAAACTCACTTTAAATTCCCCTATGCAAACTTTTTATTTAAGATAATTTCACTTTAATCTTCTAATGTTTTTTCCTGGTCTTCAGGATTCCCTGTGTGTCCGTAGACTTTTGAAGTGGAAGTAAAATCAGTTACAGGTGTAAAAAGATTAGGATTATTTTCTTAATATCTTGCTATCTGTCTCGTAACATTTGGGAAGAGGTCTAGGTGGAGTTCAGTCTTGTCTAATGCATTGCCTGGATGGATATGCGCAATGAGACCGTTGTTATACAAGCAGTAAGAAGCAAAAAAAAAGCTGTGAATTTCCTGTGCTGGGAATAATAGCTGCTCCCGTAGCCAACACTGGTGACATTTCCGTACCAGAAATGTGGGAGGGTCATCCAGGTCCCTCCTCATCACTGCTCTCGGTGTCTTTTAGCTTTGGGGGAAAGCGGATTTTGTTATTGCTCTTTCAGTAAGTGGTTAAGTACCCCTCACTCTTCTTGTCGTTGATTCTAGTTTCAGTTAACCTTCTAGCCTTGGGCGGAGTTTTGAGAAAGAAAAGATACTTAATACTACTGAACATGTTGCTTTTGCCACCCGCTCCTGTTCCTCCTTCCCCATTTCCTCAGAAGAGGTTATGAGTCTGGACAAGCAAAAGGGTACACGAAGGAATGAGAGCGTTGGACCTCTGCTCATCAATGTGAAACAATATTGAGTGTATATATTGAGGCCTTCTGGTGGTTCACTGCTTTGAAATTCTTGTGAGACTCAAAATGTCATATTGCATAGCTCCTAGACTGCAGATCCACACAGGCAGTAAGTCTAAAGCGTTACAGTAATTATTAATTAACTTTTTCTTTGGTCCTTCTTACTAAAGCCTACCAAGACTTGTGAATTTTCCGAATAGCTGAGAATACTAGAGGCAGTCACTCAGTTTCTTAAACTCAAATCTGTAAGATGAGAAAGAAGTACATATGATTTTACAACAGTAAAGTAAGATTCCTAAAGCTTAAGTTTTACATCAAATACTCCAGTGATATAAATGGACACAGCTTTAATACTTTAATTCTTTGCTGCTGATAAGTGATTTTGCTCTTGATATTGAGGAAAACACTTGTTAACATTAGGCTCAACTCAGTGTGTGACTGAATGAGGATATATGCTATGAAAATAGCTGTTCCTTTAAAAACTTTCAAGATTAAAACCAATTTGAGAATCATGCTAAAATCATAGTGGCGTAACGATACTAGAGACTTGGGGAAACACGGCGGGCAGCAACCGAGATCAGAACTAGGAGTGAGTGAACAGGCTTGGAAACTGAGGTAACTGGGCACCACACTGCAATGGACTGTGCTGTTAAAATACAGCCATAGCACAGCGCAGAGCACAGCACGTGCAGTCTGGCTTTGCAAGCGCTCAGACTATACCTGTGCTGAGGATAATGGGGGAAAGCTTCTATACTGATCCATAGGATATGTTGTTTTGTATTGTGCTATATATCACCTGTGTGGGACACAACATAACAAAACAGTCACAGCCCAATGATGTGAAAATATTTAAGTATCTATGTATTTTTAAAGTATTTTTCCCATGTTTCTTTCTTTTCTTTTTTTGGTAGTATTTTTCTAATAATTGCCCATGATAGGATATTTCTTTGCACAGATAAATGGCCACAATTTTTTCCTAACTTCCGGAAAATTAATAGCTTTGTTCTAATCAAGACCAACATTACACCAGTCAAACTAAAGAGCGGGCTTTTTGACCTGGGATACGCTTTGCACTTTTTGTGTGTCTTGGAAAATAAAATCCTAACATCATACAGGTAAAAGCTTGAAATTCAAATACAATCACTACAGTTACAGTCTTTATTAATCTCTGATCGGTATTTTAGATGAAACAAGGTTGCTTATCTTACATCGTACAAGTGCGCTTAAGTGACTTTTAGTGAGCAATACAGAATTCTTCAGCTGGAAAAAGAGACAGCTGACGGGAGATAGAATAAAGTCTGAAAAACCTTGAGTGCCATGGAAAGGGTGGATAGACTATCACGCTCTTTTCTAATACAAGAATCAGGGGCCATCAGATGAAGCTAGTAGAAGCCAGGTTCAAATCAAACAGCTTGTTCTTCACCTTCTCCTGTTTTCTTTCTACAAGCTGCTATGCTCAGAAAAAAAGCAAACAAAACTGCTGTTTTTAAATTCTGAGTGCAGCAAGCTGGATTTGACTGTATCAAGGATTCAAAGGGAATTTGACAGCATGGGAGAGTCAAGCTGTGTGCAGGAAAATGGAGGATGTGAAAGAACAGAGTTTTCTTTAACATAGGGAAAAATCTTGGCACAATGCCTGGAAATCCTGCAAACAAAGGGACATGGAAAAAAATATTCTTCCCCGTGCTGCACTGTTATGCCAGTTATTGGCATGTTGTTTAAAAGAATGACTTCTTAGCTACGACTCACAGAAATTCATTCCTTAGACTTAGAAATAATTAATAATAGTAGCTCTCCTATTCTATATCTGGCAGAATATAAAAGCTAAACCTGCTGGAATCAGTTGCCACAGATCATGGAATTAATAAAAATGAATGTGGACAGCCTGTCTCTGGCTGATGTTTTCCAAGATTTTACTAAGGATGTTGTCCAGTTTTAATTACTATGTGACTTCAACATTGTAATTTGACTTTAAGTTGCCTCATTATACTGTGATTTCCACTACTAATGAAATCTACTTGCAATTAAAAAAACAGCCCAATTGAAGCGCTGCTTGATAACTTAATCCTTTATCTTGCCAGCTAGTTCCTAAAGATGGTAAGATCTTAAGTGGCTTTATTTCTCTTTTACTTTTCCCAGTTTTCGCCTGTTGAAACTCTGCTTGTACAGAGAGTTACTCTTATGTCTCCTTAATCCCATGGTGATAAATAAAAGGGGAATTCGGTCTCCCGATCCTCTTACATGGAAGAGGGAGATCCACTGACCTATATCAGTACTCAAACCCGAAACTGTTACAACCAGTGATATAAAAAACCCCCAACACTTAGAAAATCCTGCAGCATTCTAAATCTTATTTAATATACCAGTTCTCTGGTATTTCACTTGTTGTCATGGTATTTGATTTTCAAATGGTAGCGGTTTCAGCTTCATAGGCTCCGCAACAGTCACAGTTTTGTTGTTTTTTTGTTTTAAAGTCTCTGTGAAGAATAAAAAATATACATATAGGCAAACTTGCAAAGGGACTTCCCCCTTAGGGTTACTCTAGCAGTGTGCCTTGTCAACAAGTCTGTGATATAACACACATGCAAAATAAACCACTGTGCAATTTAGCTCTTGGGGACTGCATGACAAGTACCCGATGTTTTTTGAAGGCACATAAACAGGCTTTGCAAAGAGACTTTGCAAGAGGTTTATTGCTCTGTGGGAAGGAGCCAATACCTGACTGTACCATATCCTCTGTCATGCCCCTGAAAGTCTTCTGGGAGCTATTGAGTGTCTTTCAAGGATGCTGGGTCCTTCACGTCCTCCACCTGAAAGTTTTGCTCTGTTTTCTTGCCTTTGCTGTAGCGTCTATTGTTTTATTCCTCCTCCTGTTCTGATGCTGGAATTTACTGTTCTTAACAGAAAACTGTTAAAAGACGTGGCTCAGCGGGTAGCCTCCTTATCTCGTTGGAGCAGAGATAATCAGGACTTATGAGCTTATTTTGATTTTTTAGAAGTAGCCTGGTTTTTCCCACAAAACTGAAATCCTTGCCAGTAGTTGTTTCTCAGTAGTGGTGCTACAGCTCATCCCAGGCCTCTCTGACACAGTGCTGATAGTGAGTGTTCTCATTTAAAATGGTCTCTCCGAAGGTACTCTGCAGCTGGGAGACCGGGTGAGTGTGCGGTACTGTGCTGTAGCGTCCGTGATGCAAACACCTGGAGGCATCTTTTCAAAATTTCTCAAAGATTTTGAAAACTTTCCAAAGGCTCAGTTAGACAAAGGCCACGGCTCAACGGCAGGTCCTTATCAAGAGTGGTGAGAAGCCAAAACTGTTGCAGGTCCAAGCCACTCCTCCTAACTCTCAACCGCAGCTTGTTGTGTCGGGTTTAGAAACGACTGTATTTTCTGCATCAACAGGCAGATTTCCAAGCTTTGTGGGAATGTAGCAAACCTTTGTGACAACAGTGTTGCTCTGTGGAGGGTGTGGGTGTTTACCCTGCAGCAAAAACAAGTGGCACATCCAAATACTTCTCTCTGCCTGTGCTCTTGGAACAGCATCCCAAGCTTAGCATCGTAGAGTCAGGGTAATGAACAACCGGGAGATTTGTGAACCCTAATCCAATGCCAATTAAAACACAGGAAAAACTTCCATTGATCTTACTTTGCTGTAGACCGACTGCCACTTTTAGCCAGGTTACTTCTGATTTTTTTCAGAAGACCTTTATCTGCTGAGAAGCGCTGGACGATCAGGTGTCTGCAAATCTCGCCCGCATTACTCAAAATGTTAGCAAATCCAATACGTTACACATGAACCAACATGTTTTCTGAATTGTTTGTGTGGAAAATGAGGAAAGAAAATTGTTTATATTTTTTCATCCCAAGTGATCATTCTGTTGTACAGTCTAAAATTGTTGTTGTACAGAATTTGATTTGTGTTCTTGTTTTATTTGTGATTTTGTCTTTAAACTTCTATATAATGACTTTGTAATATGAAAACGCACATTGGATTTATTTCTCATGCCTTGTCTCCCCAAAGTATTGAGAAATCCTCTACCGTACAATAATCTTTATAGAATCTTAAGTGTGTCAAACTCATTTAAAATGTTAATTGTGCATGTAGTAAGTAAATAATAATTTATACCACTGGAACTGATAATGTTTCACTGATATCTAATTTCAATGTAGGGAAGAGATGCGAAAAAGTTTTTTTCAGTTATTCTGGGACCTGCTGCCATTTGGACATCACAGCTTCAATGGAAGTATGTGACAACGTGAAACTAGCCTGCATTTTATTAGATTTTGCAAAGATGTCTTCTTAAACCTAGCTTACATAAAGAAATTCCTTTAAAATAGGATTGTTAAGAATTTCTGCCAAATATTTATATACCTTAAAAATAGCTCATCCTCTGGAATTTAATAATAGTGGGTTAGGTTTTTAGCCTTTAACTAATTCCTTTTGCTCTATCTAGCAACACAAAGGGACTGCAAACCTGAGGTAAGGCAGTAGCTGAATGTTTTCCAGGTACAGTGTAATCCTCCTCTGGCTTCTCTTCTACATAGTCTTGGTGGGTTGTCTAGCTCTGTGGTTTCTGAGTGGTCAAATGCCTCAGAACTGCTCTGCCCATGCAGCAGGCACTGCAAAAATATACGAATGCTCTATCTACCAGAGAGCAAGAGTGGCACAAACTGGGGGCCCCAGCAGATCAGTGTCTGTGTACACTAGCCTGAATCAGTGACATGATGCTCCTTAAACTGTTCCCTTCTCATTCACCATCCTCTTTGTTTGTGCTTTGAACGCTCTGTGCCAGAGCAAGGGGACACACAGAAGTTTGAGTACCAACAGCAGAAAATAACGACTGATGAGAATGGGATGAAACGTAACTCTTCCAAATCCATGCCAACACTGTATTACTCCCCATGATAATCTCGTACCAGTTTCCAGCGATGATGCTGAATCCCACCCCTGCAGGTACACAGAGCTGCAAAGCCACTAGAGCATTTCCAAGTGCCCATAGCCTGCATTAAGCCTCAGGGCAAGTACTGTAAAGACCATTCACCTTCCTCACTGGAAAAGGCCCTGAAGTCCAAGCCCGGGAATGGTGTTCTTAAATACCTTATGTCTGCTTTGCCAGGACACACCAACCTGTACCTCGTTTGCATTCTCTGCCTGCAAAGACCTGCTCACAATCTCAAAATTATATATAACTTAGTTATTGTACAGCTTCAAGCCTCAATTCCAGAGCAGGCTGATAAAGAAACGAAAGGCTAGCTAGAAGTTAATCTAATTAAAGCTAACCCTCTTGGAGTGGCATAATCTTAAATCAGGGCACAAAAATGAAACTAATGCCTCTCCCCCTTCCTGCAAGAGATAACTGGGGTCTGTCTTAATGATTTGGGTCTTTCCTGGAAAGATGAAACCATGTGATGAGGCAAAACTACCCTTTAATTACTGTTCTCCCTCATTTATAGACTTGCACAAGCATCCTTTTCAGTAACTGTATTTGCTAGTATACCAACAACATGAAGTCATATACCAACAATATGTACATAACTTCAACCTCTTCCACACTTAAAAAATCTCCAGTCAATCCTATGGCCAGCATGAAGCAATGCCTGGCTGAGATCAGCCCTCCGCATGCAAAGCAGTTAGCTGAAACTTTTTTGCAACCAGGAAATAATCGGTGATGGTGGGCACATATCTTTGATCTTGTCCTTGCTCATTTGAGCGTTGAGTAAAACGTGTGCGTGTGTGTATTAGAAAATCCAGAACAATGCCTGCTGCAACTTCAGTCCCTGGCGAGAAGGTGAAGGCACAAACAGGCAGATGTTCATCTTCCTGTTGGAAGGTGCTGAATGGCTAAACACGTGCCATCGGTCTTACACCACCTCAGTCCTCTGGAGAATGCTGGTCGTCCCATTGCATCTTGCCTGTTTGTTTTATGCTCTTGTGGGAAATGGACAGATACAGAGGTATGAGATTTTGCTGCCATTCATTGCAGTGACATTAGCTTATACCATAAAAGGACCCACCCACTCTGCGGTGCCAAAAGGTGTAATTTTCCTTGGTAGGCAACTGCGTAGTTAACAGGATTAGGCCTTGTGTGAGCAAAAGAAAGTCCAGTTTATTTCAAAATAGACTTAACAGAGCTGATCCGAAAATCATGATTTCTCTTTTTGGTGATCCTGGCTGGGATCTTCGTGCCTAACTTTAGGTGTCTACTCCAAAGCTGCCTTTGTACCCTAAACACAGGTGTTACTTTATATATTTGTTAGAGATATAATTAGTACTGCCCATGGATATAAAGAATGATTTGTTTCATCCTTGAGTTGAAACATACTTTCAGACAGGTGACTCCTACCTTAAATTTCACTCTTCTGTATTTTCATGGTCTCCATTGCTTATAGTGGGAGCCTTGATACCTACCTCAGATGTAAATACATATGCAGCAGGTCCCTGAAGCTAGGTGGGGTGACTCTGATCTGCCAGTTTCTCCTGATGTGTGAACAATGTAAGTCAATGACAGCTCAGATTTTTTCTGCAGCAATTACACAGAGCAGCAATTACATTTCTGCAGCAATTACAAGCCGTGGCACTGGAGGTACGGGGAAATGAGGGGAAAAAAGGAGAAAGCAGGAAATACAGCGGGGATATTGGCCGGGTTGTGAAATCTTTAGCCTACGCCTATTCTTGAGTCCAGCAGTGAGATAACGAGTGGTTCACAAATCACTTCTGAAGTCAGGATTTGTGCAGCGGGGAGAGGGCTGCTCACCATGAAGGAGCCCAGTTTCTTCCTGGTACATGTCTGCCTGCCTTACTATTGGGATTACGGGAAAAAGGGCCTTTAGGTTTTGTCAGGGACAGAATCCCTATTGATTTGGTGGAAAAACTGTGCAGCAGTCTCCAACAGGATGAGAACACGGACAGGCGGGAGCAGAGGGAGGTAATAGAGAAGAGGAGGCCATGAGTAGCAGGGCTTTTGTATGCGGTGAGAGAGGAGCCCTGGTTGAGGGGCACCCATGTCCCTCCCTACAGGAGGCAAGCTTATCTCTGCCTACCCGTTACATTATCAGCTCTCCCAAACGCACCTCGAGGCGCGGGACTGAGATCCAAGGGTCAGGCTCCTGTGTAGGAACAAGAGCTCGGCAGCAGGGAGACCGAGGGGAGAAGCTGGGGGAGAAAGGCAGTGGGAGAAAGGGCCAGGAGGGGAAAATGGATAAGGGACATTTGTGTCTGATGGGGAAAGAAATTGCAATTTGTCGCTGTCCTAAGCAGCCGACTGCTTGACTGGAACACCACTTACCCACAGTACGTTAGAGATACCCTCTGGGGACAGTCCCTTAGAGGTTTGCCACCAGATTTGTAATGCGGAAAGCCTAGGGAAAGCTTAGGCAAACACTATGCTAGATTAACAGGTTGAAAATACAGATGGATAAATCTAAGCTGAGTATCCTTATGATGACACTGCAAAATCCAGTGTCCAAGCAGCCCCGCTGGCCCTGGGCAGCTGCTGCAGCGACACGGAGTGACAGGAACGCTCCCTGCACAGGGCGCAGGTTTAGCAGAGGGCACCTCGTTGTGTGGCTTCCCCTGGTCACCATAGCCTTAAGGCTGATCAACGAGTGTCACCTGGCACTTCAACCCTTGCCATATGAGTTATCTGCAAAGCAGAAGGTGGATGTTTAATAATACATCTGGTTTCCATACATATATATGGAAAATATTGATGTGTGTATATATATACAGGTTTCTATACGGGATATTATTAGGACTGCAATCAGAATAATCAGAGCACTGTTTGTGAACTCTGCTCTCCACCCTACCATGGGAAATAACCCTGAAGTCGAGGCAGGCTGTGGGGCTGGCGTCCTTCCCATAGGGCTGTCTCTTCTCCGTTACTGCTCTTTCCCACTTTGAAAGGGAAGACTTCAGCTGCCTTCAGCTGCAGCAGTGGAGCCACCTTCCCTCACACATGCCTGACTTATAGACCATTTTAAAGTATGCCATGGGGGCGTCTAATATGCTAATGAAGAAAGTGGGTGGAATAGCAGGAATATGAGCACAGCTAAAAATGTACGTGCCTAACAATTGCAAATCAGCCTGTGCTGAAGTTACCTAAATGGGTTGGCATTGGTGGAAGGTGGGTGCCTCTACACCTCTTCTTGTCAGTTTTCAGTGAGTACATGGCTAAAAAAAAAACCATACGCCTCTGTATATGGGCCTACTGTTTCAGCCAGGGTTTCGGCAAAGGTTTATATGAAAGTCCTTGAAAAATACACTTACCTACCTTCCACTCTTATTCATATACAGTAGGAGGAACAGTCTCCATGCAAACACATCCTAGACTGGTTGCAGGCATAGTATTTTAGGTATGTCATGACATCTGAGTGTATGAACAGAACTAAGTATCATCTTGAAATGGACTTCTAAAATCTTGGCTAGTTTTTGCAACTAGATCCTTGTCTGTGGTATATAAATGAAGGTTTGGCATATTGCGGCTTGTAGCAAAGCCTTAAATCACTCACAGATTTGTGTGATTAGGGATATAAAATCACAGTCTGGTTTTCTTTCTGCAGCTCAAGCCCAGCTCTTCCATTGCTACTTTTATATGATTTGATTTTTCAGATCAGAACTCAAGATTTTGGATGCATAAAAGAAACATTTGTAAGCACAGCTGCAGGTAAAGGCTTTTTAAATATATACCTGCAACTGCAGTGGCTGAATCTGGTTAGAAATGTGATTTCACAGAGAAGAAAGCATGAAGCCATTACAAAATCAATGCACACAAAGATGGTCAATTGAAAAGAGAAACATCGCAGGCAGAATACTGTCTGATACCGTATCCTGCCAGGGCAAAGCCACCCATGCCAATGGGAAGAAGTATCCAGGAGGCCGTGCTTGCAGAGTTGCAGCCTGATCAGTATGTTATATGCCTCTTTGGGAAAGTAAATGCTAGCAGGAAAGACTGGTGTGGGAATGGATGAAATGGGGCTACAGCCACAGGGAAAGTACAAAAAAATGGGGACAGTCTTCCTAGGAGAGGAAGGGTGGGGAGAGGATTTTCTTCCTAGGTTTTCTTCCTAGGAAGAAACCAGAGGAGGGGACGCCCCGGGTGTTTGCTACTGCTGCAGAGAGCCCATTTGAAAGGCTGCACCTTCTGCGTGCTGCACTGTCGAGGGTCTTGTGCCTGCTCCTGCCAGATGCGGGTGATGAGGAAAGGCTGTGAAGCTCTGGGCCAGGGGAGGGGGAGAATATCCTCTGACTCGGGGGGGACTCACAAGGTCTGATACTTTCAGCTGAAGGTAGGTATAGCTCTGAGCACTGACCTGGCAGTATGGGAAGAGAAGATGCTAGTGGAGAGCAAGACCAAAGAGGCCATGTCTGAGGGGCAGCAGTGAGATAAGGGGTAGAAGCGGCAGATGGATAAGCACCAAGATGTGGGGTTTGGTGAAGAGTGATGTTTAACAAAAACATGCCAAAGCCAACTGGAGGAACCGTGGGAGAAAATCCAGGAGTCCAGGGGCAGATCCATCTCCATGGGGAGCTGTGATGGTAGTGTGAAGGTCTGCAGAGCTGCCAAAGGAATGCCCCAAGCCCTGCAGAAGGCAGAGGGGAGGGGGAGAACCAATAATGCATTGAGACCGGCTCGTGCATGGAAGGAAGATGTTCACTCTGCTGCCACGCGCTGGGGAGGCAGTGGAGGCTGCTGGCAAGGTTGTGATCCAGGATGGGACATCCACAACCAGTGTGTCAGTGAGGAATGAGGGTGGTGAGGGAGCGAGATGAAAAAAATGACATGATAGATCCAAGAACAGTTTCAGTCCCTGGAGAAAAGAGAAAGGAAATCAGTGCAGAAAACCCCAGAGCTGTGAGCTTGCGGGTGAGGGAAGCCAGGAGAGCTGCTAGAGGTGCTGGAGGAGTGTGGGAGGTGAGAGGAGTGAGGAGGAGTAAACATTTGGGTGAAGGCGTATCTTTCTGTCCCAGGATTATCTGCTAAAGCGCAGCAGAGCCAAATCTGTGTTTGCTGGATCCCAGCTGCCCAGCAACCAGCCTTTTGCAGCTGCACTTTTACCAGCCTCGCTGCCTCTAGGCGAGGGGAGGATGGTTTGTACAAGGACTTGTTTGCTCTGTTAAATGTGGCAGAGCTTATGCACAGCTTGGGGTCTGCGAATATTAACAGAAAAGTCTGGTGCAGGAGAGGATGGACCGGGACTCCAGTCCTCTCTGAAAGCCAAAACGATGTCGATTTTTTTCCCCGGGATTTCTGAAGCTCCCAGGGAGAGGAGGGGGTGACACTCAGAGGTGTCTGCAGTTGCAATGTGGCTATGTGGAAAGCTGGGTCCTACGCTGTTTAAGGTCCGTGTGAATAACTCAACTTTTCAGTTTGATTTGAGCCAAAGCTTTTCTTTTTTCTTGCTGAAATAAGCAAACAAGTGAAATGATTTCAGCTTTCTTCCTTTGCATGTGGCGTTAGCAAGAGGCTTTTCTCTAGGCACCACTCCGGAACAGAGAAGAGGAGGTGGAGGCTCACTTCTTGCCCGGTGATGAAGATGTTGGTTTCAGATGTGAGCGCCCAGATGGAGGTTGCACCATTTCCCGGGACAGCTCTGACCCACGCCCTCCCGTGTCAGGGCAGCCCTGAGCATAGGTGTTAGAGGGAGGGGGAAGGCTCCCTCATGCACTCCCAGTGTTGCTGCATTGCCTTCTTTTAAAATCTTTAAAAAGTCACTAGACTTGGAGCCCGTGAGTATTAGCCTCAGTTCTGGTGATTGGGATATTCATTAAGCAACAGGGACAGCTGAATTTTGGTAACGGCTCCCAGGACCAGAGGATGGGAATGATTTCAAGTAACAGAGATGAAGGGAATCCCATCCGACAGTGACACTAAGGTCTGCAGCATGGTTTGCAGGTCCCACAGAGGAAAAGAAAGAGAGTTGGGAGGGTTTGTACGTCAGCCTCACGTCGGCACCGAGTCCCTTGCTAGCATACCAGGAGCAGAATTGCCACACGTGATTGCTTGCATCCTACCCTCCTTGAAAGATGAATTTAAAGTTGTATTTTTCATGCTAGAAATACTTCTAATTACTTCCAATTCACATGCACTCATCAGGTTGTATAAATGCCTCAGAGCCAGCACACTTGCAGAGACATTAGATCTAGCTCTAGTTCCTTGTGCCAACAGTGCCATAGCCTGCAACTGTCCCCTTACCCAGGAAGCCAGCTTTGGGCTTCGTAACAATAATGTCAACTAAAGCCTGGACATCAGATCATCTCAGGAGGCAACACTGCCCCCTTAGTTGGCTGCCATACGTTAGCTTCAAAAGGGATGAAGAACCTAGCTTTGAAAGAAGAAAACCTTACTACCTTAATGCTATGAAAAAGCATAGAAATTTGCAAAAATACATGGGGGAATCAGTCATTAGAAAAGATTATAATTTTTCTTCAGTTTTGCAGTAGCTGAGTGGTAGATTTCTCAGAAACATTTACAATGGTCAGGAAATAACATAAAAATGGAGAACACTGATGAGCTTGCAGTCATGGGATAACCCTCCCCCAGTCTGCTTGGTAGCTGGTACACAGGAATGAATGCAAACGGAAGCGTGTATGTTTAAATTTGTCTTTTCCACTTATGTCTAATGAACTAATTGATGAAAAAAAAGAGCAATCGTATTATTTCATATTTGTGGCTGACAGTTAATTTACTTTTTGTTGGTATTTAATGATTTAGGATGGTTGTTAATATTGTTTCATTATTACTAAGTAGTTCAGAGTCTGGGCTTAGTCTGGGCTTTTATTAATTATAGTTAAATTTAAAGAAATAAAAACCATTGCAATGTGGAAAGTGAGGAAAAGGCAGATGTATGAGGCAGCATTATCAGTATGTGCTATACCCCCTGCAGCAAGGATTTCTGTCTCTTTCTGCTCATTTAGTGTGTGTTTATTTGCCTTTTCATTTTCCCATGATGATGTCAATATTAAGGGAAAAATGCTGAAAATGAGGGATTTTAGCCTTTGATACAGGCTACAAACATGATAAAGAGTTCCTAGTCTTATTTTGAAACATTTCATTGACTTCAGCAGTAGCAGAATCTGGCTCTAAATGCGTTTGGATTATAAGTGCTTCACAGGAAATGGCCAATATTATGTGCAGCAAAGTTAAGAATCAGAATATGTCTTTCTTTAAAAGGAAAGTGGAATTTTCTTTGAAAACAAGAACCAGACTCTACCTGTAGTTTCACTGGTGGGCTGAGCTGCAATACAGGCTCCAGTCCTCAGAGCTGCCAAATATTCTGTCACCCCAAAGCCAGGTCTTTCCTCTAGCTCCTATTTCCAGATTTCTTCTCTTTTATACACACACACATATGTATATTTATATTTATATTTATATTTATAGTTATAGTTATTTAGTGTTTTACAGGGCCTCATTTGAAATGGATGCTAAATGAAGTCTAAAATCTAATGCTAGGGACTTTATCTTGAATGCCATATGGATTGTTTCCGTATCTTCATTGTTTTTCTCATTGTTGTTTTTACGTTATTTGCTCCATACACACCTCAGTGTTTTCTCCCTTTATGGAAAAATTCCTTCAGTACACTGGAAATAATGAGTCACAGATTAATTGATTTGTGAAGGTTAAGGAGAGAAGCTCTGTGGGCTCATCGGCCCGACCCATGGGGCGATGGTTTTGGCATGGTGCCCCGGGTCTCGCAGGCTGGTAGGTTCTCAGCCACAGCGATACAAACCAAACTGTTTCTCCACCCTACAGCAGAAGACATTTCTCTCATGATAGGCATCCCCAAAGGTCTTAACAACATGTAGTCTTGTGACATCTGAATGTGAGAGTGGCTCTTTGGTCTTTGGCAGAGGCAGAGGGCTGCTGCGGGCGCGGACCATTCGATGCTCTGCGTGCTGAGGAGCAGCTGGCTGTGTGCACCCGTTCTGCCTTCATCTCTGGCTAGTCTGTTCCTGAGGTCAGGTCCGATTCCTGTAAACTGTCTGAGCACCAGTGATTGCATCACCAGTGTATATGAGTAAATTAAAAATGTTATGTTTGCTGAACCCACCCTGTGCTGCTTATTTTTTCCCCACTTTTATTATCTTCACATTGCAAGCTCTGTGTGCATCTGGATTCTCAATGGAGAGGCTGCGCAGTCAGACGTGAACACATGTTAGGGGAAGGGATGGCCTCCCTACTTGGTGCCTCTCTGCCTTTGGGGTCGTTTCCAGCTGACCCAGGGCCGTGCTGCTGGGTGGCTCTATCTGCAATGGCATTAAACCGGACCAGTGTAAGGGATTCATGTGTCTCAGCTCTCTTTCCCCAGGTTTGTTCCCCAGCTGTCCGTCCATGAAAAATTCTTGTGCTGCTCCTGGACAAAAGCTTCACATGATGACACACAAATATCTGCAGCCAAGACCTTATTCTTCACCCTTATGAACTCCCAAGTTCCCAAAGCCCTGTGAGGTTTGTAAGAATTCAGCATCAAAACTGAATCTTCAGTTTTCTGAGTAGTTTCTTGCCAATGAGATACAATATTTCTCCAAAAAATATGTGGCACACTTCATTTTTACTGATTCTAGGAAAAGCCTGATGAAGGCAAGCAGACTTTCTTCTGGTTATAAATAGCTGAAAGTGTCACTGATCATTTAACATAATTTGCAGAAAAACACACCTTAAATTCTGCCTTTTCTCTATGGCCATAAGACCTGTTCAGACACCTAAATGATTCATATCTGTCTGAACCCTGAAATCACTGTTCGGTCGTTATTCAGACCTTACTCAGGGGTAATTCCCATTATATGGTGGTGCTTCTCTGGCAGCTGTTACAACTCCTGGATTTGATGTCATTTCCTTTTGCTTTGTGCCAGCAATGTCCTACCGGTTGAAGTGGCTCCTGGTGTTGGTGCTTCTTCCTTTTTCTTATGTTGAGGAATTGGTTTGAGCTAAAAGCTTAGAGTTGTGACTCCCCAGAAAGACACTCTGCAACTCTTGCTTGTAGTTCAATGGCTACGAACTACAGCAACCGGGAGCAGACACACGGACACAGAATGCATTCTTGCTTTTCTTCTTTCTTACTATGGAAAAATGCTTTCCTGCAACCTGTCTTGGTGACCACAGAAGTACAGTGGTTCTGGTCCTGGAAGTGGATGTTTTTTGTTCTGGAAATTGGCGGAAAAGGGTATTGCCGCAGCTTTAAAGAAGTACCTTCCTCCTCCCCTTGCTGTCCAGTCCTTGCTCCCCCGCTCCTCTCTTTCCGCGGAGCTTTTGGGAACTCTGGATGGAATAGCAGCTAATGGCTTTTTTTGCTTTCTTTGCACAATTTCAGTAGGCTGGGTGGTAAGCAGATGTCTACAAGCCATTGTATAGGTATTACTAGTTTGAAGCCTGATGGCCTGAGTCAAGAAAGAGGGTATATCCTGGTTTCGGCTGCGATAGAGTTAATTTTCATCCTAGCAGCTGGCATAGTGCAGTGGTTTGGATTTAGTATGAGAATAATGTGATAACACACTGATGTTTTAGTTGTTGCTAAGCAGTGTTTATACTAAGTCAAGGACTTTTCAGCTTCCCATACTCTGCCAGCGAGGAGGTGCACAAGAAGCTGGGAGGGGGCACGGCCAGGACAGCTGACCCAAACTGGCCAAAGGGACATTCCATACCATGGGACGGCATGGTCAGTATATAAACTGGGGGGAGTTGGCTGGGGCATGGTGACCGCCACGCGGGGACTGACTGGGCATTGGTCGGCGTGGGGTGAGCGGTTGCATCACTTATTTTTCCTGGGTTTTGTTGCTTTCTCTCTATTGTTTTTTTCCTTTTCATTACTATTATAATAATAATAATATTTTATTTCAATTATTAAGCTGTTCTTATCTCAACCCACGAGTTTTCTCACTTTTGGTCTTCTGATTCTCCCCCCCATCCCACCTGGGGGGAGGGTGAGTGAGCGGCTGTGTGGGGCTTGGTTACCAACTGGAGTTAAACCACGACAGGGTAGGAAGTGGAAATCTATGTTCCAGCTTTGTCAGGTGTCCCCAGGCAGATCAGACTGTCTGTACATCCTACTTCCATGTTTGAAATGAGTGAAAATAAGACAGATCTATTCCACGAGTCTATTCTGAAGCTTTATTTACTTCAAATCTTCAGGCAACAAACAACACATTGAGGCAAAGTTTTTTTTCTGCTTGTTTGCTCTTTGCTGGATTTTGGGAAGAACATTCCAAATTTGCCTCGTTCCTGCTGTTCCAAGCCTTGCTGACAGTAGGAAAGTTTTGTCCATAAACCTATATATGCATAGTTGTACTAACAAGAGCTCTTACTGTGATGACAGATGGAGCAGTGTGATAGCACAGCCAGCGGAAATCCCCTCCAACATTATAAACCACCATGGCAAAATTGTGCTGGGGTAGCTCCACTGCACCACCAGGCCCTACAGCCAGGGACTGGGCTTTAAAAAAAAAAAAAATCACATCCCTTCCATAGCTGTAGTGGTGAAACTTCAAAGGGTAGAGCACAACTTAAGCAAGGACTATGGTATTCTTTCTGTTGCTGTGGCTGTGGGGATTTCGGGTGTGAAGAGGTGCGGTCCCTGATTGACAGGACATGGCTGGCAAAAGCCTCGAGCACAGACACGGTTGTACCAGCCAAACCTGTAGATTTTGGTTGTGGGGCAAGGTGGGGCTGAAACAGACTCCACTGGTGAAATCTCAGTTTTAGCAATACCCTCTGCATCCCTATTAGAAATGCTTCTGCAGCGCAGCTATCTCAGCCAAGTACGTAACAAGACAGAGATGGCTTTGCTCAGGCGGCTGCAGAAGGGAGCGTTTTGGTACACAAAACGTCTTGTCAGAATAATGTTTATTTTCTTTCTTTTTAATTTTCCCAGTCTATTGCTGAAAGGCTGCTGTTTTAAGTCACGGCTGGGCAGGTAACCATCTGTTAATGAGTAATTCTTGTGTCTGATATTGGCATTGATCTGGTCCATATTTTGCAATGTAATGTTGTCTCCTCAGTGGGCTTGCTTGGAGCTCCTTGTTATTGCTATACCATGCTTTTAATTAGCTCCTGAAGGGAAAGAAAAAAAAAAGAAAGAGATGGGAAATGTCTGGATGGTAAATCATCTCTGATTACAAGCAACATTGGATCAGCTCCTCTGGAGGTGCTCTTAAACGCTTGCCGAGTACACTGGCGATCATCTCCAAAGGTCAGGCACTTTGTAAACTCTTCACTCCCTGTGGTTTGGGGAGAGTATCTCACTACATGGCATTCCCATCTACCCACAAAGACATTAATGATTAACAATGATAACAGCTCTGCTTACTTAGAAAACTAAAATACCCTAAAGTCAAGTAAATCACAGTCCCTTGCGAAAGCTCGTTGCTGATTCACCCTCCCGCTTCAGCCCAGCCCTGGAAGTTTCCCTCTGCCAAGCAAAACCTTCGTGAGAGGAGAGCAAAGATGAAAGTCTGTGCTCCTTTCACTGTTGTCTTGGCTCTGACTCTGAGCAGTGACTGTGCAAGGATGGTAAGTCTGATTCTTCTGTTTTGGAGTGGTGGATCACCTACATGCTGGCTGGCAGGACAATGTTGCCTTGGGGTTGGATGAGTGAAGCCGCCGACCAGACCAAAAGGAAGAGCACTTCAAATGACAAACAAAAGGGATTTTCTGGAGGAAGGCTCACAGCAATGCTGACTAAGTGGCAGGCCTGTAGGATAGCTGGTCCCATACGTATCTGCATTTAAAGAAATTGATTACATCCATGCCCTGCTAGGGAGGAAGAACGGGAGGGGAGAAAGTACTACAAAAATTGAAATACTTCGAAAATGCATCTCAGAAATTGTTGACACAAGCAGGTACCTGCAGTAGCATGGAAGGAGAGTGCTACCCCACCAGACTTTACTGCTACCTGGTAACTGAACATGCCAGCTTAGCTAACCATCTCCTTCTTTTCAAACCTCTCCCTGGTTTCATACCATGCCCTTCAAAGCATCGTGTGCTTTGTCTCTTCTTTTGGGGTATGTCTGCAAGGCAGCTGCAGCACTGCTGAGCATGGCTGTGATGGTTTGACTTTGCTAGTTTGCTTAAACCCCACCATGGCCTGGCATCCACCATGGACTAGCAGCGCAGCTAATAGCCTGGACCCCCAGTTGTGTGGCTTTATGATTAGTGTTATTTCACTAGCTAGTTTAAAACTAGCTCAGATATACTTAAATGATGCTATAATCCTAGCTATCCCAGTGAAGTACAGAAGCATCTCCTTAGACATTACAGGCGAGAGCAGAGAGGAATATTCATGGCGCCTAGGAAAAGATCAGCCCTGGCTGAAGCCCTTGGAGACTGCACAGTGCTGGCAGAGTCAGTGTAGAGTGCAAAAACTGCTTCTTCCTCAGAACTGTTCAAGCCCTCCCTATATATCTTAGCAACAGCTTTGTCTTATCCCTACTTGTTATGTCCTCTATCCAGTTCTGCGTTCATGATGTGCTGCTTCCTTGACTGCTTTTGTGATATTTTTATTTTGCTCTAGTTCAGCTGTCAGCACCTTTGGTGGCAGCAGCACTTTATGTGTATTACCATTTTTATTATTTCCTGTGGCTCACAATCAGCTCAGCCTAGTGCTCTTTGCTTGCTGATGGGTGAACCCAAATGAAGGAGAGGTTGCTTTTTTAACTAATGCCCTGGGGGATACAGCTAAATGGCAGGAAAAGTCAAATGCTGGGATGTTATTTGTAACTGTGAACTCGCCCTAGAATGCATATATGCTTCCTGCCGAGAGAAATAGGAGATGTGTCCCTTGGTAATAGAAAGATACAACGGAGCAGAGCTTTGGCCTTTTTTGTGCTTGTGTTCCTTGTTTAACAGAGACATTTCACGAACCAGTGTTTATCTACCCTCTTTCACCAGACTGTGCCCCAGCAAAAATCACATGCAAATAATGAGATCTTTGCAGAAGCACTGGGAGAAACACAATTTCGGGGCACCCTGGAAAGCACGTTTGTCTCTGTAGGATGGTTCCCAGAGTGAATTTGTGTCTCCAATCCACATTCTTTTTTTTCTCTTTGTAGCACTACAAATCTGAGGCAGGAAGAGGCTCAAAACATGAGTTCACTCTCCCACAAGGTACAAAGTCAAATCCAATAGATTTCATGACAGTAAGAATGATCTACGTGTCTGTATCCATGCTGTGCAAATCAGTAGTAAGCCTGTCTTTGTTTCAACATGAATAAGGATTGTGGAATGGTTACGCCAATATTAATTTCTGTGTAGAGGGGAATTCGGGATTAGCTCAGGAATCTCAGGTAATTTTCCTTCAGGTGTGGATTAATGGGAAGGTGATGATGGGGTTTTAGTTTGTCTGAGCTGGTGTGGCTTATATTCACTCATAACATAGTGTGGCTGTAGACGTGCAACTCCCTTTATTTTAATCAGAGCTGCGTCTGCCCCGTGACTTTAAAGTACATAAGCTCTTTGTATGTATAGGCTCAATTTCTGCCACAGCCCTTGATCTCTCTGTGGGAGAAGGGTTTGAGCCCCATGCAATTTGCTAGGTTGCATTTGTTTTGATGGCACCTAAACAATAAAATCATAGAATCATAGAATAGTTTGGGTTGGAAGGGCCCTCTAAAGGTCATCTAGTCCAACCCCCCTGCCGTGGGCAGGGACATCTTCAACTAGATCAGGTTGCTCAGAGCCCCGTCCAACCTGACCTGGAATGTTTCCAGGGATGGGGCATCCACCACCTCTCTAGGCAACCTGTGCCAGTGCTTCACCACCCTCAGTGTCAAAAATTTCTTCCTTCTATCTAGTCTAAATCTACCCCCCTTTAGTTTCAAGCCATTCCCCCTTGTCCTGTTGCAACAGGCCCTGCTAAAAAGTTTGCTGCCATCTTTTTTATAAGCCCCCTTTAAGTACTGATAGGTTGCAATCAGGTCTCCCCCCGAAGCCTTCTCTTCTCAAAAATTATCTGTCTTCAATCAGACATCCTGGCTGTGTGTGGGCATTGCAGACTTCCATTTTTAAAGCTTTTGTTGTCCTGTGCTTTTGCTGTTATGGATTACATGAATTGGGCCATTAGTGGTGCCTTTATAGCTTAGAACAGTCTTTTACGTCCTTTGGCATGCCATATGTCTTCTGAATGGCGACGTATTTTCACAACTCTCCTAACTGCTTATAATGGGAAGTATCAGACAGAGAAGGTAAATATCTGAACATTTGCTTAATTAGTTCAGACAATGAAAACCAGGCTTGAAAAAGGGATAGCAGAAGGGCTGGAAGTAGCTATTTCACATTGACAGATAAGGGGACAGTTTAGGGCAGATAGAGTGACAACAATTCCAAGTGGTTAGGAAGGGTTTGGACAACAGGGAGGGGTTATTTTTTCCATAATGCTAATAACTGGCCTCAGGAGCTCTTTGAGATGATGAGTCTGGGCTTGTGAGGGTTAACGGATATCGCAAGGGTGTGCAGGAGCCCCAGCCATGACTGAAGGGGTAAGCTCAGGACAAGGAGCAGTCGTCGTACATTGTCACTGAGAAATGGAAATGTCCTGCACTGCCAGTTCGGTTGTACGCCCCATTTCTCTCCTACAGCAATGGTTGGCTTCCCATTCACGCTCCTGGCTCTCAAAACTGATTGCTTTTAGTTTAATGGTTAAATAAGCTCTGACAGTTTTTCATTGTCTTTTTTATCTTCAGTCTCTCTCATTCTCAAGACTCGTCTTGAAGGATTTTTTTCTGCTAGACTCCCACTAGCCTTCCTTAGACTCCCACCACCCTTCATTAGACTACCATCACTGGCATGGTGAACATAAGACTTGCCCCTTTTAAACACTGGTCCCATCAATTTCTCCCCACTTGTAAGGAATCTGCTTATCCTGAAGGGAAGGTGGTATGATCAAAATTATCTGTCTTCCCCCAGTCTTTAAAACCTTCTTTCTCCTGACTGTTTCTATTTCAGTTTGTACTGTCTGGTGCTTTAATTATTTTAAACAGATGTTACAATGTGATACAGAGCCTGAAAGTATACTACTTCAGAAATCAATTTAATATGCTATTACAATACTACATAATTAGAAATGATAATTGCAATTAATGAATATAATTGGCATTTGCTGTACCAGAAATTGCAATATATTTTGAGCTGAAATGATCTGAGATCTTTATTCTACCAGAGTCCATTAATCTTTGTTGATTCGGTCGTTACGTAGGATTTTGAGCCTCTTTTTATGTACTAGAAGTTGCAGAGACACAGAGTCCAAAGTACAGCTGAAAAACTTGAAGATATCTATCTTCATAATTTCATATAATAACATATAATATATACCTGTGGGTTGGATTTCAGCTGCATGATGAGGTTTTTATTCTTGTATTTCAGTGTTTACAGAGGATGGAAATTTATGCAAATTTCCTTTCCGGTACGGTGGAAGGTTTTATCACTCATGTTTATCAAATCTATTTTCCCGAAAGAAATGGTAAGTTAACATTGCTTACAAATGAAGACAGCATTCAAATGAAAATGTCATCCTTTTAGTGCTTTAATCTTCTTTTTGGAATAATTAATTTGAGCTTGATGTCATGCCCAAGGAGAACCATGCAGTTCTCCTGCTTATAGTCATGGCCCTCAGGTCAAGACTCGTGCTCAGAGGTGAGGGAGCCCAGGCACGGGGTCTCCAGGGCCACAGAAAGCTCAAGAACTGCAGAAATGTTTCCTCCTTGACCTTCATATTGGAATTGCAACTTACATGAGTGGCAAGAGCTTGTACAGAAAGGGCAGGTCTAATGAAACAACCTGATAGAAACCCTCTGCTGAGGGAGAAAGGAGAGGTACAGAGACTTGTAAGAGATGACACTCGGTTAAGGAATTGTTTGATTTGTGTGGGCCATACTTGTACTGCAGCAGAGACCACCTGATTTTTGAGGAAAGTTGTTGCTATCCAGATTGGCGCCAGGCCCCTTTTGGACAGTGCAGTATTAAGAGGTGAGGTATTACTCGTGCTTGTTGGGTAATGATTCATTCGACTAGTGTGTTTAAGGCCAGGTCTCCTTATTTTGGGCAAAGGTTATTCTTTTACATACGCAGAAGTTGTTAAAAGTATTCATTATTCATTTTGGGGTAGGGGCAGTCAGATGGGAACCCTACTGCAGCAAGCACTGAATAAACACGACTAACTTTGCAGACGAACCTATCTAATGGGCATCTATTAACAGGAATCAAAGGCAACAAAGCAGGGAATATATGGGTACCAGTAACGTGAAAATATATGCACAGATGAGCTATGTGAAAGTCACATACTTGCATGTTTTCAGGGTGGAGATAATATTTTATAGAGTTTATTTTACTTGCCCATGCAGGGCAGAGCTCTCATTTTTTATATTGGACTGTCTAATTTTTTCATGATCTGTGTCATCTTTCTGATGGCACATCTGTTTTAAGTGTAAGTGCTGGTGCAACATAAACAACACAACACATACCTTCTTATACAAATAGACATAGAGCTTCAAGCTAGGAGAGCGCTTCTGAATTTCCCCAACATCCATAGATATAATCCAGATAAGAAAAGCCTCAAGAAAACAAGAATTTGAGAATATCTTAGCTAAAGGAAGGGAACTGGAATAATTTTCCAGTTTTAACCCTGTCTTTGATGAACTGTAGCCACAAAGAGTTTGACCTTTGGACCCGCTTAATTTCATGCAATGATGGATCTTGTTAATAGATGGCACTCTGTGTGTTAGGCCACAGAAATGGAAAAAAATGGAAAAAACCCATGAATGGATGGGATCCAAGGTTAGATCCGGTACAGTGGAAGGTTTCATAAGAGCAACTTGCTCTTATGATTCCGATTTTTAAAAAGCCATTTACAAGCAGGGAGATGAGGAGGAAGACAGCTGGAGCTGTTTGGTTTTGACAGGCCATTTCACCCCATAGCTCACCTTCTGGCCAGTGTTTACTCTCCTTTCATAAGCTAAAAGCAACCTAACGTGTGACTTCAGGCACAGAGATGCTGGGAAAAGAGCCCTGAATAGCAGTTGGGAAACCTGCTCTGTGCATTTTGGTGTGACTTGACACTAGCCCATGCCGGACTGATGCTGAATAACTGAGCCCAGGGGACCTGGCAGGCAGCAGGCGAAGGCAAGGCTTGTGTCCTTCCTGCTCCTGCCTGCCTGTGAGCTGCTAGTAAGGATGGAGATGATGGGAGGCTGGATGCAACCTGCCTTTCTGGGGGCAAATGCAAGGAGACCAGACCAGGAGAGTGCTGGATTATGCACTTAATGAGTCCATGTCCTTAGTTCTCAAGTCATACTTTAAGGCAGGACTACAGGCAGGACTCTGTAGTGTGAGCCAAAGCCTTCTCCAATTGGCTTTAATTTTATTATATGTTTTCTCATACTACATATGACACATATTATGTGCTAGCCCATCACATTAAGTTCAATAAAAAGATAGGCCTCCCGCAGAAAGCATTTAAGAGCAGTGTCTATCTTAATACAAAGCTGGATATCTCATTTATGAAAGCTACTGTGTTGATTCAAAGGGCTAAATGTGGAAGGCATTCAGACACAACCTTGTCCATTTGTAACATTAAATGTTTCAACATAAATCAGAGTCCTGACCACAGAAACCTCTCCCTACTTACTCTGAGAGCAACAAACAAGTTGTATCTTTATAAATATTTATCGAAAACACAGGAAAGAAGACAAAATAATTGCAGTATTCAAATAACAAACTTCCTTTAACAGCATCCTGTATTGCATTTCCCTTTAATTATAATCTGTTTTCACAGATAAATTCCTATTTAGAGGCCTCTTACCAAGTACTAAAGATGTCATGTAAATTTGCCTTTTGTGTTGAAGAGAAAAAATTAGCTGGAACTGTTGCTAAAGTTCATTGGTACCTCCAGAAAGACAAAACAGTGTAAGGACAGACAAAATGGGGGTGCAATGAACACCTGTAAGAGCAAATGGGGGGGGTGGTCTGAATTGCAGCCAAGCCGTGGCTGCAGGGATGCTGCCAGCACCCTGCCCCTGTGTCCCATGGTAGGATGGGTTCCCTTGAGATCCTGCTCAAGGGGAACAGCAGGAGCAGATTTTGGCTCAGATTTTGGCTGTGACTTGGAAGGCGTTGACTCATACCCTGGAGAAGCCTTATCCTGTGCTCGAATGCTGGATGTGTGGGTCCCCATTGTGCCAGGTTGCAAGGGTGGGCTTAGGTCTGCATAGGACGGGCATGGTCTTTCCATCTTCTCTGGAAACAGGAAGATTTGATACTTTGGCCACAGACTGAAAACAGTGCAAAGGCAGGCCTTTTGGTCAGCTGGATTACAATCTGGAGAGTTTATGCCAGTCCTGGAAAGGAGAAGGGCATGTGGGGTGAGCCAGGAGACACCAAACATCAGGCTCTGGATTTTGCTGGTGCTGGTGGTGGTTGCTCTGGTGTTGTCAGGTGAAGTCTGGCCATTTTTTGTGGTCAGGACAATGCCTAAAAAGGTCTGAGGGAACCTCCAGGCCTTGAACACAGTGCCAGCACCAGGCATGACAGCAGAACTCTTTCCTTCCACCAGTGTGGCTCTGGCCCGAGGCTTTGCTTGCTCTCCAAAACGTCCTATTATTAAGGCTCCCAGTGCTCCTAATAGGTAAAATAGCCCACTTTCCATTTTTCCTACCTACCAGTTAGGCCTCATCTGTGGTACACGATTTTGTCCGTCCATTCCCATGTTGTTTACCACACATGGGTTTAAAATGTTGTTTAAATCAGTCCCTAGTAGTGGACTTTTCTGGTGTAATTAATTCAGTATCTGTGTCTTTAAGTTTTCACTTTTTTATTAACAGTTTTATGTGGCAGGCTGATGTAAAGACATTTGTTATCTCATAAATTTAGAGAGTGGGCCCATTTACGAGTAGCACAAAGAAACAATAAGCCCATTTGGTTGGTGTGGCTGCTGGAGGTAACATCCCGTGAGACCAAAATGTCATCACATTTTTGGTAAGCCTCCCAGCAAAGAAGAGATTTTAAAAAGATAAGGAGAGAGACTAGTGCAGTAGCTTTGAGGATGTGCATTCACATTACGTGAATGTGCAAGAAGCCTGGCACTGGGGAGGCAGCCTGGCATCACAGGGGAGGACCAACCTCTTCGTAGTCACTGCGAGGCGACAGGGAAGGAGGGGACTGGTTGTGAAGAGCATCGGGTGGGAGGACCAGTGGGTTGTGGAAAGCTGGTGGAAGAAGCCTCTGATGACAAAAAACATTTAAGAGGGAAAAATTAAATTGTTCATTCGCTTAGAACTTGGCTGCTACTGGACAGACTGCAGAGAGTATTAATTTGCATATAAATTGTTTTTTCCCCCCTAATGATCAGAGTTTGCTTGAATTCTTTAGATGTATACGGGGCCTTTTCCATTTGCCTCTCCCATGCTGCTCAGTGTAACGTTGCTCTGCTAAATCAATAATTACGTCAGTTGGAAAAGTTTGGATTCTCCTTCCCCGTCATGGCTGGCACAGAAGAAGTGTTCAGCCAGCAACAGTTTTGCCAACAATGACACAAGCTGTGCACTGCTGAGAACCACTTTTAACTTACTCCTTACCTTAATCCTCATGCGTAATAGGCCATCCTTTAAAAAAGCATGATCTACTTCCCACCAAAGGAGCACAGAGAAATTTCCATTAACTCCCAGCAGAGTCGCACTGGCCCTAATGCCTGTGAGAAAACAGCCTCTTTAAGAACGTGTCAAGTTAATCTGCACTAGACTACCAAGCACCTTTCTTTTTGTGCACCTTATATAATTGAGGTCACCAAACTTAATATGTGTGGCCTATTCAGATGCTCCATAGGAATTAAAGCATTTTAAATACCACATAGCATCTAATTAAGAAGCAAAGTAGGGCAGTTAAAATGGTAGACATGCTCTACAATAAAATTTCAATCTAGCTTGTGACGTCCTAGGGTGAAAAAATACTTGATAACACAACTGTTCAAGGTATGATAAAAACACACATAATAAAAATAGATTATCAGGCATGTTAAAGCAAACTCCTATTTCTTCCAATACTGTATCATTTTCCTGTGTAGTGGCAGCTGATATTTATTATGCTGCATTAGAACTGGTTAGGGAGGATGTTTTGGTGGACGGCGCACTGGGTCACAATGTGGACCTCCAAGGTTCAGCCTTGGTTCAGTCACACACTCCCTGTGTGGCCTCGGGGAAGCCTAGAAGTCTACCTCTGCAAATGGAGAACAGCAGCTTAATGCTCCTTGGAGTGCTCTGAGCCTTGGAGATAACAGGCTGCTGAGGGCAAGGAAAGTGTGCAGATAAAAGAGTTGTCAAAGTTTGTCTCGGTAGGATTCCCACGGGCGGCATGGCATGCAAGATTCAGCCCGCTGCTCTGCAAAAAGGAGAGTTTTTATCTGCGCATTTGGAAATCACCCCCATGTCAGTTATTTCCTCATTTTGTCTGGCAAGGTAAAAAATAGAAATACTTTAAAGGAACTGAGTGCAAAATACATTTGCCACTGAAAGCCAGGAAAAAGTCCCTCTGCGGACAGTCTCCTGTCTCCACAGATTATTAAAGTAACTGGCAGGGAGAAAAAAATGGGTTGGGTCCTCTTTTGCTTGTTTTGTAATGAATAAAGGAGACATAATTTATTTGCTTTTGTTTTGGTTTTTATTTCTGTCTTTCATTTTCTAATCTTAGAAATAGAAAGAAGATTGGGTTTTTCTGGAGGATTCATTGGAGATCTCAGGTCCTGCTTCCACATCTCATTCTTAATCTATATTTTGTTGGAGAGAAATGGGGCAGAGCATCTTTAACAAAAAAAAAAAAAAGCACATTTTTTCCTCTGGTGTTAAGCGATTTTCAATGAAACAGATGCTAATTAGGGAAAAAAGTATGAATTTCCAGGTTGCTAAAGAATGAAGGACATATATATTTTCAGTGCAAACATCCAGGTTGTTTAAAGCTGCACTAAACTGCACCTTTAATTCTTTTCAGGTGTTCAACAACACATAACTATGACCGCGACAGGAGATGGGGACACTGCGCTTTGTTGCCCAAAGACCACTCAGGTAAGGCAAGCCATTGCTGAGTTGCTCCAGATACATGGCTCCTACTTTGCCACCTGCAGTAAGGAGGGACGATGCCTTCAGTGCTGCTTTTATTTGGTGCACACAAAAAAATCCTTCATATTACCTGTTTCCGGAATCTCTCTGTGACTCTGCATAACCATAGCATTGGACTGTGAATATCAGACAGTCATGAATTCACTCTCTGTTGACTAACTTGAAGTCATGGAGAGGAATCATGGTAATGCCAACACGGAAATCTGAACTCCTGCTGGAGCCGGGCACAGAGGTGATCATCTTCTCCTCCCTCACGGCTTGGATGTGCCTTTTAGTTTTCCCCTCATTTAATCAGCTGCAATTTCTGTCTCTGACCAGTTACTTTTTTAGAAGGTACAGAAACATTTCACACCCTGTACAACACACAGCCATCACTTCCAGCTGTCCTTCCTCAAGATCTCAGGGTAAAGAGCAGACCTTCAAAACCAGACTTCTTGGGCTTTGGGCTGCGTCAGAGAAGACAAGAGGACAGATGCATTCATTGCAGGAGAACTGAGGGACAACGAAAGAGTTACTTAGCTGAGCAGTGCTACGGCTTCATGTGGTCACCACACTCCAGTGCTACAATTATCTCATTGCGATAGTCTGCCTAAAATGAGAAGCCAAGGTCTGCGGCAAACTCTCCTTTCTATATAAGTTGCTCTAACTGACACACTGGGTGAAAGCATCATGTCCCAAGCAGTTCGGTGGGGAACATGCATCCCTGTCCTCAGCAGTACCTTGATGGCTGGCCCTTGCTTGTCTCTGTCTCCCCAACTTGATGTTTCATGAGCTGGATGCTGGGGAATCTCATTTTATAAGGAACGTATATATCTAATTCTCAATTTATACAGTGACAGACCAGCACTGAAAAATCAGGTGTTGCACTGATTGGACTTGATCTCCCTGAGGTTTTTTTTGGATCTGTGTCTAAATGCTGATCATGTTCCTCTTTTCTCCTTCGCACAACTTGCAAACGTGACCTGTCTTGTTTAGTCTGCAGGATACGACCAGATGCCCTTAGATGTTCGCTTCCCACTTTCCAACGAAGGGCATTTTCCTTCATCCCCTTGCAGGGAGTTCTCCGTCATGTCAGGAGACTCATTGCCAAGCTGATTACAATCTACCAGAGCGCTTGAAAAGCCAACGTTAGCTGAATCATGCTGAGAGTCTAAAATTAAGCAGTGCACAGCATCATCATTTTAAACTTAACAGCTTTAAGTTATTTTCCAGCCTGGCTTTAAAACAGATCAACAGTAGATCAGAGACAAATGACCTAACCCCAAAACAAGCAGCAATGCATGTGCCTTTGTAATGCAAGTATGTCAGACACGAACGTAAACTTTACAGACAGTTCATACTTACAAGAGTAAGGTTATGAGAGCTGCACTTACATATTCATGAGTGCCCTCCCAGAGCTTAAAATGTTGGAAGTGGTAACTTGTGACTGCTTTAATCCTCCACTGAAAGAAACACTGGCTGTCACGGTGGTGGCTGGCTGACTCAAGGAGGCTTTTCCAGTAGCTGAAGAAGGAGCTCTCCAAGCCTAGCATTGCATTTCTGGGGGTGCTTTGTGCCACCTCTGTCCCTCCTTCAGCCCATCGCCATGGCCCTGCCAGCCCCACATGCAGCCGTCTCCGCAGCGAGCTGGCTGTCCGCAAGACTTTTTGGGCTTTCTGGCTCATTTTTGCCTGTTACCCACCGCAGCATTGGATACGGTGGTTTGCAACAAGAAAGCCATCCTGTCTGCCTGCCCCTCATTGAGGGGTATCGCTGTCAATATACCCTAGTCAATACACCCTAGTCAATATACCCTAGTGCCAGTGAGGGCCTGCCCTGGCTGCTGTTTTTTCTCCAGAAAAAGATAGTTACACATATGAGAGAGGAAAGGAAACAGAAAAAAGGATGGGGTAGCTGGAAGAAATCACTGCTGGCTGTTACAAAGAAAAGACTCTATTTCTGAAAGCATTAAGAATTTTGTAAAACTAAATTAAAAAGTCTTTAGCTGTTCATTTCTTTATAAACATAAGTCTACTTATTTTTTGAAGCAGCAAGCACTGTGTTTGGACTTGGAAAAGGTTTAACAGATCACCAGCCATAGCTTAAAGAGAAAAGGTTTACGGTGAGGTTGAAAGGAAGGAGCAGCATAATGGCTGAAGGGAATTTCAAGCAAGTGGGAGGAAAGTTTGCCTGCTGGGAAAGATAGCTAGGAAGAAAGAAGCAGTCAAACTGAATATTGCTGATCTTTAAAATGTGGAAAATATAAGATTTTTTTGTGAAAAAAATCCACTAAAATATTAAATCTTTGGGAGAATCTCAACCGCTTTGTAGACACTTGAAAAACCGGAAAAAAATGAAATTCTGGGGGGAGAGAATATCCTTTGGCCATGAGAGATTGGTGAGGAGTGTGTGAACTGGGATGGGGAATAAGCTGCTTGAAAGCACAAGCTGAAGCCTGCACTCCCCACAGGCCAAGAATACCATGTGTACCTGGGGAGTCGACTTGAAACCATTGGAGCTGCTTACAAATTAGTGTTAAGCAAGTCTTGGAGGCATTGATGCAGAAAAATACATCTGCCAACTGCAAGAGAAAATTTGACCAAAAAGTGTTTAGCTTCAGGATGAAGTGAAGCTCAGGTATGAAGGCTCTGGTGGAGGGGGGTGTTAGTACTGCACTGTACAGAGCCAGAGCTTGCCATAACAACACCCAAGACGCCTGTTCAAACCCCTCCTGAAATCAGTGGGAGCTTTATCTCTGCCTTCAGGTTTCCAGAGGGTCCTCCACTCCTGCCTAGGACATCTCTGTGGAGACCGTGTGTAGTACCTGCCCGATGTGACCCCCTTCATACACATGGGCCAAGAGGGCTGTGAATGTGTAGTTCGTATATATGTACATATATATGCATAACAGTGCAATGCCCCGATGTGTGGGACTTCCAGATCTTGGGCAGTCTGTTAGGACTACTGCTCTGAATGTCTGGAAATCTTGGACAAAATGGCCAAAACCCCAGGGAGGCCCAGACTTCGGAGAAAAGTGCCAGACGGTGAGGTTTTTTTGAGACGTTTGGACTGATATGGAAAGAAGAAGTAGAGTGGTGTGGACTGCGTAGGCAGGAAGAAGAGGCATCGTCCCAGGAGGGGCTCTGGGGAAGAGCAGTCCCAGTTCTGGGAAAGGTGGGTGGCAGAAACAGAAAGTTTTTGTGGGAAGATATGGTTAGAAAGGTGTGACAAGGTTACTGCTCGTTCAGCAGAGCCTCAGAGAGGTGAAGCAAGAACTGAGTATTTTTCCCGTGAGGGTGGGGAGATACTGTTGGGTGGCTTCAGACATTGGCTGAGCTTGCAGGGACTTGGCACTCCCCAGTTAATGGCTAGTTAATGGTGGGCAGGATTCCCTGCAGGGAACTGTGATGTTTCCATGTGCTTATGAACAGAAGTTGTTCCTGGACTCCATGGAAGGTGGGGAGGGGTGCAGAATACCCTGGGGAAGTCAGGCTGGAGTTGCAGGTAGGATGCAGTGAGGGACTCCGACTGGGAGAGAAATGAAGGACTGGAAGTGCTCTTTGCAGATTTGACGAGGGTAAAAAAAATGACTTGAGCACTGCTGTACCAGAAGATGGCCTGGAGATCAAGTCATGGTTTGGATGTGACGGGAATAGGAAATACAGGATTTTCCTTTGAGGAAACATTACACCACTAGAAGTTTCATAACTATCAAATGGCAGGAACAGTAGGAACGTCACTGCCTTTACTTGCTTTCCCTTGATGTTATCCTGGAGTGAAACTACCAGTGAATACACCCAGGCCTGCTATCTGATATCAATTACACCACTCTAGTCTGAAGTAAATATTTTGATCTGTGCAGGGGAACCTTCACATTTACACCGCTGTAGCAAAGCTCAAGATATGCCTTTTGTGCTTCGCTTCAGCCCTGTATGTGTGTGCCTGTGTTTCTATATGTTGCATCCCATGCTAAGGACCACACACTCTAGCTGAAGGAGCACCTGGATTGAGTAACTCTACAGTTGCCTTCGCAGAGTTTGACTAGCCTTAAAAAAGAGGATTTGAATGCAGACAAGCTGTTGGGCCAGCTCTGCAGCGGGTGTAAAACATGATGTTGGTTGACTTCAGGTGAGATATACCCCTTGACACCGCCTGAAATCAGGAACAACGGCTGGCCAGCAAGACTCTTACACCTTTTGCATTGCACATTTCCAAGTAAAGCTTCCATTACAGGGATAGGAAAGTTGTCTTGACACACCCCCTCCTCTCCCACCCTATTTTCCCATGATTTAGAAAATTCCTTAAAAAGCAGACATACATTAGACTGGTCCAGTTTAATCTTGCTTGGCCTGATTTACTTGGATGTGTCCTTGTTTTGCTTCAAATTTTTTTCCTTTGTTCCATGCTTCAAAACTTTTTCCTTTGTTCCAGCTGTCCGTTCGTTTTAGACAAAATCAGAAAATCCATAGCAAATTTTTCTGTCGAGGGTTGTCCTTTGTGTAATTTGAGAGAGAGATGCATAATCCCGGTCTTTGATGTTGAAATGCGAAGCATGCAGGGCAGTAATCCGGGCAGAGGCAGAGCTGCAGCCTTCCCTCCCCAGTGTAAAGGCACAGCTCCATCTTGTGGGCATTTGTGCCATCGTCTTCCTCACCACAGTGGCGGTTCTGGCAACTTCGTGCGCGCCTGGACCTACCACCTTCGGACAAGTTATTCTGGAGAAGAAGGTTCGGCTCAGTGATTTACTCTACGGTTTTTAAAAGCTGGATAAATATAGCTGCTATACAGCTGGAAACAAAACCATTGTAGATTGGTTGGATAAACATTGTTTTAGATTAATAGGTTTTATTGAAACCACTGTGCATTGAACCAAAATGGTTCATGTAACCAAGCCAACGCCTAACACTGCAAAGCACGGCTTATCTGGCTCCTATTAACAACAACTTCTTATGTGGCCTGCCTAGATCACTGCGCAAACAACCCTTGCCAAAACGGAGGGACCTGTTCTTTTGCTCATGGCCATAGGATGTACCACTGTACCTGTCCCGAGGAATTCACGGGCGAGAACTGCCAGATGAGTAAGTATCTCCTTCTGTGAGTGTTACAACATGAAATACGAGCAGTAAGTAGAGCTCATTAACGTTTGCTTAATGAAAAGGTAGTGCTGTTGTGATGGGAGAGACCACTGCAGCATGAATGTTTGTGTAGGCGGATTTCCAAATAGTTATGACAGACAATCCATTACTGACAGGACAGCTGAAAATAGCTCAATTATACAGTTATAAATCCTAGCATGCTCTGAGCCAGTGAGATGTTAAGATATGGGAAACATAAAGAGCCTCTTCCCCTCCCTTTGCTGTTTTTAAGATCTGAATATCCCTTACATGACTGGAAATGACTACTAATATCATCCAGTACGTAGGGCAGGGAGACATGAAAAAACAACAAAATTTCAGGTGATGCCTTATCCCTTATGTCTATGCACACACGGGTCCATTCCAGCTTTTCCTGTGATGGCAGCTTTACACCTGGGCAGCTACTCCACCTTCAGGGGATTCATTTCCAAAGGAGGAGGGTCAGGCCAAAAGGCTTTGCTTGGGCCATTTTTGCGGTTTCATGGTGGTGTCACTCCAAATTTACTGTATGTCAAGCAAGGAATTAGGCTTTTACACCGAGGGTTTTCAGTTGTGCTAGCTGTTGTTTAATGAAGGCTTTTCCCTGCAGCTCTAGACTTCTCTCCCACCATAAACAAAGAAGCCTTTTTCAGTCCTGGTACTCCACTGTCTCTAGCACAGCCCATCATCTGTGGATGATGCAGTAAAGTGGGACAGACACAAGTATATACCACTGATTTTATTTTTTGTGTTTGCTGAATGAACTTTTGGAGGGGCTTAAGTAATGGTGATGCTGTCATGCTCACAGGGCTTTAGGAGAAAGCCACCTCTGCCTCAAGGTCCTTGGAGCTGCTGCTATAGTGGCTTAGTGCCTCCACACTATGGAGGCTGGCTTGCTTGAGAAACACTGTCAACAAACACGTGCCTGCTCAACAGGAAAAAATGGATGAGCAGGGAATGATGGAGGCTGTGGTGCCATTCCTTGCAAGAAATAACCTCAGAAAGCTTGTGTTGTTTTTTAAACTGTGTTTCAGAGAAATGTTTTGACAACAGTCTCTACGAGTTCTTTGATGTGGGCATGAGCTGGTCAAGAGTCCAACAAGGAGCTGTGGAGCAGTGCGTGTGTGTGAATGGCCAGATCGAGTGCGAGAGTGTCAAACACAAAAGTAAGGCACTATTTTGTATTACAGCTGTGGCCTGCAGAGAGCGGAGATAAATGACAGTAAGGATATCAAAGCCTCAGTGGTGTTATACACAGTAATGCTGCTCTTGCAGCTCAGGTACCCCCCCCCAAAGAGAACATTTTAGCTTTCCTTTCCATGTGTAAGCACTAATGCTGACCCAGGAAATCACTTCAACATGTCCATCCTTCTTTGAGGAAGCAACTATATGCATTAAGCTGAATTTTAGGGATACACCTCAGTGTTTTCTTTGAGAGGGATGCAGTTCTGAACTGCATGTGTAAAAATATGCAACAGATTATATAGTAGAAGTGGTAAAATTTCTCCTCCAAAACTGTAACATGCCCGAGAGGCACACCCTCCTCTGCACTTCCCCTGCGCATCTACAATCGCTTCATATCGCTCTTTCACCCCTGGGTTTTCTTCCCAAGCCTATTCCACTCTTGAGTTGCCATCAGGTAAACTCTATCCGCCTCCAGGATCCTATATGCCCTGCATCGACCCCGGAGTCCCCGTGATTTTTGGCCCAACATACCCATTCCTGGCTGGGGTTATACTTATGTTATGAAGCCTCCTCCTTGTTTTGGGGCTGCCAGGTGCCCGACACAGCTGGCCAACTAGCTGCAGGGCATGTGCTTTGGGTTGTCACTTGTCTGATGAAGCCAGCATGGCACCTCCTTTTTGGAAGGAGAGATGGTGGGAAGCAAACCATATGCCTCACCTATATGTGTGCTCTGGTATGGCTATTCTGTTGTTCAGTTTGGCTGACTTTTACCCTGCCCAGACTCCCAAGTAACTTACAGTACTGAGTAAAAGAGCCCTTTGAAATAGGTAGGTGCTTTTATTCCCACCTTACAGAACTGGAAACTAAAGCATGGAGAGAGTCGGTGGCTTTCTACGACATTGGGAGCCCATGGGAGAGTTGGGAAATTTGATAAGACTTAATACTTCCCAATCACAGATCCTAAATATTTAACTGAGCTCCCTGCTAGGTACGCTATTATAAATTTTAATGCAGCTCAGTGGCAAACTTGGAATTGGCAGAACCCTCTGTACAGAAAGAAATGCTAATGCCGTCACCATCACCACTAGTAATAATAATCACCACCCCCATTTTACTTATTATTCATTGATAATATTTTTCAATAGCTAGGCTGACATTATCCAATAAAAGTAAAAACAGTAAGACAGACCTCAGTGGGCAGAAATCAGCAGAGTTTCCTTTTCTTCAATTTATATCAAGTGGAGGTCTGAGATGAGTAAAAAAGGAAAAACTTCCCCAAAATGTATATGCATGGAGAAGGCGTACTAAAGTAAGTTAAATGGACAGATTCTCTTGAATAGTTTGTACCTTTGGTTTCATCTTTGGTTTCTGCTTGTAGGTTGTGTTCGTGATCCTTGCATGAATGGTGGAGAATGCAAAATGGTTATCTTCAGTGGGAAAATAGTATGTGATTGCAAAGGAAATTATGCAGGAAAGTATTGCAATATTGGTGAGTATAACAACCTACCATCGGGCAGGGAATTTGGAGTTTTCATCTGGATGTGAAGCTGGTGTTTTTTGCCTCTGTGTTCTATTCTGCCTTTGCGGACATTTCTTGTAGTAACTGAAGAGTCACACAGAACAAGCGTTTAATGCATTCCTCCAGTGTAAAACATAACACGCTCTTCACCGCCGAGACCCTGATTCTAAAAATATTTGTTTATGTCCTTAACTCTATGGAAAATTAAACACAGACATTTTAATCCAATTACTCGTGCCCATAAAATGAGCGCGTGTTTCTGTTTTGCAGGATCAGTCGCAGAGCTGTACTCTGGTGCAAATGCTTCCCCACAGATCCATGCGTCTTACCCCGTCCCCTCATAAAGTAGGGATTTATGCTCTGACAAAATCTAGCAGCTGACTGTATTTGGTAGCAACTAGATTCTTGTGGGAAGTAGATAAAAATAAAATGCACACCCTTTGTTTGGGTTACCTTGTACATTAAATTAATAGTATGTTTAGCCCAGTACAGCTTACCTAAAAATCCTTACTTTCACTGGTGGGTCAGGGCAGAGAAATCTGCCTTTTGGAGCCTATGTGTTAGTTCTGTGTGGCTTCTTATTAGAGAACACAGTTTTTGATATAACTTTCCTCTAGAAGATTTAACATTTCTCGCTGCAGGGGTTAAATCTGCTTGTAAAGCTTACCTGCACACTAAATCTTCATTGTATTAGTGGCTACTTTTCAAATATACAGCAGGTGTTAGGCATAAATTATAACAGACCTTCAGTCATACCAGCCTGTGATCCCAACAACTCACTGGCTACGTCTTTCTGAGTACATAAACCCCAGGTCTCATCGAAATTGAAGGCAGGACTCCTGGTAGCTATGGCGGGCACCTAGTTTGTCCTAATGGGTGCTGAGGTAAAAAAAAATGGTAACGAACACTAGCGTATGAATTGTTATCTGGTATTCTTTTTTGTTATTCTGACGGTTAACAAATGCTGTAGCCATCTATTCACCCTGGAAACAAAAAATCCATTTGGGAGACCAGCAGTGCAGCTAGAATAATAAATAGCAGGAGTGAACTGGCAAATTGAATGGCGTATGAACTGGTCCTGAACCTTCACTCACCAGGTACCCAATGAATCGTGCAAAATGGGCTTGTGACCGTTTTAAGTCCCGCCCTAAGGAGTGATATTGTAGCTCTGTTTTTTTTGTTCTTTAGCTGCCCTCGTGAGATTTGTCCCAGGCTTTGCGAATGCTGCTGCGATGACTTGGCTGAGGGGCTGCGTGTGCACGGCACGCGTGTGACCTGGCGTCCCAGGGAGGCCTGCGCGCTGCTCATCTTCACATGAAACTGCTTTTCAAATTCCTATTTCGTTATCAGCTTCCCCTGCCCAAAGCGGCAACGCTGTGCATAAACATCCACGCAGCAGGGCCTGGATTATAAATATCAGGATGACAGTGTTATAGCTGTAATACTGGTTTCTGTCTGACTAGCTTAGAACAAGAAATAAGCAGGTGCTCTCTGATTACTTGAAAATAATAAAGCAAACATTTGGTTTGCTAAACAAATGGCTTCAGATGCTTACCATCCATCTGCGTTCAGCTGCCTAACACTCCCACACAAAACGGGAACTGAAGGATTGTGTTTATGTGTCAAGGCCTTGCAAACAAGTTTAAAAATGAAAAAAACTCTTTGCTAGGATTTAGTCATTCTAAACTAACGCGAATAAATCAGTGCTGGGGTCTATAGACCTGGTAGTATCACCACACGAAGGCAATTGCATTCTGGTGAAAGCACTGGGAGCTTGTGCTCTCAGAGCACATAGAACGGATTTTTAAATATATGTCAGATTAATTTTTTCTTCAACCTTCAATTTGATGCTGTGAGCACAGCTGGCTTTTTTTCTCTGTTTTCCTTTTTACTGTCTTGTATAGTTTCTCTTGTCCAACAGGACTGAATTGTGAGGTTACTCTTTAGTCTGAATAGCTTATGGTTATAATGCTTGATTCAGAGAAAGTTACAGTGTCTCCAAAATGTACTTTATTCTAAATTATTCATTTATAGAGGCAACCTTAAACCCAAATTGTGATGCAAAAATGTCTTCTTTAAAAAAAAAAACCAACCCCACAATCAATTTAATAAACAGTAAGTACCCCAAAATGTTATTGGGCTGTGATGTGTTTGAGGTCTCTCTGATGTCCTCTGCCCTTGAATTCTACAAAGAATAATCAGTCTTCGTATGTTTCTAATGGAAAACCAGCTAATTTATCTTGACGTCAAACTCACAAATATTAATAAAAGAATTGCCATCCTAGGTCAGCTCACAAGTCTAAGTACCACTGTGACTCGAGCACTGGCAAAGTAGAGGATGACTGAGGAGTAATGTAAATAGCAGGAAATTACTGAGAAATACTTCTCCTGCTTGAGGATTTTCTTAGCAGACAGCTGGACCATCATATTTGATAGACCTTTACCTGTTTTCCATGAATTTGTCTAAACTCTTCAGAACTCCTTTACGCTTTTGCTTTTCACAGCATGCCGTGTCAAGAAGTTCGAGAATTTAAATAGATGTGATGAGAAACAGTATTTTCTATTGTTAGCTTAAAACCTACTGCCTGGTAATTTCATTTCACCCCTTTGAACAGTGAGTAAAAGAGAATAATCATAACTTTTGTGATTTTACAGATACCTATTTATCTGTCCATCAGTTGTTTCTTTTTTTGGACTACAGGGTCCCTGTCAGTATTCAAAAATCATCTTTTCACTGTTCTTAAAATTCTCTTGCAAACAATCATTATATATATGTGTATATATATTGGCTAGCCATTATCATAATGGCCACGCTATTGTTACTGGCAAATTATGAGCTGACTTAAAAAAAAATATGAGAGGTGGTAAACGTAACATAGGAGATATCTATAACAAAGGAGATTGATATACAAAAGATGGTTTCTAATATAGATTTCTATTCTTTGTGTTAATACATTATTTTCTAGCCCTTAAAGAAGAAACCTTCAGTACTAAAGAAAGAACTACCATTTTAAAAAATGTTCTAACACAGTTTATATGCATAAGATTTCAGTGAAGGTTAATTTCAAAGGAAATTAGATACATCACCAACAAATCCCTCCCCAAACAGCTGCTGTTTAAAATTATTCAATGATCCATTTTTAATTAAGTTTAATTCATAATAATTGCACTTAAATATGCACTTATTTTCAGAAATAAGGATTTTGTATTAAGAGAGTAACTGTATTCACTTTGGAGACAGAGTTCTTGCTAAGAGAGCTCTGAATCAAGGCTTTAACTGAAAATTCAGAATTAATTATTGAACCCTGAGTAGCAATAGTTGTCTTATTGGACAGAGAAAGTTACAAAAAGGGTCCAGACCCAGCCACTTTGGCAGTGATAAATGTGAGGAAGCAGTGAAACCTGAGAAGGATGTGAGTGTGATATTTCATCTCTGGCCCAAGTTGGCATAGGGAGTGGAGAGGGAATTTTTTGGGAGATGTTTAACTTCAGACATTTTTAGCTTCGTTGGAGGTGAAAACTTGTGGCAAACAGTTATAAATGTGTAATTGTAAAATTACTTTGACATTTGATGGTTCTTTGAACAGATAGGAGCCATGGTAGAGATGTTGGGTGAATACAGAAGGACACACAGCTAATGGAAGAGGAGGAGCTATTTGGCCAGAGGACAGACAATTCATTATAATAACCATTTATGCAGATGTTGAAGGGAGTTGGAAGGTGAAGGAAGGAGATGTAGAATTTTTTTTTAAGGGATTGGTGCCTTTAGGTTTCTGTGGTCGAAAACCCACCATTGCATTCACACTATCGGCATTAGTTGACATGCAAGTGGGAACTAATATATATTTTGCCCCATTTCCTGGGTAAAAGCACTTCCTTCTCCTTACCATTGCTTTGGTACTGTTTTTAGGCGTGGGTTAGCAAATTTGGGGGTCTCATTTGTATTTTTAGGTTTATTCTTGATTTATTGGAGGGTATGTTAGTGGGGTATCTTTATTCTGTTTAATTAGCTGCCAAGCCTTTTCCTGAATCATTTAGTCTATATAGGTGGCTTTGTTGTGTTACTGTTGATCAGATGAATAGCTGGTAGTCATATCTGGATAACTGAGGTTGGGTTTAACACTACATATTCCAATGGTTTGTCAGCTTTTAACTGGATTTTTAGGGTGTAGAATTAACTTAATCATTGGGTGGTACAATGTTCTTGCTGGCTTGCTGGGTTTATTTCTGGCCTGTTTGTTGTGTTAGGACTCAGCAACAGCTCAGGATCTGTTCTCGAGAAACTATTTGTAAAAATAAGGTAGCCGTGTAATAAAGTACATCAGTGGGATGGATGAGTTGTGGCAGATTTTGGTACTTTTCATGATTAAACTAATGAAGAGGTAGAAAGCAGGCACATGGAAAGCCTGTTTGGATTTGTGTCACTGTGGCTGTGGGTTACAGCAGATGGTAGGTTTAAGAGTATTGGGAGGACTGCACAGGGGATTATATGTTTTGAGGTTTCTTTGGATTGAGGTGGTAGATGAGGCGCTTAGGGACATGGTTTAGTGGGCATGGTGTTGTTGGGTTGATGGTTGGACTCGATGATCTTGGAGGTCTCTTCCAACCTTCCTGATTCATTTAGTCTATATAGGTGGCTTTGTTGTGTTACTGTTGATCAGATGAATAGCTGGTAGTCATATCTGGATAACTGAGGTTGGGTTTAACACTACATATTCCAATGGTTTGTCAGCTTTTAACTGGATTTTTAGGGTGTAGAATTAACTTAATCATTGGGTGGTACAATGTTCTTGCTGGCTTGCTGGGTTTATTTCTGGCCTGTTTGTTGTGTTAGGACTCAGCAACAGCTCAGGATCTGTTCTCGAGAAACTATTTGTAAAAATAAGGTAGCCGTGTAATAAAGTACATCAGTGGGATGGATGAGTTGTGGCAGATTTTGGTACTTTTCATGATTAAACTAATGAAGAGGTAGAAAGCAGGCACATGGAAAGCCTGTTTGGATTTGTGTCACTGTGGCTGTGGGTTACAGCAGATGGTAGGTTTAAGAGTATTGGGAGGACTGCACAGGGGATTATATGTTTTGAGGTTTCTTTGGATTGAGGTTTAGGTAGCAATAATGTTTTTGCTAGTATTTTTGTCATGATGAAGTATGAATTTGTTGAAGGTATTTTTGAAAACTCTTTCTGTTTTCTAGTGGTTTTTTTTCCTAGTTAGGCTATGGGTAATAGAATTAGAGGGGTGCCATAGCTTTAAAGAAAGTGTGAGTGGGAATGTTAATTGTGGAAGGTTTATGGTTATATAAGGAGATGTGTTGTTGTATGTCAGAAGTAGGTTGAAGATTTTTTAGAAAAGGAAGATGACAGGATAGCTGAATATATAATTACATACAGAAAAAAACCCTCTTGGCCACATCTTTGGGGGTTAAACTGGGGGAGTTCGAGGTAATAGAAGAAGTAAAAAAGACAGCAAACCCACCTTTTTAGCAGTTGATTTACTGAAATAGGGTGTTTACAGTTTTCTACTAAAAAAGGTACTTTAGTAAAGGAAATTCAGCTCTGAAGGCTGGAGGGAAAGTTTTAAATCTTTTTCTTCTGAAGAAGACAGTGAGAAGAAGATAATGTCTTAACTTTTTGGTTTATGTTTACCAATGTTATTCTATAATCTACTAGAATGCTTTTGGATTAGTGTTTGATTTTTTATTTGCTAGGATCCCAGGGGGAAAAAAAAGAAATAGGGTGAAGTATAATAACAAGGTCAGCTGGCTGACAATGATAAGTGAGTATTCAACCAGTCAGTCCCCCACTGAGCTTGGATAAGTAGGTCTGCTACTAAGAGTCGAAGAGGATTTGTAAGTGGGGCTGAGATGCTGCTTGTTGTTTGCATGTGTGGAGCATTGGAATTTGTAATAAAACTAGGATGGAGAAGAATAAGGTTAGTTTTCCTCCATGGTTGTGGAATAATGGATGGAATAGCAGACAAAAACCCATCATTATGGTTTGATATGGCTTGGAGAGGTGACTACATGGTTTGCAGGGGTAAAGTTTTATGGGTCCCTTGTGAGGTTGCATGAGGGCAGGGCAAGTGTTAATAAGGCAAGGTTATTAACCTTGCAGAAAATTGTAAGGGCAGGTTGGATTTTTATCAGACTTTGAATTATTTCAAAATAATTCAAATAATGCTGGAGTTCCATGGAGAAAAACTAGGTCTAGTAGACTACCACCTGCAATGATAAATGGTAGGAGGAATTGGAAGATGAAGAATTGAGTGAGCATGGCATTATCAACTGAGAACCCACCTCTGATTCACTGCACTAAGATAGTGCCAATATAGGGGATGGTGGACAGGAGACTAGCAATAACTATGGCTTCACAAAATGATAATTATAAGGTGTCGTTTATGGAGGTGATAGATGTGAGCAACAATAGAGATGCCACTGATCTCCCAGGTTTTTTTTTATAGAGTTAGGAATTATTATAAAGATTTTGGCTGATACAGAGAAAAATGCAAGTGAAGAAGGGAGCACTGTATGCATGGAGGTTATGGATTAGTCCTTTACACTTGACATCTTGGCAAATGTGGCCTAAAGAGGAGAAAGCTAATGAGCTATACTGTCAGCAGTATAGCATATAGCAAAGATTAACTCTATAAGGATTGAGCGATAAGGCAAATACCAAGGAATAGGCAAAAATTTCTCCAGTCAGAGACAGGAGTAGGTTGGAGATCAACAGAGGACTCAATTTTTACAAAAAAATGCTTTTTTTTCAGATGTTGGTGGGCACTAAGGTTTCTGTGGTGCCTTCTGTGCTCCTACAGCGGTGCCTTTTTAGATGACAAGTCTTTGTTGTAATCCTAGTATAAACTAATATGATTAATATTAGCAGCTGCTCATATGGAGCGGTTGCTTAGTCCTTACTCTTACGATAGGGTGCCTGACTTGGCAGCAGCGTTAGTTATTGGGTGCTGGTTAATTCAAGGCCATAAAGGTGTTTTTAATCCTATTTTTGATTTATTTGACACATGACAGTGGTATCACTTAATTACGTTTTATAGAGGGCACATCTCTTGAAATGTGAAGGGACAGACATCTTTTAATCCATGCAATCTGTTTTGCTGTATAATTGCCAGTTAGGAAGGCGGTTGAAGGGAAGATGCGGTAGACGTGGCACAGCAGCTCACAGGCTTTCAGCTCACCCTTTGGATAACTGCAGAAATCTCCATTGCATTGTTTGTCTCCCCCATTGCCTGCTTTCTCCCACCAGCCCACGTTGGGTGCTTCAGGTGCTCCAGGGGCCCCCTTCTCATTACTGGCTCTCTACAGAGCAACTGCCCATCCACTGACCATCGTTAATTGCTATACAGTCTGTTTCTTTTCCTGTCCAGAGACTTATCTTGGGTTATACTCTTAACACATAAGGACATACAAGTATATTCAAAAGAATGAAAGCTTTCACTGTGAATTAGGCACTCAGGTACTCTTGAAAGTCCCATAAGGTAGTCCATGCAACAGGTTGTTTCGCTGTCAAAGTAATATAGCACTGAGATTTGCTTGCTGCTGGAATTTCTTTCCCCTACCTATTGACAACCTATTTCCTAAATACGTTGCTCCTTTTAGCTCTATATACTTACCTATTTGATTGCATTTATGACTCTGTAAATCGTAACTATTGTGCTAGAATTGAAGATAAACAATAGAAAAATGAAATGGAAAAAGAGCCAGCCCTTCCTTTTATCTAGGATATTACTTTTCTAAGCTCTAAGAAAATACTGGCAGAGTTTATACATTTCTGGATTTAAACCTTTATATGAAAGAATTCAACTTAGAAGGTAGATTTGTACATTAGCTTTTATAACAAACATAAATCTCTTCAATTTTAGCTCAGTTGATCTAAGTATTTGCAGGTACGAAGGTACAAAGATACTTTGGAGAAGAAATATATTAAAAAATAAATTGTTCCAGTGAATGGAGTGTGCCACCCCTATGTCAGGATGCAACTTAAACAGATCTTTTGTGCTATATAAATCACTTTGTTTTCCCAGCCTTAAATCCATCCTTGTTTTACATGGTAAGTTTCTATTACATTTAATTCATTACAAAAGGATGCCAATTTTTCCACATTTCTGCCTAGTTTTTGGCTCAGACAAATTTTTTGTGTGTTTCATAATCAGGCTACGGTTTCAGCAGGGATTTATTGCAGTCTTAGGTGCTGTCAGTCCAGAGGTTTTATTGTTATTCAATGAACCAGAAAGCAGCACAACTATTTGCATCAGTTATTTGTTATAAATTAGTGACATGCATTATCTGCTGTTGTATTAAATCATAAGCCCAAACAGAAATACTGAAATCTAGATAAATACTGTAAATGTATGATTGAATTATATAGAAATATAGCTATATAGATGTATAGCTTCCCTTATACTTCAGTTGTGGTTTATGTTCATTAATTTGCAAACTCTGAAAGCTACAGTGGGTGCTGTTATTCTCACTTTCACAGACAGGTATTAGTGCATGAAAATGTGAAGCAATTTGCTTCAAGCCAGGAACAGTCCAGTCCCGGGGCTGCTGCCATGCAATCTCCTGCCCCTATGCATTAGACTTCACATTCTCATCATTAAAGAGTGAAAAAGGTGGCAACTGCTTTCTTCAGTGCAGTCTATGCCCACCTGACCACCTTCCTAGATATTTACAGAGATTTTCAGTGGCACAGGGAGCCGCTGAAAGATAAACCAAATCTTCCTTTGGAGCAGTGCTAGGTTAATATGGATGTCCTTCAAAGTTCTCTGCGTGATGTTTGTTTCATTTTGCACAGGAATATTTGCCTTGTTGCTTTCAGAGTACCTGGGGGGTTTCAGTGCTTTATCTGACGAAGCGAGATAAAGAGCAATCTCTATGAATACTGGAGACTCCTTTCTGTCACATGTTTATTGCCAGCTCAGACTAGTGGCTAGCTGCACTTGCAGCGGGGGAAGGGCAGCTCCCTGAAATCAAAGACTTTCACACCTTTCATCTCTGAGGGCACCCCACTGCTACCCGGGGAAAGGAGATCAGGGAAATTCTAAGTGAATCAAGAAAAGATGGACCCTTCTGCAGGCATCCGACGAGTCTGAGCTCCTGTAGGAAGGAAACTTGACTTACACCCTTGTAAAGGATGCCTTGGAGAGCAATGCATCCTGCAATGCTGAGGCAATGTTAGCAATAAGCTTATGCAGAGGCATAAAATTTCATTGTCCATTGCTATTCATCTTCATTGTTAATAGATGAAACAGGATCAGGTGGAAATATACATTGATAGACATATTCGAAAGGCTTCAGAGAGATATGAATGCCCTGTCTTGCAAACCAGCTGCTACCTAGCGAGTGCTGAAATGCTCTCTGACCAGTGTGGGGGATGTAGGGCAGGCACTCAAGCCTTTGGCTCTGGAGCTTTCTGTGGCACTGCAATAGGAGTGGACATGTGGTCCGGGGAAGCTCCGGACGGAGGATGTTCTCCTAATTCCACCAAGGTTTTGCTTTAGTTTATGATTTTCTAAAGAACTCTTCCATCTGGATAACGGATAATTAAGACACTGGAGAAGACCTCCTGTAAAGGCAATTGTAAGCAGAAAGGGGACTTGTGTCCTTCTCCTCTTCCCTCCTCTCCCTTCCTGCCATCAGCTGATACAGAAATTCATCTAATATTGTATTTAATAAAAGCATTACAGGTTGGTCAGGGATAAAACAAAGTATTACTGAATGAAAGGGTAACTTAAACCTGTCCTGTCCGAGGATTAGGACCATCAGGGGAAAAATGTATTTTTATTAACAGAATGAAACAGCTTACGCATATCTGGAAGGAAAAAAGCTCAAAAAACCATCAAAGCTCAAAAACATTAGGTAAATTGCTGATGAGATGTTTGGGGGAAAAGCAAATCTAAAAGATATGTTGTTTTCTACAGAAAGACTTCCAAAAGAAACTCATAAAACCGTTCACGTATGTAACTACAGAACCTGAAACAAGATCTGGTGACAAAAAGTCTTGTGAAATGTTTTCAGGAAGTTAGCAGTTAGAACTGGTTGGATAACTGCTATTTCAGGTTGCTTTTAATTTTAGGACCCGAAACTGCTTTTTACTGAAAAATTAAAAGGCAAAGAATCGGTGTGACATGCTGATAAGATATGCCATCCTAACACAACTAGAATGTTTTATGTGAGCTATGTAAAGCTCCTGAATTTAAAAAAAAATCATAACAGGAAATTATTTCTAGTTTTAAATGTTAATGATTTTTTTTTTTTCTGAAAAGAAACGAACAGTGGCATAGGTCTGCAGAGTAACTTGGATCTGCATTTGCATCAAAACTTTCATCATCTGAAAGTTTAGGCCATTTCTACTCTTAACATAGTGATTGGCAGTACCGCAGGGAAGTGAACGAATAAGAAAAAAATATATATTATGTCCTCCATTACTTTCTTCCACATAAGAAAATAAATATGTTTCAGATTTATGAGAAGTTGCAGAAGGTATAAAGAATTGAGAATGAAGAATTCCCAGTCAGAGCAATCCACTAAGAACTGCTGAAAGCAGACCACCTACACACTGTTTCTGACAAAGATGGAAAAAGGTTTTCCAGTGCTGCAACAGTTCAAAAAAGAGTATTAGAAACAAAAGATCTATACAACTGCAATAGTTTCAGAGATTTTTTTGAAAACTGTTTGTTTTGAGTTATAGGTGATAAAATGTGTTAGGTTTTGCATCTACTTCTTAATGGCCTTAGATACATAATGAAGTGCCCTTTAATGAGCTGTGATGTGGGTACCGTGGTGCTACTGCAAGCCAGTCAAACGAAGCTTGCTGGAGTGGAGAATAGACCGATGGAAAGCTACTAGTGAAACAACTGTGTTAACCTAGATGCTTCTCCACAAGGTATAAGATTAAGTCACTTTACTCCTGTGCCCAAAATACTCCTTAAATACTCCCAAAAAGAAACAAAAAACTGTCAGAGAGATATTACTGTTCCTCTCAACAAGTGCAATATGTATTCCAAGCTTCTTAGTTACAGGAGGAGAACATGAGGGATGATTTAGAAAGGGACCAAAGTCTTCCAGTTATAAACTTCTGGCAGCTTTAGCAATGGCTGGCAGGCCTGACGAAACAGAGATGCATTGGATTTTAAGCCTGACAAGGATGAGCACAACTTGTAAACACCATCTGCAAGATGTCCAAACCATTGGTATTGCAGAATATGTTCTGCACTGAAACAGAATCTCGTTTCATCCTCATAAAAGTGGTCTAAATAATTTCTGAATGTAATAAATACAGTACAAATAAAAACAGCACCTGGCACTTCCTTGGATAAATCAAAGAATTCGGCATACAGCATGATGGTGGTATTTTGATGACACTGTTTCAGGCAAACAAAGCAGCGTAACTTGCAACTTGCCCAGAAGATAAACGGCAGGGTTGCCAAGAGATGGTTACTATTGCTAGCAACACAAATGAGAGACAAATTATTTTCTGTGAGCTCCTAGATTATGGTTGTTACAATATGAGTTTGATTTAATGTTATGTTCACAGTTATTGAAATAAAGGGAATTTGATTCAGGGGGTGGGTGAGAGAAAATGTTGTCTCACCATCTCAGAAGTGTCTGCCAGCCCAAGCTAGAAAACAAATTTTGCAAAGTATTTGTATGCTGACTCACACTGAAGTTCTTGCACCAAACTTCTTGACCTCCAGCTCCCAAATTTATGCCATATGCTTGCTTGTGGTTTTGAGGTCTGTTGCTCCACTGATGACTTGAAAGGATAATTGACAACAGCAGTTCATTGCTGCGATTCACTATTTCAGTGCTGGTTATATTCCCTGGTTCATGTGTCACCTTATTCTGTCAAAATAAACAGATCTTTGGCATTAGCTGTCCACACTGTGTAGTGTGATAGATAATCCTCAGTGTGTTTTTCAACAGTAAAGGAATACCATGATGCTATATATTTAAGTATGTTTATAGGTTTAGAAGAAGATTCCACTGGTCTTGCAGATGTCAAGGATAAGTCACACTGACATGGCTGGGATAAGAAACCCTCGGAGGCTAGGTCACAATTAATCCTCTTTGTACATTAGATGGTTTTGTGTTTCCTTTGGGATACTCTGAGCTGTGTTTTGAGGTGTAGACTTTCTGCTCAGTGTAGCTATTTGTATACAAATGCATCCCCATATGTTTTTGAGCCATAATGCTGGTATGCGCTGTTGACAGATCTTGGCAGCTGAGTATACAGGTCATAGAATATGTATGTGTCAGGCCTATCTGAAGAAATAACCCATGTGCAGGTGACAAAGAAATGGGTTTTGAATAAGAAAATTCAACCCACTTGTTAAATTTTTGCAAAATTTATGTATTTGCAATATGTAGCAACATGGACATAGTGTATATATATGTAAAGAAGTATTTTCCAAAATCAGGCCTTTTAAGCACTTACTGGCAGGGCAGGATTGTTTTCACTGCTTTACAACACAGATATCTCTATCTGAGGTGGTTGGCTTAAGCTCCCTTTATTGTCAATGGACATTCAATGGACATTCAGTCAATGCAGTCAAGAGTACATGGCAAGATTCATCTCATCTTAAAAAAGTCACCTCAAACTGGCTGGATCAGTTTGGTGCTAGAAATGCCTGTTTCTCTTAATTGACTAAAAAGGGAGTCTCCAGTGATGAGCTCAGTTGTGTCTAAAATTAGACAGGAGGAATCCCAGCCATATTGCTGACATTGCTGCAGATTGCCGACTAAAATCTTCGTACTTCCTCGCAGTATGAATTTTAGGTCTAATTTTCTGCCGTACTGCTTGTTGAATAGTTATTTGTGCATGTGTAAAACAAGGCTAACTCACTACTAATTTTAAACAGAATTTTTAACTGCTTGTGTTCTTTTATTAAAAAAAAATCGTCATTTGATACATTCAATTCCTGTGAAAGGTAAAAGGCACTGTACAGAATTGGGCCCCCTGGCTCTCATTTGGGACAGCTGTGAAGTAAGTATTTAACATGTAATTAACATTGATTCCTGACCAGTGTCTTATGCTTTACCAGTTCCTAGCCATCGGTGCTATGTTGGCAATGGCACAGAGTACAGAGGTATGGCAAAGACGACCATTTCTGGACACAGCTGCTTGCCTTGGGATTCAGACTTGCTTTACCAAGAGCTACATGTCGACAGTGTGGAGCAAGCAGTACAGCTTGGCTTGGGGCCATTCTCTTACTGCAGGTGAGAAAAGTTCTCATTTGCCCTGTATTTGTAAATCAAGAGATGGATGTATTGTGGAAGGGAGAAGGGCCATGAATCTCAAAGCAGGTGTTATCCCTGTCTCGGAGAAGCTAGACTGACTTTAACAGCCTGACACAAGGGATGTAAGTGTACAGAAGACAAGATCTGGTAGACAGGCTAGATCAATAGCTTGGTCTGCCAAATGAAGCTTAGACACAAAATAATGTTGGAGATTCCAGGTCATTTTTTTTTCTGGGATTTTTTTTTTTTTTTCAAATGAGACCATAGTGACTCCATAAATGACTATCCAAAGGGAGAAAGAAATGTGCTAGGCAAATTGAAATGGTTAACTTTTGATTTCTAACTAACTCTTAAATTGTGAAATATGTAACATAAAGGAAAATATTTTCAGAAGTGAAAAGTTATTTGAAAATGAAAAATCAAAGCAATATACTTCAATAATGTTGACATGGAATGTCAAATTTCTTTCCTGTATTTCTTCCAAAGGAAAATTATTGCAAAATAAGATTTCACAGTATTTCAATTTTGATTGAACCACACATATGATAAACTACATTTCTGCTAAAGTTTTCTGTTCAGCTGTAATGAAAATAGCTTGTGGTATATAGGTTTGTGCTTTCTTCCCAGTCACTTTATGTTCCCTCTGTCTTTGAGGTCTTAATGAAATCAATGGATATCCACAAACAAAGGAAATGTTTCCATTTAGAGACAATCCTGGAGATGAGCAAATGCTAGAAATGGCAAACTTCAGATGCTTCTCCATAAATTATTGGTTGATGTCTAGGTTTTGGGTTTTTGGGTGGGTGTGTTGTTTTTTTTTTTCCTTTTTGGGTTTTTTTTTTTTTTTACATGGAAGTTAGACCAGTATTTCAGGAAGATCAGAATAAATTGCACTTCCTAATTTGTTTGGTGATAAAAAGCATGCATGCATGCGGAAAGTAGCTCTTCTCTATCTAACACAAACTAATAACCAGTTCCTACACCCTCCCTCAATCCAGATTGGTTTGCTTTCCAAGGCTTGGTCCTGATTCAAGCACTTAAGTATGAGATTTATGGTGTCCCAGCATGGCAATTTATCGGGCACATATTTTATGCTTTGATAAAACTTGATCCCTTTGATTTGCATCATTTAAGCACAATATTCACTTGCAGATTTGAAATGCAAAGAATAAAATGGTGTAGGAGCTGATGTGTTCATGTTCTGTAGAGCTGTGAAAAAAGCTTTTCACTTTTTTGTCAGCTTGTTACAATTTCTGGGGATATCGCTGCTACACTATATAATCCTGCAGATATCTTCTTCTTCAAATAGTCTAATTTAGAAACATTGTTGGCGGAAGATGACTCAACCTGTGTTGCTTCTTCAGTTCTGAGAATTTGAAAGTGCTTTAATCTTTTTCTGAAGAGCAGTCAGATTAAAAAAAAAATAATATTGAAGAACCTTACAACAATAGATAGTGCTTCTGATAAATCCAACTGAAATCAGAATTACTGTTCATCTGGAGCCCTGAATTACCTTGTCTATTTTTCTTGGCCTACTGAAGATCTTCCTGGGTCTTCAAAATTTCCCTGTAACTGGGCAAATTTCTGGTTACTTATATGGCGTTGATAAAAACAATTAGGCCGTACGATGGAGAAACCGTAATGGAATCAAACCAAAACCTGTTTAACACCAAGGTAACAAAGGGCTAAACTGTTTCTGATATTCTTTTTTCTTCCCCTTTGGAGGAATACAGTATTTTCTTGAGGTAATCTTTCATTTCCTCAGACTCTCCAGGGAATGTGAACTTGAGCTTCTCAAATTCATTTTTGCTATTCTTGTTATGGATTTTCTATGAATCTACCTGTGTTGGAATTTCCTTGCTTAAAAAAATAATCTAAAAAAGGAATCTCTCCCATGGGATTTAGTCCTGGAAATAGCTGAGCTGGTATCTGTTAAAGCACTTCAGTGTGGGCTGTATTTAAACCATGTGAACGTGCTCATGCATCCAAATACTTGTAGGCAAATTTTACAGGTGTTTAGTCATGTGTCTGTATTTCAGGTCCTAGAGAACCTTAGACTTGGTTAGCTTTAAGCATGAAGAACGCTACTGAAAGGCTGCTAGCCCATTTAGGGGTTAGCAGGTGCTTCAGCGCTTTGTCAGATGGCTCAAAACCTGAGAGTCCTGTCAGTCCTTTGCATGGTGCAGAGGAAAAAGCAGGAAACCTCTGGGAAGTTTGGAACAACAGTGTGGTTAATGCTTGTAATTCACTCTCCCCCTGAATTAACTAGAAATCCAGATGATGATGAGAAGCCGTGGTGTTACATCACGAAGGACGACAGTTTGTCTTGGGAGTATTGTGACGTTCCATCCTGTGGTATGTAAAGGCTCTCTTAAAATCCATGTTATGAATGAATGACGAAAGATTTATTGATACTAGAACAAGCTTTCACTGTATAATTTTGAATGTTCTACTGTTCCCAGGAGTGTTGAATATTTTACTCTTTGCAGTAAATCAAATGACAACAACAAGCTTTTTTTTGCATTTTTTGGAGCTGTGATACAATCTGTGATTTTTGTCCCGAAACACTGTATAACAGCGGTGTCACACTACTGCTTTCCATCAAAATCATCCCAGTATCACCAAATTTTCTGCTAGAACATGCAAGACATCAGAAATGATTAATGCTTTGGTACAAACTGTTATCACTCAGGGAATTACGGGCCCAGAGAAGTGAATGGGCCTCTGTGAGCAAATAGAGGATGGGATCCTGAAGATGTATGAGACACAGTATTTAATTCCAAAAACTAAAGATTCTGCTCTTCCCCTAAGTTAATATTTAACTGTTGTTAATGTTGAAGCTGACCTTTGGAATGGAGTTGTAATCTGAAAAGTCAGTTTATAATGTGGTCCTTTTAGTTCCCTTTTATGGTTCTAATGCATTTGATAGATGATGTTAACACAAGCGTCCTAGTCTTGCTACTGTAATGGCAAAACTCAGTCCAGAATCCGAAAATGAAGATGTGATGTATCATGCATTCTGTTGGGCCTCCTCCGGTAGTGAAGATTATATTTGTACTGGTAAATGAAACAGTGTCTTGGGAATGTTCACAGATGCATTTAATTTACACTAGTACATGTGTAGCCACTGTTGGGAATAGGCATAGCGTTCAGTCTTGCAAGTCTCCTGAGGAACTGAATGAGATTCAGTTGTATGTGAATGTTTAATGATAATTTAATGAATCTTTCTTTTAAAGACTCCTATAAAAGTTCCAGTACTTAGAAATCACAAGGATTTATAGTTTGATGCCATATCCCTTTGTATCTCAGCAAGCAGGGAAAGGAGGCCACCACTTCCAGACAATGTAGATAGTTCTGCAGTTACCAGAAGACCATGTGGGAGAAGACACAAAAAAAGAAGTTTTGTGAGACCTAGGATTGTTGGGGGATCTTCATCTCTGCCTGGATCTCACCCCTGGACAGCAGCTATCTATATTGGAGAGAGTTTCTGCGGTGGAAGCCTTATTCAGACTTGCTGGGTTGTGTCAGCAGCACACTGCTTTGCTAACAGGTAAATTCACCCGTTAGTTTGACAGTAGGTCTTCTCTTCCTCATAGTCACCGTCTGCTTGTGACTCACAACAAACCTGAACTGAAGCAAGTGAGAAAGAAGATGGGATTTTAAAAGGCCAATGTTTCAAAAGGAGTTTCTGGCAATTTGGGTGCAGTTCATGGGCTATCAAATAACTTGCAGTCCTGTTGTCTCACAAGACCTTATCTTGTTCTTTAAGGAGTCTCAAAGAAGCTAAATGACCCGACTGAAGGAATAAGGTAGTGCTGAGCAGGACAGAATGGGAGCTTGCATGTGCGGGCATCTGCAAGGGGATATAAGTATTTCTCTTCCTGCCAGTTACCTTTTTGAACGTTTATGCATGCTTTGAGATGTAACAGAGATGACTATGCTCATTGCTGGGTTTTGTTCAAAAAGGCTGACAGAGCCAAGCAATGATTTATTAAAGACAATAAATTACCATTGGTTGACACAAATAGAGTGGGCTGAGCTTTACAAAAAGCCAAAGGGAAGAACTGAACTGTTAAATTTTTGAGGCTGATTTCCTTGAGAGGTGTTTTGGGGTTTTTGGAGGGTTTTTTTCCTCCAGCTGTGGGACACTGGAGAGAATATTGACTATAGGATGCTCTTACTTCATTCTAAATATTTAATTTTCCACAAATGCTGAACACTTTCCCCGATTTCAGTTTGATCACATTGATGGGAAAAATATTACATCATTTCATACCCATTGTTCCTTTGCATAGTAAAGAAGCCAAGAGAAACAGAAAACCTCGTGCCAGAATACATACACTGATAGCTTGTAGAGCTAATAATACCATTGCGAATGCTGTACTGAAGCATTTGGAGCTCGAGCCACAATGCATTTGTTTTTCAAATGTTGTGAAATAGCTACTAACTTTGGCAGCTATTCAGGACATTTCCACCCACTTCCAGCTGGTGGTTTGGTACATACAGATTTTCCATAATTGCTGCATTGTAATTTGCACTCTTCCGTATATTTAGTACCTCTGAGTTAGCCACAATTTCAACTGTTTTCCGCTAGGCGACAATAGATACCTGTGCAGTTAACTACTTTTTTTTTTTTCCTTTTCTGTAACCCCTCCTGTTTTATTTCTTTTCCTGAATGAACCACCTGTAAGTCATAGTATAACCATTCATTGCCTTTAAAATCTATTCTAAATACTACCCTGGGAAGCAAACTTCCACTCTGTTTTACACGCCCAAAACCTGATTTTCAAGGAGGTTGGTTTACCACTGCAAGAACACTGAGAAAATCCTAGCCTCACATATCGATCGAAGAATATTTTATTGTCCTCTTGCTTTCCAGTCACAGAAAGATAAACTTTGTGCTTTCCTTTGTTAATTATAAGCATATTTATTGTTGCAGGGTAGCTGCTGGTTCTCTGTGTTGCAATTAGCCAGAATCTCTTTCCTCTAAGTCCATTACTGTTGATCATTGCTTCATGCTCAGTACTGGAGGAGACTCCACAGTGTTTTTGTATCTGATGGGCACTTCTCATGCAGAGAAACACAACTAGGGAAACCGCAATGATTTGACCACTCTGCATCTGTGCATGATGCTTGACAGCAGATACTTTCTGCTCCTGCACTGGATAACAAAACATATGAGTGCTCTGATGTCGAAGACAGTTGCTAACTAAATTCATTGTAGACTTACGCACACGCAGATCAAATTGGTTTTAAAGCAAGAGTGAAATTTGAATTCTGTTGCTTTCAAAGCTAGAGAATTTACTGCCTTTCCAAACACTTTCTGATTATTCCCAAATGTCCCTTTCTTCCCAACTGTTGTACTGGTTCTTATTAGTTGTCTGTCCTAGGACACTGGGTATGAGAGAACTGTGGTCTTTTAAAAGTAAACAATCAATAGCTGAAAAAGATGGTGTCAATTACAACAACTGTGTTCTCCTCTGAGCGTGGTTTTTCCCATTAGATCAGGGTGCTGTTGGGACCTTCCTCCACCAAGTTGCTTTTGATTCTAGGCAACAGGTTTAACATAGATCAGTCTAATCGCAGAGCAGAAGTGGTGATAGCTCTTAGGTGGAAGCTGCCCAGACGTTCCTGAGTTGTCAGTCTGCCAGCACCTTTAAAATCTTGACCCACGCCTGTAATATTTTAAGAGCCTGGTTTCCCAGAGAAATGAGATATCCACCACTGACTCATCTTTTGGTCCCTCATTTCTTCCTCGGTAATTTTTGTACTCATTTGCAAAGTCTGGTTGAGGTTGACTCAGTTAAGTTTCTAGAACAAGAAGTGCTCGCGGCCCCTGAAGATGCTTGTTAGCCAGACAGCAGCTGGGCAGCAGTGCCTGTGCTTGCCTTTTACTTCTGTCAAGGAGCAGCAGCCTTTAATTAGGCTAATCAGGACTCACAGAGCCTGGGACTCGCTATAACATTAGTCATCTTTTTCCTGGCCCACAGTAGGTAGGAAGCCTGGGAAACAGGTCAAGGCATTATGAGAGGGTAAATAATGGATGTGGTGGGGAGCTGAGGTTATTACAGTTCATAGGACACACAGCCATTAGAAATTAAGTTTTGTTTGACCTGCTAATCACAGAATTGCTTGTTCTCTCTTTTGTATTACAGCCCACTAAAATCCACTATTACGGTAGTTCTGGGTCAGCATATATTTAATAGAACAACTGATGTAACACAAACATTTGAAATAGAAAAATACATTTTGCATCCTCAGTATTCGGTGTTCAACCCTACTGAACATGATATTGGTGAGTATTTTTGTTCTTGCAGTTTTATTTTTTGTTTGCTCAACTTAGTTTCAAGTTTAGTTGATATGTCAAAAACTGCCTTCATAGTGGAAAAATCGTAGGCATTAGGAGAGGCTTTTGAGTGCAGAGCGTTCTTAGTTCTACCAGAGTTATAACAGCATCTGAAAGCTAGACAAATTCAGATGAGAAATAAATTGTAAATTTTAAATAATTATGATAATTAGCCTTTGGAGCAATTTACCTAGATGTATGGCAGATTCATCATCACTTCAAGTCTTTGTGGGATTAGGCATTTTTTCAACTGAAGCAGAATCTGTGGGCTTGATGCAGGAATTACTTGGTAAAATTCTATTGTCTGTATTGTATAGAGGATATGACTAGATGAATATAATAGCTCCATCTGCTCCAAAGATCTATCTTACTAAGAATCGTTTTTTACACTGAAATAGATTTAAAAATCAGCTGTCTTATCTGTCAAAAGTTAAATGCCCTTCTGATTGACCTTATAATATGAGTCAGAATGACAACGTAACAGCAACTCCTTGTTTTCCGATCTGCTCTGCAGAAGGTGGCACGTCACCCCGGAGTATCAAGCTGTGTGAGCACTTTGTCTATGAGACTATTTAATAGCCTGGCATCGGGGATATTTTAGATCAGTCATGTGCTGGCTTTTTTTTATTTCCCAGGTGGTGAATATTTTCCAGTATGTAGTAAAGAGCATTCAGATTCTGTGTTGGTGGGAGCTCTGTCACAGCGTACCAGGAGATAAACAGGATTTGGGGTATTACTCTGCTCTGAAATATCCTGGCAGAAACCACCATTGGGACTTTGAGATCTAACTTTTTGAATTACTCTGAAATTCGGCATGCCTCACTGAGGTGCAATGTCCAAATCTAGGGTCAGCAGAACATAGAGTTCCTAAGATGTGCCCCACTGCAAACAATCAAGCAGGCAGAAACTGAGGGGAGAAAGATGTGGGGGCACATTCTGCCTTCTCAGTGATTTCTACTGATGCAGCAGAAG